>NW_024080713.1:21268-466903 GCF_003009895.1 Hyaena hyaena | reverse complement strand
AAAAAAAAAAGGAGGAAGAAGAAGAAGAAAAAAAAAACCTCTATCAATTCAAGGTCTTTAGCTCATTGCTCTTCAGGACCTGGAAAAGCAAGCCATTGTCTCTTATCAATAGTGTCTGTAGGATGACTTGAAAGCAAAACAAAAGTGAAACCCCTAGAAAAAAAACATGTTAGGAGAAAAGCATAGCAGAAAGGGGGCGGAAAATGTGAAGAACAGGCGATGACAATTTGCTAGAACTGTGCTAATACAAACTCGTGCACAATGGGGAATATTTGTATTTGTGTATAATATCTAACTCATTTTTTAAGAAGTCTCAAAAGACTCACGTGAGCTAATATATATTAAGAATATTTACGACCGTATACAGATATTTAAGATAGCATATAAAATATTTAAGACGACATATAAATCGGCCACATAGCAGCTCTCTGTAGCAGCGCGCGCTAACTTTTCGGTATTCTAAGCGAAGGTACTGAGTTCGCCCTCCCTCTTTTGTAAAATGTATTCTTGTCGCTATTTGATTGGCTGTCTCTCCCAGGCTTCCCCTTGTCATTGGTTACAATGCCAGTCCATCACTCTCGGAGTCAAGCACTCCATTGGCCCGCTGCCTTAGAGAGCTGTGGCTGGTTGGGCTCTGGCAGAAGGAGTTCCCTGGTGACGTCAAAGGCGCTCCCCGCCCACATTCCGAAGCCTGGGCAGAGACTGCCCCCTGCCCCGCCTTAGATGCGGGACAGGACGGAAAGCCAGACTTCTGATTGGATAGGGTGGGCTCAGTGAGTATCCGATTGGTCACTGCCTTAGGGGGAGGTGGAGTCAGAGCAGGATCCTGGAGCCGAACTGAGACGCTCTGGGGAGTCTCGAAGTTTGTGTCTGGAGCTGTAGTGGAAAGTGGGCTTATTGCGAAGGAATTTTCTTAGGATGAGAGGTGATCTCCTGCTTTTATTTTGGATGCGCGCCCAGCTTTAACCCCTTCAGCCTTCCGCCAGATCCGTGGACAGCCTGTCTCTCTCCGGCGATTCTCAGATTTCCGAGGACCCCGGACGGGAACCCTTGGCAGTTCTCTCTCGGGCAGAGCAGAGAACGTTTTCCTTTCCAAGTGCATAAGCCACACGGGCACAGACGCACACGCGCACACACGCACCCCCTCCCCCCGCCCCCGCGGAGCCGGACCTCGCCCTCCGCGGCGGCCCTGCCCGCTCCCCTCCTGCCCTCCGCATCCTCGGCCCGGCGTCCCTCGGACCAGCATGGAGGTGCTGGAGAGCGGGGAGCAGAGCGTCCTGCAGTGGGACCGCAAGCTGAGCGAGCTGTCAGAGCCCGGGGAAACCGAGGCTCTCATGTACCACACGGTGAGGACTCGGCGGGGCGGGGAAGGGGCGCCTTGCAGGGGGAGGTGTGGTCATCAGAGGAACAGCTGAGGACAGGGACCTGGGAGGGAAGTATCTGGGAAGAGGCAGGCATGCCCGGAGTGAAGAAATCTAGGGAGAGGTGTGGTTTTCTGTCTGAACAGATAGACGCGGGCAGCTGGCCCTTTTAAAGTTTTCCTAATAGTAATGACAGTTTGTATTTCTTTAGCAATTTGTACTTTTTCCTCCCGAGCCTTTTTCACATCTGTAATGTCCTTTGCTCTCGCTGTAGGCACCGTAAAGCAGAAGAGGGAGGTACTGGAGAATAAGATGCCATTGGTTTAGTTTGCTACTAATTTTGTGGGAAGGTTTTAAAAAACTAAACAAAGTGGCATTTCCTTTCTTTCGCTGTCATATTCTCTCTCTTTACTTTCTTGGTTATATTTCAGTTAGTACACCTGTGTGTGTGTGTGTGTGTGTGTGTGTGTGTGTGTGTGTGTGTTGGAAAGGCCCCTTTGACATTAGGAGGGAGACTATTTGGTTTAACTGTGAAGCCAAGAAATCTGCTTCCTCTCCCTTCAGAGTAAAATCAGCAGAGTCTGGAAAATCTGAGGCAGCTGCATATTTCAGAAAAGCTTTGGAGAGGATAGGATAGCTCACCAGTTCTTTGTTCAGCCTTATGCCTCGGGGACCCCTTTGGGGATCGAAATGTCACAGAACACCGCACATTTCTCTTAAAGTTTCCATCTCAAATCTTTGGTTCTTGAATTTGCAAAATGAAATTCGGTTTCCCACAGCCAGCCATGTTAATATGATTTTATGTGAGATCTCTTTGTTGTTTGTGTTTTATAAATGCAGAAGTTTGTAATGAGAGAGGGAGGGAGGAAGGGAGGCAGAGGCAGAGGAACAGAACACTAATGAGAAAATGAGAAGCTTGGCTGTTTTTCCTTCATGATTCTTTTAAGGGGGTCCGTGCCAGGATATTTGAAACTTTTGCAAAATGGCCTGCAGGCTCCGCCTCCTTGCCCTTTGGCTCTGGCTGACGTTATTTTGGGAAAAGGGATGAGGGCCTCCCTGTGATTCCCACCGAAGCATTCGCGGTGGCGGAGAAGGGCTTGTTGAAGAAAAATGCAGAGTGCTGGGCTGAGAGGGAGTGGTAGTTCATGATGGGGCAAAAGCCAGATGTGTAGCGTGATCTGGGTTTTGCTCACTGAGCCTTTTCCCTGAGGAGACCACGTGGGTTGCGTTGGGATCGGTGGCCCAGATGTGCTTCCTGTTGTCAGCGCAGAACTCGGAGCACGGGCACCTTGGCCTTCAAGTGCCTTCTGATCGTTGGGTGCTCCAGGCACCAGCCATTGGCAGAGAGGCGGTTCCTGTCTTTTGTTCTCCGACAAACTGTGAGCGAGTCTCATCCAGCAGCCGTAATGCCCAGTTTTGGGGTTGGCTTTCAGCTGGTGGGATGAATTATGTTCAGGCGACCTCGGTCCCTTTCAGCCCATGGCTTGCATTTGTGAAATCACAGGCCAGGATTTGAGATGCTACCTGTGACTTGGCATGAACTCCAGACGGGACAGCTTGGACCTGCTCTTATTAAGATCTTTATGTACCGTTTCAGGGGTAGAGATCTTAACATTCCTTTTGGTATTAAGGGCTCAGCTTTTATGTGTCACAGGGAGGAAGCAGTGATGTGTGATTATTTTTCTTCTAATTTAATTTTTTTAAACGACTTTTAGCTCTACTGCTTAGGGATGTATGTCTCTTCCAGGCATACTGGACTCTTCCAGGCAGCTGACTCATTTAAAATGCCACTCATCGTTGCTACGAGTCCTTGCCACTGTGTGTATGAATTAGTGTTGAAAGAGGTATTGGATTTAGTAGCACAGACGACTGGATTGTATTCCTTCTAAACTAAGGGGAGTATGGCAGAGATCTGAGAATAGATAACTTTCCCATCTGTTTCTTGAACTCTGTTGGGTATCCAGTTGCAGAACTGGTTATTATTGCTTTGGTCCAAAATGTGGAATGGCTTGACCTCCAGGTCTAAAAAGGGATTTAGTTACCACATGCGTGATTGCTTATGTCCTGTGTTAGCAAACCTGTCACCTACCTGATTTTAAAAACATAGAAGGTTCAAATTGTCTGAGGCCGGGACTGTACGTCTCTGGCACTTTTTGTGAGCCATTAGGAGCAACGTTTTTCTCATTTGGTTATTGTAAAGAAGACTTCTTGGTTCAGAAGGACAAAGGCCTGGAGGGCGGCAGGTTCAAAGTCTACAAAATAATGGGGTGCATGGATGGAATGAAAATGGACTTGCTCATTCGATTCTGAATTATTACAGCTTTGGGCTTCCTCTTGAAGCGTAAAAAATAGTTCCCCTACAGATGACAAAATATTATTTTGGATCGGTGACTGGTGCTTTTATGAACATTGTTTCTTCTAGACTGTGTACAGGCTGAAAGTGGGCTTAGAAAAGATGGTGGATCTAAAAAATGAGGAGTGTGTCTCTTACGGTTTGAAATCATTGTAAGAAACCTTGTTGCTTCCCCCAAACCTGCCTGGATGTTGGGCATTTCTAATACATATGTTGTGTCCCTCTAAGATTCTGTGCAAATTACATTTCTGGAAATTTATTGCGGGATGTTGTAATTCAAAGAGCAAAACAGGCTATAAACTTTATAGTATGTGTATACAGTTTATATTCAGAAGGATGCTCAAGAAATGGATTGTTTCCGGCAAGGGGACCTGGGGACTGGGGTCAAGAGAAGGAACAGGGGAGAGGGAGTTACTTACATACTATCCTTTTGTGCTGTTCTAAAATTTACCTTCTTTTTTTTTTTCTGTTTGTTTATTTTTGAGAAACTGGGAGAGACAGAGCATGAGTGAGGGAGGGGCAGAGAGAGAAGGAGACACAGAATCTGAAGGAGGCTCCAGGCTCTGAGCTGTCAGCACAGAGCCCTGTGTGGGGCTCGAACTCATGGACCACAAGATCATGACCTGAGCCAAAGTCAGATGCTCAACCGACTGAGCCACCTAGGTGCCCCTAAAATTTGCGTTCTGAATGTATTTAGAAAATGAAGAACTAAAGCTTATAGGCACCATGTAAAACTGGACTAGAGGTAATTTTAGCCTGAGTCTCCTTAGGGGCAGAGAGGATCTGGTGCTCCATTAAAGCTCAACGCCTCTTAAGTCAGAGGAGGCCTGGGGTGAAGAGAGGAGGCGGTAGGGGTGCTTGGTGGAAAGGGGCTCTCAGGGTGGAGGATTAATGGTGGGTTTGGTACACTTTATGATCTTGGTGACTTTCTTGTATCTTGGTTTAAGAATCTGGAAAATACGGATTTGTTTTCAATTTTTGCAATGATTTTAATCTTTGTAAAAAAACGATACAATGGGAACTATGATGCCTTGGTAAAGATAATGACAGACGTCTTGCTTGTTTTCAATGCTGTTCACATAAATCCAGTACTTTGTAAGGTTCTTTAGTGGTTATGGACTAAAATTTAATTCTCGTTGGTTCTTAAGGTGAAATGACCGATTCCAGACAGTGGGAGGTAGAGAGTTAAGGGGGGTGTTCAACCTGCCTGGTGTGCAGATGTGAAGGCCATCTGGCTTCCACATCTATCACTGAGTGCCAAGATGGAGTTGGCTGGTCTCACAGGCTGGTGGTTTCTCCTTATTCCTGGCTGGCCCAGCAACTGATGTGGCTCCAATGGGATATTGAAGCTTTTGGTTGATGTTCCACCTTGGAGATAACTCTTATTGTTGGCCTCTGGCCAGGTCCTAAGGGGGAACCTGGGTCCTTGTGGCTAAAGAATCATTCTTTACTTGTCACCTGATCTCCACAAACTGAGTGATGAGTAATGAGTTTACGCAGAATTGCAGAGCAAACGTAGTTTGTCTTCAGTGCCCTCACTTCACCTTTCTTCACCTTCGTCTTCAACTTTGTCTCCCTTCTTCGACCCCAAGTACTCAGTGTAATGGTGTTCTCTTTCTAACCCCTCCTCTTAAATTTTGCTCTCCTGAAAGATTTGATGAACTTACACTTAAAATTTAAATATTAGTAAGACTAAACATATGGCCCCTTAAATGGGCATTTATATTTACCGGTAATTACTTCAGCTCAAAAGGGTGAATTTCCAAGTAGGGGATTTAAGGCAATATTGAGGTTGTAGAGGAGGAATATTTGGGGAGTAGAGAGAACTCTCACTACTCTTCCACTGTTCCATCTATGTGGCCTGTATTTATTAGGCAATGTATTGCTAACTTATTCATGATTTAAAGGACTTTTGTTGGCTTGGTAAAATTTCGTTGACCCATTATATTATTGTCTCTGAAACTGTTCTCCATGGTGATAACACAGATTAGGGAATGGGGAATTCAGGCACAGCCCTGAAGGATGAGACGGCAAGATTGAGTTTTGTACTTGCCCTCTTTCTTGAAAGACTCCCCATGTAATAATATTCTATGGAAGCAGGGAAGTTTGATGTGAAGTTGCTCTTACAAAAGAAATGAGACATTGTATCTAGATTAATAATTGAATTAAATTATAAAGTTGGCAGCTGTAAGTAACTGAAAACTGATTCAGACTGCTTATACAGTAAGTAAATTATTATGTCATGTTTTAAGAGTCCTAGAAGTATGGCTCCTTGTTTGGCTCATTCAGCAACAATTTGGTGTCATTATAGTCCTAAGTGCCATCCATCGATGTGCAGATTTCATCTTCAGGTTGGATGCAACCAGGAAACAACTCATTCCCATATGAGTTTCGGGTATTCGGTTCAAAATGACACTAGCCAGAGGAAAAAGAGAGATTGTGTCTTCCTGTGTCCCTTTTTAGGATGGAAGAAACTTTTTTCAGAAGCCTACCAGCTAATTTCACTTTGAGCTTCATTGGTAAGGATTGGGTCACTTGACCATCTTGAAACCAATGGCTAGAAAGGGATTTACTTGATTGGCTCAGATTAGTCATTTGGGGATTGAGGAGCCCTCGGAGGCTCAATCAGCATGACCATTGTAATGATCCTTAGGAAAATAGTCTCAGTTGGCCGTCTTTTCTTTAGTGTGTGTGTTTGACCAATGGCTGTTTTCCTCACAGAGATGGGCTAGCAAATGGAAAATGTTTTAAAATCCACAATAATTAGCCCTGGGAATAAAAGATCAAACCAAGTATTGTGCCACTTGCAAAGCTCTAAGAATGTTATTTAGCTGTGCCAGTAGCACCCAATGAAGGAAGACTATAGAGACAGGAATAGCCTCTCCGAAATACGCACAAAGGATATCTGAGAATGTGCTGCTGTGTCCCAACTCATTAACTAGATTTAACTGTATTATCTGAACTTTCTGCATCAGGGTCAAATATCAGGACTGGAGGTAACTAAGTCTGTAATCATGCTTATCATACAAAACAAGAATGACCTGTTTCGTTCGAGGTCCACACAGCCTCCGATGAGCAGGTGGGAAGCTGAATGTCAGTGTTCAAAGAAGCTGTATTCTCAGTCGTTTATGGATATTCAACTATCGATAAGCCCAAAGGTGCCTGTTGGCATCTTGAGCTGCCTGCCTTAGCCTGGCACTGCTCTGACCTGTCTGCTGACTGTCTTGAGGAAAATGGCCCTAGACCTTGGTTGGGCCCTTCATAGGGTTCTGGGCCTTCCGCTCTAGAATGTCTGAATTGTCCAAGTGAGTGATTTTATGAATGAGGGGAGTATTCATGTTCCCTGCCCCTGCAGAGTCAGGATTGAAAGAAAATGATGAGACCCGTGATCTTTGGGTCAACCTTGAACCTATTCCTCTTGCTCCCTGCTCACCACATGTTCTTCATCTCTTCCAAATAAAGTTCTAAGTGACCTCAATTTTCCCTGAATCGAATCACATAGGTCATCTGTGAGGCACATAGGAGGCAGTGGCCTGTTTTGTCTACAGAGACTCTGAGGCCTCAAGCACTAAAGAGATTTGCTCAGCTGAAACACAAGCTCTTTGAGGACAAGGAACATGACTTTGGCTCTTCTGTCTTCCCATGATGCTTAGCCAGGTGCAGGATGCCCAGAGATATGTAATTGAGTGAGGCAGTCATAGAGAACAGATGGGTGGCCTTGACCAACTCTTTTGTCAATATATTTTTAAAACTGAATTCTTGTAAATGCTTCTGCAAATCTGAAAATGTAGTGTGAAAGCAATGTGGGTCATTCAGCATCAGTATCTTTTCTTGCATAGTTTAGAGCACAAGGTGGGAATGTGGATGGTTGTAGAACAGTCCAAGTTTCCACTAGAGTGGCATTGAAGGTAGCCTTATGGAAAGGGTGGGCCTTTGAGCCAGGCAGGTTTGGTGTCAAGGGCCATGGGTTCTCCAGTGACCTTGGGCAAGTTACCTCACCTCTTTGGGTCTCAGTTTCTTCCCAGGTCACTGCCTGGCCCTGATAGATAGGCTTTTCCACCCTCTCCCCTGAGTTAACTGTCTTCTGTCTGGGGAAGAGAGGTCCTTACCTCAGGAGTCTGACATCATTCAGGAAGCACGGGGGCCTGTGATTATTCTCCCTCACACATCTTTATTTCCTGTTCTTCTACCTTCTGCTGTAAACATAGGCCTCTGCCTTGAACACATGTTTGCCAGATGCTGTTGCTCCTTCGTGCTCATTTTTTTCTCTCTTGTTTACTGCAAGATTTTCTCGAACAAGTGGGCAATAGCTACAATCTCCATTTCTTTACTTTCTATTTACTTCCACCCCCTGTCTGTTCTGGTTCCTACTGTTGCTAGAAGGTCCTCCAGCTTCTCTCTAGCTGCTAAATCCAGTCTTTTCTTAAAAAACATTTTTTTTAATGCTTACTTATTTTTGAGAGAGACAGAGAGACAGACTGTGAGTGAGTGAGGGGCAGAGAGAGAGGAAGACACAGAATCCAAAGCAGGCTCCAGGCTCTGAGCTGTCAGCACAGAGCCTGACGCAGGGCTCGAACTCACGAACCATGAGATCATGACCTGAGCCAGTGTGGGAGCCACCCAGGTGCCCCTAAGTCCAGTCGTTTCTATGTCCTTGCCTGCTAGGCCTCATGGAAATAACTTGGCAGCATTGACCATAACGTCATGTCTTAACTCATTCTTTCTTTGGCTTCCATCACAGTCTGGTGGGCTTAGCTTTTCCTTCTTCACTGGCTTCCTTATTACCTGTTAAACGTGAGCAGCTGGTACTTGGCCTTCTGTTCTTTCTGTACACTCTTCCTGGGCTCCTCTATCACCTTGAATACAGCTGGTTCTCAGATTTTTGTATCTATTATTTCTTTCTTGGTGGAAAGTGGGAGGAGCTCTTTGGTATAACCCAAGATTCTTCGGGGCCATCATGAGCTGTGGAAGAGCTCTGGCTGGGTAGTCCTTGAATCTTCATGATGCATTATTCTAAGAAGAGTTGGGGACACCTTGAATCCCCTTATCATTGCATCCCATTTATCTCAGGGAATGTTTACTGACTCAGCTCTCCTGCAGTATGGACCCATGAGAAGCTCACAGGTCATTACCGGGACACAGTTGTTTCTGGAGTCAGCGTCACCCATCACATACAGGCAGTGTTTTGGCTGGCCTCGTGCTTATTCTTCAGATTGGGAAACACTTTGTGGTGTTCTGGGGTGGTATGTCTAATATTTTCTAGGACTGTGTGGAAGGTCAATGCAAAAACAAGACATAACCTCTTAGAATCATGTACCATATATTCCTCTGCTGTGTATAGCTGCTTTCCATCTCACTTACAGTCACCTCATGTTGAACTGCCTGCCTTTGAATCGCTCCATTCTGGAATAATTTATTTACATAAATTGTGCTGACATTACTGAAACGCTTTGAGGTGTTATTTATTTTTAATTTTTTTAAATGTTTATTCATTTTGAGAGACAGAGAGAACAGAGTGTGAGTGGGGGAGGGTGGAGCAAGAGAAAGAGACGAATCCAAAGCAGTCTCCAGGCTCTGAGCTGTCAGCACAGAGCCTGACGCAGGGCTTGAACTCACTGAGCACGAGATCATGACCTGAGCCGAGGTCAGACACTCAACCGACTGAGCCACCCAGGCAGGCATCCCTGTTTTTTTTGTTAAGAGTTGAGATGGGTTACTCTGAGCCACCCAGATTTCTATGCCTGCTTCTTGTTAGAAGTATTAATCGTGGCTCTTTGGCGCATAAGACATTTTGTTGTGTGAACTCATTGTGTTACAAGTTACTTGACATTCTGGGTCTCAGTTTATCCCACGGTAAAATGTTGCATTTGTATCACATGGTCCCAGAGGGTTTGTTTTTTTTTTTTTTTTTAAATCCCATAGTTCTGTGGTGGCTATCATGCTCCTACCCTTACAAGGTTCTCAGCTTTAAAAAATGATTTAAAACGCCAATAAGTAGATTTAGTTGATTCCTCGTATAATTGGGGCAGCTAATTGGCAGATGTCATGTTGTGTTTTGTAGCCTCTGTTTTCTGTCTTAAAACCTTGCTTCAGGAAAACCCAGACAAAATAAAGAATGGAAAAACAGAGAGGCACAGAGGTAGGAAATATTTTTTTAGCATCAGAAAAAAAAAATCCTCTTTAGACTTCTTGGCAAGTAAGAGGAGTCTGGGGGAAAAAAATCCATAAACAGTTTCCTAGTTGTCTGAGTGGAAAATCCTGGTTTTTAACATTTCATATCTTGGAAATGTCTGAATAGTTTTTGTTTAAAGGGAAATTCCTTTTGGCTGAGAAAGAGACTGCAGGATTCAAACTGATAGGGCTATGTTTTTAGAAAACTTGGAGGAAATAAGGATTTGTGATGAAAATGCTTTCTCACTGGCCAGTTGTGTTAAGCAGAAATTTAAATCCAAGGTTACGAATCATAACATTGTAAAGGTCCAAATATTAACTCCTTCCTTCCCATGGCTTCCTGTCCATGCATCCGGGGGAAACATCTCTCATAGCCGGTCCTTCCTCCAATTTGAGGAGCTTAATGAATTGGTCTTCAAAACCTGTGTGTGTTCTAGGCAGGAGGATATTACATTCTTGACCTTGTGGCTGTGCCAGTAGAGTGGGAAGGAAGATACATAAACAAGTCATTAAATATCTGGCGTACATTTTGTGTTAGAGCTGTATTCATAGTATTTCTGGAGCACAGAGGATGGAATAACAATTCCACAGGAGATGGACGAAGAGTTTGGGAAACACCTCGCAGAGCAGGTGATGTTTACAGTGGGTCCTGAGGTATAAAAGAGGAGTTCTCTAGGCAGTGGGAACAGCAAGTATAGAGCAGGCATGTGCAACATGTCATAGTTGATTCTCGGAACTTCAAGTAGTTTTACATACTTTGAGAGTAGGGTGCTCTATGGGGAGTGTTGGGAGATATGACAAGATCATAAAAGGTCTACATGCCTGGTTAACCATTTGGACATTCTTTTGTGGGCAGTAAGGTGGGAGGCTGTTGGGCTTTTCACAAGAGAGGGACAGGAGCAGAAGTGTTTCAGAAAGGAAATGCTAGTGGTTATGAAGGATGGCTTGGAGGGTAGAATTAATGGTAGCGAGATGATCTGTGGTTGCCTTTTTCATCCATGAGGTCGAACAAGACACCATGAGGGCCTTGGACCCAGCAGGGAGGAGCACATGAATGCGAGCAAGGGCTAGGAGCCAGACCAGGAGTCATGGGGACCGTGAGGGACCGTGAGGGACCGTGAGGGGGTATGACAGACCTCCTGTTTCCTAAAGTGGCAGACTGAGTTGGTGGGGCCTCCAGTGACCTGGAAAGGGGATACGTGGAGGAGGAGTGCGTTTGGTGGGGAAAATAATGAGTTCACTTTCCAACACTGTGATTCTGATGTGTTCATGGAACATTCAGAAAAGGCCTTTGGGAACTTGGACTTGGAGTTCTGGAGAAAGGGCTGGACTGAAGGTGTAGACTTGGAGGTTGCAAGTCTAGTGGGGATCCGTGAGGCCACTAGCCCCCAGAAGCTGGTCCAGGGAGGTCAGGTGAGAGTGAAGAGTCGGCGGAAAGCGAGGATGGAGCCCTGGGGGCCCTAGAAGGGTTGGCCGGGGAAGAGGAATCTGCAGATGGAACTCAGAAAGAGCCAATAGGACGATGTGGAGAAAATCCAGGAAAATCCCATCACGGGATCCAAGAGAAGAGAGGATGGCCACAGAGTGGTTACGATAAATAAAGACTGAGCGTGCACTCGGCAGCTGAGCGCAGCGCCCTGTCTCAGCGCCACAGCGGCCTCTCTGTGGTCTGAGCCCGTGGCATGCTATGCGGCATTGTGCTGAGCTGGTGGGGACCTGGTTTCCAGGCAAGAGTGGAGGCAGCTGGGCAGGCGCCAGGAGTGAATATGCATGGTGGGTAATATATGCAACACTGCCTCTTTCTTTCCTTTGTTTTGTAGAAGCCTCAAATTGGCCTTGGAGACTGTCACAGTGCCCATGCACTTTTATGAGGGTGCTTTCTTCATTCTTTTCTCCAGACTGAGTCCATCTGTCCCTGGATGTCCTGATGGCCGGCAACCAGGAGTTTGTGCATGTGTCCCTTTGTGCATGTGTCATTTATGGCCTTGGAGCCTGCAGAAGGCTGGTCTCTGAACTCTTAACACCTGTGTAAGAGTGTGAGGCTTTACCAAATGCCTGTAAGATGGGACGCTTTTCTTTATGTCTCCTGAGTCTTCCCACGAAGGAAGTATAGGGTAGACCCCACTGATTGCCAAAGATGGGTTTGCTTACAGATAACAGCAGCACTATTCAACAGGCAAAAAGCCCTAATTGGCCCCATTTTTGTATAATATACTAGTAGGTGAGGACAAAGGGTTTTGCTATTAGAATGTGAGCCTGAGGGGTTGCCAGTGGGAGGAACAGTAAAATAAATGATGCGGCTTCAAAGAAAATGTGCAGCTACAAGCCGTTCCTGGGTTTCAGGACCTACACAGGGTCTCTGGCGGGACACTGTGCAGACTTCTCCATGTCCCCGGCATGTCCCCTGCGTGCTGTGGCTGGCTTCTACCTTTGCTCTCTGCTGTGCTTCTGTGGTCCTCAGCCTCCTGGGCCGGGCAGCCAGGACTGAGGTGTACAGGAGGCCCGAGGAGGAGGGACTGGAGAGGTGGGAGAATTCCAGTTCCCCAGGGAGGAAGCAGGTGGCCCTTCTCAGCTCCGAGCAGAGCAGGCACCTGTGAGGAAGCTTACAAACCACCCGTTTCAGCTGTGCTGTGGGTTGAGTGCTCTCCTGGCTGCCTGGGAAACAGATGACTTTTTATCCCATTATTTCAGTAATAAAATGTCCTGTGAAGAACCTATGTTATAAACACAATAGACTTAAGAGGTGCCTGGGTGGCTCAGTCAGTTAAGCATCCAAGTCTTGATTTCTGCTCAGGTCATGATCTCAAGGTTCATAAGTTCAAGCCCCGAGTAGGGCTTTATGCTGCTTTCTGTGGAGTCTGCTTGGGATATTCTCTCTCTCTGTGTCTCTGCCCCTCCTCTACTAATGGGTACGCTCCCTCTCTCTCAGAATAAATAAATAAACTTAAAACAATAGAGTTGACTTTTTAGAATAGCTTTAGGTTCACAGTAAAATTGAGCAGAATGTACGGAGAGTTCTTGCACACCCTCTACCCTCCCCACACCACGCACAACCTCTACTACACTGTCAGCATCCTGCTGCTGTGAAGTTTGGAATAGCGGTTCATATTCATCAGCTCGGGTTACCTGGGGAAGCTCTTGATTTTAACTTTTCTTAATTAGTCACAGACAGGCTTTCTTTTTTGTCTGAGAAGAAGCCACATAGCTCACAAGAGCCTTAAATATGTGTGCGGAGTGGGGGGTAGTTTTTTGTTTTGTTTTAATAAAAACTTCAGTTTAGGAGCGGACTTACAGATTTCAGTAGAACACAGTTAAAAAGTTAAAATATGGTATGTCCTCTCCCCCAACTTTCCAATTACAAGTGGCGCAGGCACTGGACACCATCCTTTGGAAAGGAGTGGGGATCCAGTGGGGGAAATACCATATTTTTTTTTGTGACCAAAGCACCCAAATCCCATCAGTGTAGCTATGACTTTTAACTTCCTCCCCTGAGATGGTATTCATTTCTGAGGCACTGCCAGAAGTTGTTTTTCTGGTTCTGTTCTGGATTTGCAAGTTTTCTTTCCGGGGCTCTCTGTAGCCCATGACCAACATTTGGAAGCAGCTGGAAGGCCTGGTGCTCCGGGCCGAGGAGGTAGAGGAGGCCAGGACCGACCCCAGATGCAGACAAACCTGCCCCCCCTGCTTGGGCTCCAGGACATCGTATTGTAACTGAAGGCGCCCACCAAGCTCAGCAGTCTTTAACATGGACATTTTCCTGTATGATGAGAAAGAGAAGCAGAAAAATAGCAGCCAGAAAGCCATTTGGTGTTTCAGCTGTGTTTACATAGTAGGAACATGAGGTAGGTCGAAACCCAGTGTTCCCTTTTGATTTAAATACACACTTATAGGAGGAAACTGAAATTCAGCCTGGCCCAGCTGAGAGGTGGGTTGGCTGAGTAGACAGAGCTTGATGAGTGTGCAGCTTTCTTATTCCTACCCTTCCTGTGTCTGGTGTGGGATTCTTTTTTTTTTTTTTTTTAATTTTTAAATGTTTTATTTATTTTTGAGAGAGAGAGAGAGACAGCATGAGCAGGGGAAGGTCAGAGAGAGAGGGAGTTACAGAATCTGAAACATGCTCCAGGCTCTGAGCTGTCAGCACAGAGCCCGACGCGGGGCTCTAACCCACGAACTGTGAGATCATGACCTGAGCCGAAGTCAGACGCTTCACCGACTGAGCCACCCAGGCGCCCCGTCTGGTGTGGGAATCTGAACGTCCCGCTGTTTGCTGATGGCTCAACAACTGGGCAGGGGGTCAGTAGAAAGAGCAGAGATATAGAGTCAGCGCAAACTTCATTAACCTTTTGCCAACGAGCAATTATTTATTCACTGCTTCCAAGCCTTGTTGGCATGGCATTCGTCGACAATGATGTTATCTGCCGGGGCCTCTGAAGCAATGGATGAGGACGATCACGGCCCAGGGACTCTGTCAGCTCCAGCCTCTGCTTGACACACTCCTTAGGCCTGCTCATTGAGAAGCTACCAGAACAGTACTGAGCACAACATAGGTATTCAAAAAAACAACAACAACAACAAACCACTTGCCAATTGAATGGACGAATCAGTGACTCTGGGCTTACAGTGTGGTGCTAGCATTCCCCACTCTGGGTACCCTTCTGAGGCTATTTCACAAGGCCATGCAAGAGGACGAGGGACATGATGTGACTCAAGTGTCTATCCCTGTGGGAGGGGCGTGGCCACTGCTTAGGAGATAATAGGGTCCCATGCTCCAGTTTTTTGTTTTGTCTTTTTTTACTCCAGTAATTTAAATGAGGCATAGGAAGAAAACCCTTGCTGAATTCTAAACTTCAGGAAGAAAAAATTAGTAGACAGAATAAAGCCTCTTGGATGTGACCTAATTGTTTTATTTGTTTACTTGTTTGTTTATTTATTTTCTCCAGGTCTGTTGAGAAACAGTTAACATATAACATTGTCTTGTGTAAGTTTAAGGTGTACAGCATAATGATTTGATATGTGTGTATGTTGCAAACTTATCACCATGGTAAGTTTAATTCACACCTATCACCTCACAGAGTTACAAATTCTTTTCTTTGTGATGAGAACTTTTAAGATTGGCTCTCTTAGTGAGTTTTAAATACATCTTACAATATTGTTAACTATGGTCCCCAAGCTGTACGTTACGTCCCCAGAACTTAATTTATCTTCTACCTGGAAGTTATAAGACTACCTTGACCTTAATGTGGCCTGATTGTGACCAGACATTTAGGGTGCATAAAACCTTAAAGTTTTTTTATTTTTTTAGCTCCTACCTGATTATTTTTAGGCTTAAATCCTGGCATTGATTTGCATGACTAAATTCACACTTTGATTTTTCAGACACCTGCTTCTGCAGAACTGAAATTCTCTGGAGGTTTTGAGGAGTGGGTTGGTAGCAGGTGTTAACATTCTTCAAGTCACAGGAAAGAAAAGGCAAGAGAGAGCTGGCCCATTCCGTGTCCCTGCTACCCCCTGAAACAACTGTCTATGACTGGACACTGAGATCGTTTACATGGCTTTTCTAATACGAATAACGTTTCTGGGGCTGAGGAATCCATTAGCACGAGAGTGGAAGGGAACAGTTAAGCGTGGCATGGAGGAGCCCCATGGGGCTCTGCTGTAGCATCAGGGAGAAGCCTGAAGGGCTCTGCCTGTCCCCTGGGCCTTCCCAGCGGAGCAACTTTGAATGCTGTTGAGAAGTTGTAGCAACTGACATTTAAGCCACAGGCTGTCTTTCTGACACATGGCCTGACTGCAATCAGCCTTTGACCTCCCAAAGTAGGTGATGTAAGGAGAGTTGAGCAAGAGAACCTTCACTGAGTCTGCCTTCTCGGGAAGCAGGTTCTAAATTGGTCTTCTCTGGCTGCCTTTGGTATGGACCAGCCAGCATTCTATCCAATGGAAGTACCACAGAGATTGTGCCATGTGAATGGACCTCCTCCCATAATGCCTTGTTATTATTTTGGCAATTTCAGTAGGGTTTTGGGAGGGAGCCGCTAGAAACCTGTGCCTTCTCTGGAACCTCCATCCTCTCTGGAAGTCCTACATTTTTATTTTAAACAACAACGACAACAGCAACAAATGAAATTCCTTAGCTATAGAAGCTAACAAATTTGAACGAGATACCTGATGGCTCTTCTCCAAGGAGCCGCGCTGGCAGATTGGGAGACCGGTTAGCCCTTCACTGGCTTTTAATGAAATGTAGACAAGTTTCACGACATGTTTGTTCTTTGGTGTTTGCCAACCCAAAGAAAAATATCCTGGTAGGTAGATTTTATTTTTCCTCATTGCCCTTTGAGGAACTATCACCTGTGCCAAATTGGCTTCTAGAAAAAACAACAACAACAACAACAAAGAACAAAAGTTTCAAGGTTGGAACCATAGATGTCATTGTCTTCAAAATATACTAATTTAACCATGTGATGGTTTGCTTAGCTCTCTACGAACCAAGCAGTCCTGAGCTAGGCTCTCTGAGATTCATGTCATGCTTGAACAGTGCCACTGGGTACCAGGATGGTCTCACCTCTTCAGTCTGCCATCTTGCGCAAGTAGACCTTTGCCCTCATGGGCATGGCCTCATGACTGCAAGATGCCTGTGTCACCTCCAGCGTGACATCAGCCTCCCTGATAGGAAGAAAGTGAGAGGGCAAAGTAGAATGGCGTAGTACCTGTATTCGAAAAAGTCAAGGGCTGCTCTGAAGTACCAGCAGAATTGCTGTTAGGTTTCACGGGCCATCCCTCACTGCTAGAGAGAGTCCAGGACGGTGAGTTGTTTAGCTGGACACCTGGCTACTTGGAACAAGACTGGCATGTCTGATGGTGAGGAGGGCGAGCAGGATGGATACTGAGTGGCCAAGCAACAGCGTCTGCCTCATTACAGAATAACCTTTTCCCCAAACTTGCAGGATCACAGATCTCATAGGGACCTTCGATATGGCTGAGCACAGCCCCTTCATGACAGAGATAAGGGAGCTGCTTTATTTCCTTCTATTTCTTCTGTTTCCAACCCCTTCATGACACAGATAAGGGAACTGCTTTATTTCCTTCTATTTTCATGTGCCAGAAACTCCAACTGTGCTTTTCGGCCCTCCTGGGCTGAGCCACTCACCCCCAATGCATAAACTGTGCCCAGAATGTGAGTGGGCTGTGAAGTCCCTTTCACCAGGGGGGAGAGTGGCAGGGACACGGGCGGTTTGTGTATGGGAATCAAAAGGCCTGATTATGCTTTTTCAGGAAAAGCAGCTGGCCAACAGAAATTACTGGGTGCCTCAGAGGACAGAACCTGGAATCTGGCCTCCTGGAATGGTCACAAGAAAATAGAAGCCTCAGCCCCGCCGTGGGGAGCGAAGCCTAGCAAGGCCGCCAGAACAATCCCACGTGTGAGACAAAGCAGAGACTCAGGCTGACAATGAAGGAAATCCATGGCTGACCGAGTAGCCAGGCCAGAAAGGCAGCTTTGGAGAAATTGGCCCTGACCAGGGATTTGTAAAGGTCTGTTATTTGGTGGGGAGCAATGATGTATAAAAACAGTGGTTTGAGAGTAAGCAGCTTGGCCCGGCTGGAGCCATTTAATAATGCAAGCCTGAAGCTTGGTGCGTTTTCTTTAGAAGAGTGGCCTAGAGGGGACGCTGTTTATGGATTCCTTGCAGAGGGAGTGTGAAGTTAACCAGATTTACTGGAACGTGTCTGAAAGACCTCTAGCTCTGTACCAGCTTTCCCTTTGAGTTCTCTGTTCCCATCCTCTTCTTCCCTTCCCCCATCTCCTAGGACTGCCTGGTAGCCCTGACATTTCATTTCTGCGCTTACATCTCCTGTAAGAGAGGAGGTGGCTGGAATGTGAGGGGGCTGTGAAGAGGCCCACTTCTTTGGGGGCCCAGCCAGTCTTCTCAGTGTCGGACCCATGTGCCTGGTAGTGCTCTGGAGGGCATTCTCCACCCTTACCTCAGGGCCATGTGGCCGAGGGGGCCAAAATAAGGGGGCCGGCATCTCAGGCTCTTATGCCTCAAGGTGGAACAGGCAGATGGTGTTTGAGATTGAGAGTACTAGGGGTCTTAGCTCGAGGCTGCTATCACAAAATACTATAGACGGGGTGACTCAAACAATGGACATTTGTTTCTCACAGTTTGGAGGCTGGAAGTCCAAGATCAAGGATCAGCAAATTCTTCCTGATGGGGGCCTTCTTCCTGGCTTTCTTTACATTGTGATCTCACATGGTGGAGACAGAGCTCTGGTGTCTCTTCCTCAAAGAGCATAAATCTCGTCATGGGGATCCCATGCTTATGACCTCATCTAACCCGAATTACCCCCACAAGATCTTGCCTCCAAATACCATCACACTGGGGGTCAGGACATCAGCATAGGAATTTTGGGGTGACACATTCAGTCCATAGCACCAGGGATTCACTGGAGTTTCGTGAGGGTCCCAAGTGACAACTGGTGGTGACCAAGGCAATGCGCTTACTGCCGTAAGCAGCCTGTGAGAGGTGAACCCCTGTGGAGTGCAGTTCTTAAGCTGGGTCTATGCCTCCAATGGACCTGGGAACCTCCTGAAATGGTCTCCAGCATATTGAGGTGTAATGCAGGTGTGCATTTTTTAATCACATTGTCTAAAGTGGTTTTGACCCTGAAAATGCAAAGAGCTAGTGTCCTGGAGGTTATAACTTATAAAGTGGAGGCTGGGAGGGATCAGGTCTGCGGACAGTGGTGCCCACCACCGGCATCCTATAGGCATGGCCCAGAATCACTGCCATGCTGCTTTCATCCCCCAGAATGTTCCAGGGAAGCCATGCTCCCTCTTGCTATACACTAATCAGACCCTGAATGCTGCCAGGTGATCTAACCTCCCCAAACACGAAAGAGAGCTTCACCTGCAATCAGCACTTGGCTCCAAAACCTAACCCTTTGTCTTTGTCTTCTTGGGAACAAACTCCAGCTGTCCCCCAAACTTTTATTTTTGGAGAATGCATTAAAAAGTGTGCAGTTGACATCATATGCCAAAAAAAAGATCTACTTATTAAAAACATTTCGTAGTACTCTCAAGATACTGACTCAAAGCAGATAAAAGTTGAAGCTTTCTTTTCTGACCATAAATGGAGGGCTCTAGCTCATATACTCATTCATACCCCCCAGTGCTGAAGTTAGTTTGCCTGTACGCTTTTCTCTGCTACTTCCTGGTCCTCCCACATCACAACTTCTCTATACCCATTTTGAATTTTAATTGACCTAATATTATGTTTCTTTTAAGCCATTGAAATCACTTTTGAAACATGGTAAACACAAGAAATATTAAAAGCACAGACCTTCCTAGAATCTGGGCTTAGCCTAGGGCTGGCTCACTCCTGACCTGGGCACAGTCCCTGAAATGTGTGGAGACATTTTCCTGGGTTCCATCTCCCCTTTCCCCCCACCCAGGACTCTTCTTCTTGCCTCCTTCCCGTCTCTCTTTTTCCATTCTTGTGTCCTTTGCTCTCCTCCTTTCTTTCTCTCACCTAGGCCCTTCCCTTCTTCTCTTGACTGTGCTCTGACTCTGCCACTGTTTCTAGAGCTTTGCTCAGTCCTGACAGCCTGAGGACCTGAACTTGGAGTTTGGAATCTGTTCTTAGATTCTCCTGCCTCGTTGCAAGGACTTGTGGGTCTCAGCCGATGATGGCATTCTGGAGACAGTCACAATAATACTACGCATTGTTAAGGGTCTTTGGCGGGGCTTGGAAACTGCAGAATTGACTTTTCAAATGTATGGACTGGCTAGGGACTCAGGAGGGGTCGCATTGTGGAGTAGCTGGGCCAATGTATAAAGAGCAGGAGTAGCGCAGGAAGAACTAGTCACTCTTAGGTATCAATGAGGAATTGTTTTGGTAAACAGTGGAAAACTTCTTCCCTATTGTGCCTTTCTTGTCTCCCTCCCCCACAGCTGAAATACTGGGGACTTCCAGCCTATAGCTCTACCAGCTCTGGAGCAGACATCTAGGGAGCCAGTGATATATTTTAGGAGCCTGGCCCACTAGCTGGGAATCTGGATCTAGGTTTGCTATTTACAGGTGTCTGTGATACTTGGGGGAAACCCTGAGCACTAGCAATCCTTCCTGCCCCTTACCCCAGTTGTGTTTGTCCGGGCCTAGGGGTATGGCCCACCAGCCTGAGACCTTAACTAGGCCTCTGATCACCTCTGTGGCTGATCCCAACCCCGAGTTGCTTCAGGCCAGATGAACACCTTAGAACTAGGAGTCTCCAGCTGTGACCATCCCATGGCCTAGAGCAATGGTTTTTGATCTTGGCTACATGTTATAATTACCTGACAGCTTAGAAAATATTGATGTGTGGGTCCCAGCCCAGGAGATTCTGATCTAGTTGGTTCTCAGATGAGGCTTGGGCAACAGGAAATTTTAATAGCTTCCCCAGTGATTTCAAAATGAAATGAAGGTTGAGAACTGCTCGGTTGGAGCTTTGTTACTCCAAGCGTGGTCGATAGACTAGCAGTATGAGCATCACCAGGGGGTTTGTCACTGACCCACAATCAGCTCCTACTCTAGACTCTCTGGAGAATAAGCATCTCCTCATCTGATTCCCATGCACATTTAAGTTTGAGAACCACTGGCAAGGTGTCCTGCTGCCCTTCCTGTGAGGCTGATGGAGGCCAACCCTGCCACAGTGCACCAAGTGCTGACGGCGGGTCAAGCTAGATAGAGACCAAGAAACTGACTTGGTCCCCCCATGAAGCCCTTGGGGGTCCACTCTACATTTAGGTGTAAGGGTCTGGGCAGCAATCCTGTTGTGAAATTAAGGTCCAGTGGGATGGACTGCAACCCATGCTTTGGGATATGTTGGCCTAATGGCTTGAGTGGTCGTGGCACTTTGTCTAGTCTACCTGGCAGAGTTTGCCCTGTCCTAACCCTGGGGTAGAAGTGGGAGAGCAAAACTAAAAGCTAAAGTTTCACATTAATGAATAGAACACACTAGAGCTGGGATGACTGGACCAGAGCTAATGGGTGCACAGCACCTGTGGTGCCCTCCCTCCCTCCTCACCTGCAACAGACACCTGCTTTTGAGCCCTCCTCTTCTCCCTTCTGAGCTCGCGCTTGACCCTAGCCCTTCTCAATAGGGCATTCCAGGTAGACGACATTGCCAGTTCCTCAGATTTTGCACTTAAGACACAACTATTTTGATTTTCCTTCTTCCCAGAGTAGCATCAGTTACTACTCGTACTGTGACTCTCAGCGTTTTGCCGCACAACGTCCGAGCTCTTGATAACCTGTGAGATGCTACAAGCACCTTTCCCTTCATTTTTCTGCTCTTTCTAGGCCCTCACAGACAATTGGCCAAATGAGTGCACGTCTCTGAGATTGTCATCCACGTCACCATTCCACACATCTTTGTCAAGCCGTGCTCTGTGCCCAGTGTTGCACCGGCCCAGGATTGGGGGAGGCACAGACTAGTGGGGACCCAGTCCCCATCTCAGCTGTATCACCTCTGCTGTACTCCTTGAAAAGCCTCATCTCCTGTCTTTCTTCATCATTTGGTGGGAATAGCAGTGGATTGGGTCATTTGGCTTCATGCTCCCCAGTGTCAAGCCTGACCAGTGTCCTACATTTTTTGCCTATTCCCTGCCATTCGAAAACAACGTGACCTGACTTACTAACCTTCACATAGCATCAGGGCTGACCATTAGCCTCTTCCTGGACCACCAACCTTCATGTTGACTTGAGCTCATGGGCCAGGCGGGGAGACGGTGAAGCTGTCGGGGAGTGAAGCTGGTCAGGGTGGGGTGGGGGGACTTAGGGAGGAAGAGGAACTGGAGAGACTGGGAGACTTGAGGACCTATTCACAGGAAGCAGCTGTCACTCAACCCCAACAGGCTCTTACCACATAGGAATTTGGACCCAGAATTGGCAGGTACCTGCCTTTAAAAGAAGCCAGAAATAAAGATTTTTGTGTGAATGTCTTGTTTTCAAAAAATTGCTCCCCCGTGTATTGCCAATAAATGAAAGCAAAAAACATGGAGTAGGTATCTTTTGGTTTTTAAGATCTAATTGGCTTTATTAAGTGACTTGTGAATCAAGCAACATTCCATCTAACAAATTGATGCTTCCAAAGTAGATGTCTTTATAGGCTAATCAGAGATAAATCGTAGACTCCCCCCAAGTCCATGGAAATCCAACAAAGGCTTCAAGCCATGTCAGCTATGCTGAGATTATCCAGACCCAGGCATGGCTCTCTTGGGTTCTGGTTTATCTGCATTTCATAAAAAGAGTGCCGTTTCTGCACCTATCTGAAATGCTGCTGGAATTAGAACAGAAATGGCATCGGGACATTTTTTTTGCTTTGTCCAGACTGCTTTTCAAGCTCATCTTTTCCATTGCTTAGTCTGTTTTAAGAGAGATTACTCTATCTGACCTTGATTTCAGTTTTTCTGTAAAGTGCTCTCAGATTACAAAAATGTGTCTAGAAGTCAGGTAATTCCATTCTGGGTGCATGGAGCTCAGTAGTCTCTGATTTAATTTTATTTATCTTGGCCTCATTTGCTTCTTGTAAAGTGGAATGATAATACCCATTGATTTCACAGGGTTAGTATGAGGATTAAATTATATTTTCTTTTATGTGGAATCAATTTAGAAAATGTTAAGAGTGCTCCCTGATTGTAAAGTTATTAAGTGCAAATTAAAAGGCACTGTGGGATACTGCTTCTACATTTCTTAAACAACAAGGTTTATTGGTTGCTGCATGTGATTGATTTCTCTGTTTGTTGTCTTCAGCATATTAATATCCAAGCTTTTCTGAAATTGCTACTAATCATTTGATTGGATGCCTTGTGGGTTATACCAAGATTCTTCTCAAAATTACTGTTTGTCATTCTTTTTTCTGAACTCCTGTAGGTATAATTTGTCCCCACAGTTTTTTTTTTTAATTTTATTTATTTATTTTGAGAGAGGAAGAGCAGGGGAGGGGAAGAGAGAGCAAGAGACAGAGAGAGAGAATCCCAAGAAAGCTTTGAACTGTCAGTGTAGAACCTGATGTAGGGCTCAAACTTAGGAACCCCAAGACCGAACCTGAGCCAAAATTGACAGTCAGTCACTTAATGGACTGAGTCACTCAGGTGTCCCTGTTGTCACCGTTTTATCTTGAAATGGTTGTACTGTTGCATAACCACCTCATATGTATGCTCTGGGTCTTCAGGCAGAAGAGGGATGTTGTTGCTTCAGTAGCTGCTGCTACCAAAGCATTCTCCTGGATTGTCTGGACTGAGAAACCTAGGCAGAGTTTACTGCTAATCCTCTTCTTTTTGCTAGATTTTGAAAATACCTGCAACTCTATAGCCTTCTGCTGTAGATAAGAAGCAGTGTAAAGAAGAGAAGGAAACTGGCAAGGATGGATGGAGGCAGCTGGGCAGGGGTGATATACCAGTGTGTAAGTGTGTAAGGCAGCTCAGAGTGTATCTTTAGACCCAAATTTTCCTCCCACACCCCCCACCCTCACCCCACCCCCTGTGCTGCCTTTTTTCTAATGGAGTAAAGACAAATCTTTTCAACCCCTGCCTCCGCATCTTTTGACCTTTGTGTTTGTTGTGTGTGTTGGTGTGCGGATATAGGAAAGCTGAGTACTACAAGCTGCATAGCTTGTGGATTTCTTTTGTCTCCACCCTCTGGCCTCTCCCACTCCTACTGGTCAGGGCTCATAGGACGTATTGCATTTTTGCCTATCCCTTTGCCGACATATTTGAATTACCTAGGGAGATTTTTAAAAATATAGATGCCTGAACCCCACTCAAGACTGAGTCAAATTTTTTGAAGATAGGGCATAAAAGTTTTTTAAATAGTTCCCAGATCAGATTTGTATTTACACTGAGGTCTTCAATTTATTATATAGCATATAAAAAATAAAATGGGGTGATGAATGAATAGATTGGTGGATAGATTTTTGGTAAGGCAAGAACAATAAAATGTTAATGGTAGAATCTAGGTGATATGCATGTAGTATTCATTACAGAATTGTTTCCACTTTGCTCTGATTGATATTTTTCAAATTAGAATGTTGAAGAAAAAGAAACCTCTCTCAGTTCTCCAGAGGATTAATTTGGGGTTGAAGCTACCTAAGGCCTGATGTTTGAGATGGGTGGACAGAGACTGCATCTGTTCTGTGGAAAAGAGTGTTGGGTCAGCAGGTCTGAGCACAGGCCTGGTGCCTGGTGGCCATTGTATATTTAGGAAAGGGACCCTAAGAAAGCTCCAGAGAGAAAATAGGTGAAAGCAAATACCTGGCTGATAAAATATCCATGTTGAACTCAAACTTGATTAATTGAAATTCTGAGTGCCATTAATTCACATATTAGCAGAGAAAAAAAAAAGATGTTTTTGAAAGATGCTGATTTTTTTTATAGGAACATCTGGTTCTTAAATGTGGGAGCAGAGTCTTGGAGCTGAGAAGCATTGAGGGTCATCTGGTCCGGCCTCCCACCCTGTCTTTCTCAATGGCCTGAGCTGAATTGCATTTGATTTGTGCAGCTGGACAGAGTGATTCTAAGGTCACTGATTCGGGGATGAAATCACTTTTAATTCTAGCAAATGGATGTGGCTTAGAACCATTTTCCTCAGAGAGAAATAAAAGCTGTTTTGTGCAAGGCTGGATTGCCCCTCTCTTTCCTGCTCGTTTACAATTGGGCGTTGAGGCAACGGCAGATGAACAGGGCCTCACGGGGAGTGTGCTATGTGCTGCCTGTGTTTTCCTTCCCACTGAGTCATGGGTCCCGGTCCTCCCAGAAATGTGCAGAATGAAGTCTCTTTCTCACTCTCCTGCTCCCCAAACTTTGTGCCGCTTCTAAGGAGTACAGAAGCAAAGGCCCTTCTGTCTTGCCTGTGGGGTTGGGGAGCGAACAACGGAGTCCCTTTAAGGGAGGGCGATGCGGCAGGAGTCCTGCAGATGGGAGGTTACAGGGTGTCTGCCAGCCCCTTGGGAGCTGCAGCCAGCTTGTTGCAGAGGCCAAAGTACGGGACTCATTTGTGGGTTCCCGAAAAGAAATACCCTGCCGATTATGAGTCACTCTCCGCCCCCTTCCCAGAGCCTCTCGGGCTTCCAGAGAACTCAGAGAGTCTGTTCTCCTGGCCTTTTTGAAGCTTTGGTATGGATTAAACTCCTTCCCAGTCTGTCTACACAGCGAATGGCCTTGTTGAGCCTGATCTGTAACTTCTCTTTCAGTTTCCACACCTAGAAAATACAGAGAAATATTAGTCTCCAACCCCTTTCAGCTTTTATAGTATCTACTTTTTATAATGCTTTATGGTATATAAAATGTATTCATATGCCTTATCCCCTTTGAGTCAGACAGTCTTCTAAAAGGGTTTGAGAATCTCAGGGCACAATGCCCAAATGTCATCTCTTCTCCCTCTATAACCTTTCCTTGAGTGACTTCTATTGTTTCAATTCCCACCTACATTACGATAGGCCTATAATCTCTGTCTTTAGCCTGGATCTCTGTCAAAGACCTGATTTGTCTGGTTGGTAGCTTGTCTCTCCATTGGGCTGCTCCTCAACACTGAACCTGTGCTTCTCACTCCCAGGCTGTACTCCTTTCCTTAGTAAAGGGTGCAGTCCCTCATCCACTCAGGAAGGCCAGGTACCTATGAGCCATCCCTGACATCCTGTCCCTAAACCCTCATATTTGGTCTGTCACTCAGTCACCTGTGGACCTTTCCTCCTAAATGTCTTGACTCCATTCACTTCTTCCCATCTCCTTGGCTGCCTCATTAGGGCAAAGCTACCCTCATCTGTTACCAGGACCATTGCAGTAACCTGTTAACCACTCTCCCCACATCAATTTTGTCTTCGCCTTCCCGTGATCTCCAAACTTAGGAGAAATGGTTTGAAACGCAAATCTGACTAGGTCACTGTCATTCCTTAAACTTATAAATGGCTTTATATTGCTGTTGTGGTTAAAAAATAAATCCTAACAAGGCCCATATCTTCCCTCTGTGGCTTGATGTCTGTATAGCTTTTCCCTGACAATCTGTGCCCCAGCCCTAAAAATCCACTCCCTTTTGTAAGTTTTAAAATATCTTTCTGCCACAGGGCCTTTACACATACTATTCCCTCTGTCTGGAGCACTCTTCTTTTCTCCCCTTTGCCCACCTAACTGCTATGTATCCATTAGATTGAACTTGAGATTTATGGAAACTCTCCCTGTTCTTGGAGATCTGGCTGCCTTTATTTCGGAAGGATTATAACATTTTATATTCTCTGTTCATTATTTTGATTGATGGATATCTTCTCACTCACGAGTGTAAGTTCCAGCAGAGCAAGGATCTATTTGCTTCTCATCACTATTGTATCCCGGTACTGAACACACAGAAATATTTGTTCAGTGGATGAACCCAATGGGGTAGACAGGACATGTCTTTTTATTCACTTTTTTTTTTTGGTTTTCTTTTACACTGTGAATAACCCCTCTTTATGCCTCCTTGCCCTTCTCACTTTTTGCCTAGATGGCATTAGGAAGAATAACCTGTCCCTTATGATGTCCCAGATATAACGTGCTGAATCTAGGGGCATAATAATGTATCTGGTGCCAGGTGGGTTCCCTGCTACTACTTTCTCAGCTAGAAGGCATCTCCTATTACCTTTGGCTGCTTACTCCCTCTGAGGAGCACAGTAGACTAGCTTGCCCTGGCTCTGGGTTCTTCTGGCTTTCAAGGGCCATATGGATCTCTGCTGTGTTCAAAGAGAATGGGCACCTGTGGATCACTGGCTAGAAAACCATGTTGTGTGTTCCTTGCTGTAGCACTAAGCTGATTTAGTAAAAGCTTATCAACTTAGCTCACCACTGAGCTGGTGGCATTCAGAGAACATCCAGTATCTTTATCCTTGAGGACCCAAGTCTTCTATACAAGGCAAAAGATGGGAACAGGGATGTCGGTGACTAAGTCCATCATTAGCTGAGGAATTGCAGTTCACGTTAGCCTTTCATACTAGGTTATTTCTTCAGTTTTCTAGAAGGTGTGTGTGTATACGCACGCATGCACACACGAGCGCATATTTTCTCATATATAAATAATTCTTGCAGAGGCTGGAAAGCGTCTCTCCCTGTGTTGGCAACTGGGGACTCTACCCAAAGGTAACAGGAGAACTTTGTTGCCAGAGTGTCTATATGGGAATTTGCTAGTGTGAAAATACTCCCTATGTTGGTTGACATACAATGTATTTATTGAATGTTTTGAATGTTACGGAGTATACCTTGGTGTTTAATTCCTTTAGATAAATATTGAATTCCTAATCAGAAATCTGCCCTTATTATAGATTCATTCTTTGCCTTTTTTAAAAATTGCAAATAACTGCTAGTGGTGCCTGGGTGGCTCAGTTGGTTAAGCATCCAACTCTCCGTTTCGGCTCAGGTCATGATCTCGCAGTTCATGAGACTGAGCCCTGCGTTGGCCTGTGTGCTGACATATAGAGCCTCCTTGGAATTCCCTCTCTCCCTTTCTCTCTCTGACTCCCCCTCACCGAGTCTTTCTTCTCAAAAATAAATAAATAAATAAGCCTTTAAAAAATACATAAAGAATAACTGTTATCGTTTATTACAAAAAAGATATTACCTCATTACAGAAACTGAAAAATAAAAAAGACATCTCTCAAAAACTCATTATATCTCTCTAAAACTGGTGTAAATTTCTGTTGCATTAGCATTCAGACATTTTTCTGTCAATATTTCTTTTATATAGCTATGATTAATATTTTTCATTTAACTTTCATGTCATACTTTTTTACATCTGGTGATAGACATTTTTCTTATTTTAGTACTATGACTTTTTAAAGAATTTTAGTCTAATTAATATACAGTGTTATCTTAGTTTCAGGTGTATAAGGCAGTGATTCAACAGTTCTTTACATTACTCAGGGCTCATCATGATATTTTATCCTTCACCTATTTTAAGTTTATTTATTTTGAGAGAGAGAGAGAGAGCATGAGCCGGGAAAGGGCAGAGAGAGAGTCCCAAGCAGGCTCTGCACTGTCACTGCATAGCCTGATGTAGGGCTTGAACTCATGAACTGCGAGATCATGACATGAGCCAAAACCAAGAGTCCGACGCTTAACTGACTGAGCCACCCAGTGCCCCGCCTCATCACTTTTTAATGCTATGGTAGTATTCATTGTATGTTTTGTGTTTCTCAACTAATATTCAAGTGTTAGCATTTTGGTGTTTCCCCTCTTTTTTCCCCCTTCTTTTAAATATGTTTGCTTAGTTTTGAATTAATAATCTTAGAAAGGTGAGAAGAGCCAGAATACACATTATAAATGTCCCAGTGCTTTTTGTGACTATCCAGAGAAGTCCATGATTAAGGTCAGAAGAGCCTACGATAAGGTGGTTTGCAGTGGGAGAGGGGACCCCGCGTATTCTGACTGCTCAGCGTCAGGCCTTGAGTGCCGTGTACACTCAGTGTCACAGCATCGCCCCAGAGGGAGCGGCTCCGCCCCGTGTAACAACTTCGACGTCTTCTAAAACTCTTTTTTAAATATAGATCTCAAATTCTGGGAAGACACGGGCAACTGTAGGCTCTGCGTAGACTTCATTGTTTTCTTTTAAATTTGTGTGTGTTTCAGTATTCCTGCTAACTTAATTGAGGGATTACGTTCCTCCCGAGGTTGGAAGCCTGTGCTAGGCTTTTACAAAATTTACGGATATTCTGAAGCGTCTCACCCTGAGGCACACATTTTGAAAGTAGGTGCAGTATACCGGGACGTGCGCCCTATAACAGTTCTTCTGTAAGCTGGAGAAATGGCTAGAGGAGGAATCTGTTCTCAGAACAAGGCGCATGCTGTTGGTTCCAGACATTCTTGCCGGAGGATACAGAAGTGGTGTTTAACGGCCGCTGGCCCCGCGCCCACTCTCCAGCCCCAAGGAATGTGCTGTGTCTGGGCCGCACTCAGCCATCAGGGCAGTTACTGTGGGGAGGGGAGAGGCTGGCCCTCCAGGTCTTGGCCTGAGCCCTGAGCGTTTCCTGCTCTAAGAAGGGATCTGTTTTGACTTCGGGCTTGCCACCTAGCCCCTGCCCCTGCTCCGTGAACTGCCCTGTTTGCAGAAGGCGGCTCATTTTTCTTTCTTACAATTGCAGTTTTCTTCGCTGCAAGTGCTTTACTCCTGAATGTAAAGTTAAAAACGGCGTTTGTAGGAAGCTTTGTTTGGTAGAGAGGCGTCACCCTGTTCTGCCATTACAGATGTGATATATGGATCCTTTCCAACATCTGTGGTTTTCGGCACATGTCGTGTTTCTGAAACTGCTTCTCTGTGTTTTACACAGGAGGAGGAGAGAAAAAAAGTTCTAAAATAAAACAGTCGGCCCAGCCTTCGGGATTCTATTTGGGCAGCTTCGTGTCATTTTGTCCCTTTTCGTGTCAGTGATGTAATAGTAACTTTTGTGCATTATCACATATACCTCCCATAATCAACCCCTTGAGGTTGGGTATTAGTTTTGGCCCCATTTTACAGGTGAGGAGACTGAGGTTGGAAGAGTTAAGGAACTTGATTTCTCATTAGTGTAGATGGTGTCTCCAGGTAGCCTGAATTCAGGGCTGGATTCGCCGGTAATCCCCATATAATTGTACCTTCAACATCAGTGGGAGGAACTTCTTGGGTAAATGGAAATGTCCTGAGGCTTCTAGAAGCTTTGCTTCTTAGGTTGGGGCTAATTTGTATTTTTTCCCGTACCCTCTTTTATTTTATTTTATTTTATTTTATTTTATTTTATTTTATTTTATTTTATTGTTTTAAGTTTATTTATTTTGAGAGAGACAGAGCGAGCGAGCAGGCAAGGGGCAGAGAGAGAGAGGGAGAGAGAGAATCCCAAGCAGGCTCTGTGCTATCAGGGCTGAGCCCCCTGTGGGGCTCGATCTCACAAACCAGACGCGTAACCGACTGAGTCACCGAGGCACCCCTCCCTACACTTTTTTAATTTTGAAAAACCTTAGACCTGAAAAAAAGTTGTAAAAATAATACGAGGAAGACCTACATCCTGCAACTAAACTCACCAGTTGTGAACATTTTACCATATTAGCTTCTCATTTTGTCTTACTCTGTGTGCATTTTATTGTGCACTCTGTAATAGTTAGTTGAGCTGTTACGACATTTCGTCCTAGGTACTTTAGCAGGGGTCTTTGAAGAACAAAGACATGTTCCTGAACAGCTTCACATGACTCAAAACAATTGAATATCAATGCCCTGCTCTTCCCTCATATCCCCATGTTCACGTTGCCATGATTGTCCTCCAAATGCCTTTTATAGCTGGATTCTTTTCTCATCCAGCATCTGATGAAAGATCAAACATTGCTTTCATGATTTGTAATTCCTGATATCATGCACATTCTCTTCTCAGACCAGGAACAGTTTGCTTTGGCTGCAGTGGGAAGACTGGGGATGGTGTTACAGTTCCAGATTTTCCGTCCCTCCTGACGGAGCAGCCACACGAATGTCCTTACTTGACATGTGCTGTCTTACTGGGCACCACGTCTTCTTTCTTCTTTCCTCCCTCTCTCTCCTCAGCCCTATCTTTTAAATTCGTCTCCTTCCTTTCTCTTTTTCCTTCCTCAGTTTCTTTTTTCCTTTCCTCTCCTTTCCTCCCCTCCACCCCCATAAGACACCTTCTTACACGCTGTAATGATTTTTTTGCTTCAGTTTGGAAACTGGTGGGAGGGCAGGGAGAGCTGCCACTTATAAGTGAACGGCCTCACTTACAGGTGGAGACAGAGATCAGGGTGTAGGGGGGCGAGGTGCTGACCTAGCTGTGGACCCTGTTGGAGGAGGCTGGGCTGGCACCGCATGGGACCGTGAGGGTGGATGTAAGAGTGGCCAGCTCCAGTCCTGGGGAGTATCTGCACTGGGACCTAGGGAAAGGATGGGGTGCACCGTGATAGGGTGGAAATGGCACTGTGGCATAATAGGAAGATGAGGACTTTGAAGCCACGCAGACAGGTTAGAATACTGATTGGCTGTATGCCTTTGGTAAGATTATTTAACTTTTGTTATACTTATTTATTTATTTATTTATTTAGAGACAGCGTGAGCAGGGGAGGGTCAGAGAGAAAGGGAGACACAGAATCTGAAGCAGGCTCCAGGCTCTGAGCTGTCAGCACAGAGCCCGATGCGGGGCTCGAACCCACGCACTGTGAGATCATGACCTGAGCCGGAGTCAGATGCTTAGCCGACTGAGCCACCCAGGCGCCCCTGAATTTTTTAACTTTTTAAGTCTCATGTTTTTCACCCACCCATGGGACGAGTCTTGTTTACCTTGCAGGGGTGTGTTGGGGATTTGGCATGAACGCATGCTAAGTTGGTGGTCAGTCAGCCGTAGCTGTTAGGTGTTTACAGGGTGTTGCAACCAATGGATGGAAGACTGCAGTGAAGGGAATTGCGGGCAGGTGTAAGTTCATGTGGGTGGCCGGCGTGAGGCTGACCTGTCAGTGGATGAAGTTCCTTTGGAAAGGAGTTCAGGCAGGTCCCCTGTTACTGGGACTGGAACGCAGGTAATGGTGATCAGAGGCCAAACTCTGGTCAGATGCCATGGCATTTGGGGATCTGGAAGAGCAGCCAAGTGCCACAACCAAACTGTCCCATCAGGTTCAAGTGAGCAGCGAGGGTGACTTGCTCCTGAGCCCTGTGGGGCCTCACGTGTTTGAGGTTAGCATTAGGGAAGGAACTGGGAGCAGGAAGCGGAGCCGCTCTGGGAGGAGAACTGGGACTCAGACCAAGTCTGGCATTTATTCTGTCTGAGATTTGCTATCGGTATGATGGCATTATTACATTAAAGAGACTCTTCTCCTGTGCACGTGGCCTGAAGTTAGATAAATTGTCACTAAGTAGATGAGGCTTCCTTGATTATGAGTTCAGAGCCCCAGATTGCTGGGATGACCTACCTTCACTCCCTTCTGACTTAGCTCATTTTGTCAGAACAAAATACATAGACTGAGTGGCTTAAACAACAGAAACTCATTTCTCCTAACTGGGCTGGGAGGAGGGGAGGGCAGAGAGGGAGAGAGGGAGAGGGTGGAAGAGACAGAAAGGGAGTGGGGGAGGAGAGAGAGAGAGAGAGGGAGGGAGAGGGAGGGAAAAGGGGAAAGAGAGGTGCAGAAAGAAAGATCAAAGAGGAGGGAGGAAGAGAGAGAGGGAGGGAAAGAGGGAGAGATCGAGGGAGAGAGAGGGAGAGAGAGAGAGAGAGAGAGAGAGATTGAGGACTTGTAAGCAAGAACCAGTAAGCAGCTCTCTGGTCTCCTTATCAGGGCACTAATCTTAACAGGAGAACTGCACCCTCATGACCTCATCTTAACTTCATTGCTTCCCGAAGGCCCCCCCTCCGTATACCCTCGCATTGTGAGTTGGGGCTTCAACATATGTATTTTAGGGGGATTCAGATCTTTAGTCCATAGCACCCTCTTTCCACACCCTTGTTCCCAGACCCTTAGAGTCTGTATGTTAGGAGAGGTGTCACTTCAAAGAGAGTGCTACTCACACGTAGAATCTGGAAGCAGGAAGGTGATCCAGGGCCACAGTTCTGGTTGCTTGTTAATAAAAAAGCTTTTGCAGGGAAGCTCTGGTTAACTCTCATATTCCGTAGGTTCTTCCCTTTTGTGTCCAATTTTTTTTTTAACTTCCTAATTCTTATTTTGCACCCTAGAAGCATGAAACAGGCAAAATATATTATTGCTGGCTCTTTGTGAAATCTCCGCATTGAACTTTCTGCAGTTAGAAGTAAGACATTTTCAGGGCGCCTGGGTCACTCAGTCGATTAAACATTCGACTTCAGCTCAGGTTATGATCTCTCGGTTTGTGAGTTTGAGCCCTGCATTGGGCTCTGTGCTGACAGCTCGGAGCCTGGGGCCTGCTTTAGATTTTGTCTCTGTCTCTCTCTGCCCCTCCCTTTCTCACCTCTGTTTCTCTCTCTCTCTCTCTCATAAATAAACATAAAAAGAAGTGAGATATTCTCCCTCTTCTCTCCAAAAGACCAGCTTGTTCCAAGCTTTCTATTCTTTATCTGAGCCAGGACTAGAATCAACATATACCTCTTTAAAATTCACTTTCAACACCTAGGACAAGCCCCTCTTTTCTCCTAAGCACTGACAGGTCAGTATTTTCCAGTTCTTTTTTTGTTAATAAATTAAAAAAAACTTTTTTTTAATGTTTTTTTGTTTTTGAGAGAGAGAGAGAGAGACAGAGAGAGAGAGAGGGAGGGAGGGGAGAGAGGAAGACACAGAATCTGAAGCAAGCTCCAGGCTCTGAGCTGTCAGCACAGAGCCTGATGCGGGGCTCGAACTCACGGACCGTGAGATCATGACCTGAGCTGAAGTCGGATGCTCAACCGACTGAGCCACCCAGGTGCCCCTATTTCCAGCATTTTATTGACTAAATTTGCTTTTGTTTTTACCTGCCTTCCAAAAGAGCATTACATTACAATCTAAGCTTATTAGGACATGGTTTTCTGTGTTTTTTAAAAAGTATTTAAGCAAGATCTACATTGAAAGTAACATATATAATTTATGAATTTTAAGGTAATATTAGCATTAGGATATAACTTAAGAAGAGGCACTTAACCCTGTGGTTTCACTTCCTGGAAGAATTTCATGGCTGTCCCTTTCTGTGATCTGTGCCTTCTTGCTTGGCTGGCACGCTTCCCGACCCCAGCTCCCAAAGTCCCCGATCCCATCAGTGAATGTCACGTCCCTTCCCTGGAGAGCAGTGGTGCTCAATATCTGCTCCTTGGACAGCAACAACATCTGACAACTGGTCAGAAATGCATATTTCTGCCCCCCCCCCCCTTCTGAATTAGAAACTCCAGAGCCCCTGGCATCTGGGTCTTAGTCGACCCTCCAGGTGATTCTGATGCATGCTTGCAGTGGACTGAATGCTTATGTCTGCCCAAAGTTTGCATTTGAGAATCCTAACTCCCAGTGTAATGTTATTTGAAGGTAGGGCTGGCGGGGGCGGGGGAGGGGGAATACGATTTAGCACCTGTATAAAAGAGACCCCAGAGAGATCCGTATCCCCTTCTGCCATGTAAGGATACAATGAGAAGTTGCCGTCTCTGAGGAAAGGGGCTCTCACCAAGCACTAAATCTGCTGGCACCTTGATCTTGGACTTCTCAGCCTCTGGAATGTGAGAAATAAATCTGTCTTCTTTGTAGGCCAGCCAGTCTGCAGGATTCTGTTATAGTGAGCCGAAGGGACCAAGTGCCCAATTTCTGCCCTAGGCTAGACAGCTAGATTCCACCGTCTTACCTCCCAATTGCTGATTCTGGCATAGATAACAGCACTTATTTTGCCCTTCTTCAGATGTAGAATCAGACAGGGTGAGGCAGGGTGAGACTTTAGAGGTCACCCCAGGTCCTTTACCACAGAAAAGAGCTTGTGACCTGGGCCAGAAATCTGCAGGCTGTGCATTGTTCAGATGAGAACCTGGGCTTCTACTTCTTTTTTTTTTTTTTTTAATTTCTAGGAGAGAGAGAGAGCGTGAGCAGGGGAGGGTCAGAGAGAGAGGGAGTCACAGACTCTGAAACAGGCTCCAGGCTCTGAGCTGGCAGTCAGCACAGAGCCCGACGCGGGGCTCGAACCCATGAACCGCGAGATCATGACCTAAGCGAAAGTCGGATGCTCAACTGACTAAGCCACCCAGGTGCCCCGAGAACCTGGGCTTCTTGTTCTGGGCTCCTTGGTCCTGATGTGGGCCCTGTTCCTTCTCTAAAGATAGTTTGATCGGTGTTCTCTGAGAACATGATTCTTTGTAAGGTGGCCTGAGAAAAGAATTGTGTAAGAACCGCTCGAATTGGCCTAATCACTTATGGGTTCTCTTAATATTTAAAAAAATTTTTTTAATGTTTATTTATTTTTGAGGGGGGGGTGGCGAGTGGGGGAGGGGCAGAGAGAGAGGGAAGCACAATCTGAAACAGGCTCCAGGCTCTGAGCTGTCAGCACAGAGCCCAACCCAGGGCTCAAACTCACTAACCACAAGATTATGACCTGAGCCGAAGTCAGACACCTAACCGACTGAGCCATCCAGGCACTCCTCTCTTACTATTTTAATATGAATAATATTCTAATATTTCACAGGTGGACTCCAAAGCCTCAGAATCAAGTAGCTTCTGCCAATGATTTTGTTTAATTATTCTACAGGAAAAAACCCAAATGCTTATACTAGCAGAATTCAACGTTTTTCTGTCTTTTATGCCTTTTGTTCACCTATAATGAATGTAAATGTATCTGTGTGCTCTGTGTATGATATGTGTTGAGAGAGGAGGAGGAGAATGGGAGAAACATATTTAGGGGTAAATGGTGAGTTATTTGCAGAGGGTGTGCTTGGGGGATTCCGCAGTAGTTGGAGCTACTGGGGGGCACCGTCCGCAGCAGCGTCCCCTGAACTGCCTCTGGTTTTGGAAACAGTGGCGTTTCCAGTGTCTTTACCTAGGCAGTCACCTCATCTATCTCTTTTCCCCTGTTGGATAATCTCTGTAGCGGGAGTAGATTTTACTCATTACTGGTTTGTGAATCTCTATAATCTGAAAGAAAGTGTAGCACTGGAAAGACCTGGAAGCATTCAGGGCACCTGGGTGGCTCAGTCGCTTAAGCATCTGACCTCGGCTCAGGTCATGACCTTGTGGTTCATGAGTTCAACCCTTCCCCCTCCCGTATCCGTTGGGCCCTGCGCTGACAGCTCAGAGCCTGGAGCCTGTTTTTGATTCTGTGTCTCCCTCTCTCTCTGCCCCTCTCCCGCTCGCATTCTGTCTCTCTCCCTCTCAAAAATAAACATTAAGAAAAGAAGAAGAATTTGGAAGTAGTCAGTTTACCTAGACAATTCAGTGCCTGACTGCCTTGCATATCACAGCCATCCCCCTCCTCCCCTCTACTCGAATGATCTGGTTTTTCTGGATGGCTTAGAATTCTTGTTTTTATTGAGTCCATAGCCTCAGGTGCTCCCGTGTCTGCACCAAGCACATGGGAAGAATAAACACCTGAGGAGAAGGTGCCCTTGTCAAAACACATGATGGGTTTCATTGTGACAAGTGCCTTGGGAGCCCGGGTATACAGACTGGCCGGGAGATTAAGTGAGGTTGTCTTTAACATGGGAAACTTAAAGGGGATAAGGGGCCATTTAGACTTTATAGAGATTTGTTTCAGCTGAAAGCAGATAAATTCTTTCTTAGGTGCTGCCATCCTTTATTCATATTTATTTTTTCTTTCTTTCTTCTACAGATAAGCCACACACAAAGAGCAAAATAGGCTTAAAAAAAACAAAACTCCACCATAACTAAGAGGGGAATGACCATTTCTATTTTAAGCTTATAAAAGCAAACCTAGTAACACGTGCACATAAGTACCCTTGGATCAGAAATTTAGGGAGGAGGATTTCAAGGGATCCAAGGAAAAAATTAGGTAAGCTCTATGACCAGGGGGTCTACTATAATTATAGTTGATGAAATTAGAAGAAAATTTAAATTCAACCTATGAGCAATGAAACAATGTATCCAGAAGATACAAAGGTTGGTGTTTATTGGAGGGGAAATATAAAAGTTGAATGGACTGTTAGAAACCAGTATAAAGATTACCAAAATGAAACATGCATCACAAGAAAACTAGAGAGAAGGGAGTACAGAATAGATTTTTGAAAAGTGAAAAGCTTGGCATTAATTTCTGGAAAGCATCTATGGCTGATTATGACCCAGCTCCTTTGTGAACAGGAAGAGAGTAGTGCTGGCCTGGCCATGGCATAGGTTTGCTAAGAAGTAGTCAACAGAATGCTTATTCTGGCTTAAAACCAAAGGAGAGAGTCTTGGATTATATCTGTTCAGCTTTCTTATCAGCAGATCAGAAGATGATTTAGGCCATATATCTATCCAGGCTTTTGTTGGGGTAGAAGGTTCTGGATCAGGAAGGGGAGGAAAGCAAGGGACTGATGTGAGGAAGGGAAGGAGGGACAGGGCGATGAAGGACTCAAGATCAAAGGGACTCAAAGCTGGGAGGGATTGGTCACCTGTCAGAATCCAAATTCAAAATCACCCTGTGAGTAGGACATGCAGGCCAGCATGTGTGTGATGGCAGGGGTGAGCATGGAGGGGTGGGAATCCATTTATTGAATAAACATTCATGGAGCACTTACTCTGTACTGTATTCTGGACAGAGGGGCACTGCGGGGAATCCAGCAGACAAGGGTCCGGCCCCCATAGGGCTGCCGTGCTAGTGAGCGAGGTAGAAAGCAAACACATCTGTAATTTCTCAGGAGGTGATAGTGTTATGGGGAAATAAAACAGGTGGGGTGGCTCATTACCTGGGGTGGTCAGGAAAGTCCTCTGTGATATTTGCAGCATTTGAGCCTGAAGGCAGTGAGGGTGAAGGAGCACTCAACCCGGGGAAAGTGAGGAAAGTGGTTCCCAAAGGTGTGTGTTGGGTCTTGGACAGCCTTGAGGAGGCCAGGGGTGCCCAGAGCAGAGTGAGCAAGGTGAAGCAAGGTTGGGATTGGGAATTGATGCTGGAAGAAGATGGAGGCTGGAAGGCAGACAAAGGCCTGGGAGCCAGCTGTTCATCCAAGTGAGGGACAAGATCTGAGAATAAATACTCAGAGTCCTTGATGACAGTCTTTAAATAAGTTCCAAAGTCTAAACCATAAGCATCCATCTAAACCATAACCATCCAGCGAAAGTTACCGAGGAGGCAGCCTTTAGTTCAGTGTCTGACAGCCTGGTGCTTGAAGCTGCCTAGCGGTGGTGAGTGCTATGCGGTAAGGCCTTGATCACCGCCAGTGCTGTACATGCAGTGTCCCTGCGTTGAGCCAGGCTTTACATTTAAAAACCTCCAATGCCCCTTTCAATGTGAACATTCTGCAGCATCCCCCTGAGAACAAGAGTCTCCTGACTTTGGCTCTTTCTTTCAGTGGGATGGCACATGGGGAAGCGGAAGGGGGAGGGGTGGTGAGTGGGGGTCACAGGAAGGAGAAATGGAAGACTGGAGACAGGTTCATGGAGACATAGGGGGCGCAGTCAGAGTCCGTAGGAAAGTGCCTGGAAAAGGAAGGGAGTCTGGCCTGGAGGGGGGGTGTGGTGAGGGGGTGGGCAGCTGGCCTTGGGGGCCTCAGGAGGGTGTCATCCAGAGATCATTGCACATTGTGCTGGTGGGCCAGCCATGGGGGATCTTTGAGGAAACGGTGAAGGACAAACCTGAGAATTTCCAGGGACAGAGGGTAGAGATAGGAATCAAGGTGACACTCCAGAGGGTCTGATGTGTGCCCCTGGGCAAGATAAGAAAAAGCTTCTCTTGTCCGGAGAGACCCAATTACCACAGAGAAAGGCAGGGCTCCTGGCGTAGACATGGGGAGGGAAGGGGTGACTGAAACAGCACAGCCACAGACGAGGCCTAGCAGCTGGGTTCACAGAAGTATTGAGTGTCCTGGTACAGGAAAGGTGGGAAGGAAGGACCTTCTCCAAGGGGACAAAGTAGGAAAAGGCTGAGAGACGCCCAGCCCCAGGGCCCTTGGGTGTCGGTAGTGACAGCTGACCCAACCAGACAGAATCTGACTCTCTGCTTTGCTTTGGCAAAAAACAACAACAACAACAAAAAATCATAGTGTTTTTTCCCAATTTTGATTCATGGGACTTAAAGTACTTTCCCCTATAATTATATGCTTAATTATATGCTGGCCAGATCTCAGGGACACTGGACAGATTAATTTAAATCAAGACAATGAAGGGCAGTTGAAATTTTTAAGTTCTCATCTCTCTGTTCTGGTTTATAAATAATTTGGGAGAGGGAAATGAATTTAATGAAGAGCATAAGGATTTCATTTGAAAATGTAAGTTTCGGGGGCGCCTGTGTGGCTCAGTCGGTTAAGCGTCCGACTTCGGCTCAGGTCATGATCTCGCTACTCATGAGTTTGAACCACATGTCGGCTTCTGTGCTGACAGCACAGAGCCTGGAGCCTGCTTCCAATTCTGTGTCTCCCTCTCTCTCTGACCCTCTTCTGCTCACACTCTGTCTCCTTTTCTCAAAAATAAATAAATGTTAACAAAAAATTAAAAAAAAAAGAAAATGTAAGTTTTTTATGAAAATAGTAGGTTTACTTTTTAAGGCTACATTTCCCCTTTAAATAAAAGTCAAATAATAGTTTACTTTTAAGTTTAAAATAATTGATGAATAAGGTTATATTTCTTTGTTAAAGTCTTTTTAAAAACAATTTTAATGTTTTTTAAATTTATTTTTGAGAGAGAAAGAGGGAGAGAGACAGTGTGAACAGGGGAGGGTCATAGAGAGAGGGAGATACAGAATGTGAAGCAGGCTCCAGGCTCTGAGCTGGCTGTCAGCACAGAGCCCGACACGGTGCTCGAACCCACGAACCGTGAGATCGTGACCTGAGCCGAAGCTGGACATTTAACTGACTGAGCCACCCAGGTGCCCCTCTTTGTTAGTTTAAATAAAACTCGTGCTTGACTTTAATAGTGGTTGTGTTATGGCAAAACTGCTTACAAACATACACAATTAGCCAGTTGTGTTTCTGTGAGTTTCAGATGGGTTCGCCTCTTGATGTCTTCACAAGTGTATGCTCTGGGTTCAGAGATAATTGGTCCAGTGATGTCTATTATTAGATAATTGGATAACAAGCTAATTCTAATGATCTTTCATTTTTGCTGCTTTCTGTCTCTCTGAGTCCCAGAAAGGCTTTGGCCAAAGTCAATAAAGTTTGGCAGCATTGCAGTTGGCACACTTACAACTCTTTCTCTCTCCTCCCTATATAGGTATGTGTGTGTCTATATATGTATCAATATATTTCTTTTTGCATTTAGTTATAGTCACTCTATTTTAAGCCTGCATTGTCATGAGACATCTCTGTTATGAGCTCAGCACTTACTATTCCGTAGAGGTTGCGTTACATAATGAAAAATTCATGAGCTGTGAAATCACACAAATGGTAGTTTAAATCTTGGCTCCAGCACAGTCAAACCATGTGACTGTGACAAGTTACTTAACTCCTCTGGGCCTTGGTTTACTGCTCTATAAAATGGGTCTAACCATACTCTCCTAATGGGGTGGTTGTGAACATTCACATACTTTTGTAAAGCAAAAGTTACTGGTGTTCTGTTGTTTTCTTCGAAGACTACAGTGGGGATACAAAGTAATGGGAATTAGGAAAATGAGAACCCTGGGACACAGACGGGTCGACTTCTAGGAAAGGCAAGGGGGTGGAAGTGACTGAGGTATTTTATCATCCTACTTTCTGCTACATCGGTAAGCCCAGTAATAACATTACTTTACATTTTCTAAATACTGTACTTACTTCCCTCATGGAGTGGTAAAGGTTGAAATTTACCTAGGATAGTTTTATTTGGTCTTTAGAACTTTCATTTTACATCACAATTTCATTCACCCTCGTTTGTGGAATATTTGGGAAATCATTGGTCCTGTTTCCCGTCTTCAGGGATTTGAATGCCATTTGGACATGTGAGTATCTCTTTCAGAAAATTTTTGAGAATGGTGTATGAGTTTTTGCCGCGTAGCTGATTAGTGACTTAAAGCATACAAGCATTTATTTAGCTCAAGATTCTGTGGACCAACGATTTAGACTCGGCTCACATGGGTCATTCCTCCGCTGACCTCAGCTGGGCTTACTCAGGACTCTGTGGTCTGTTGCTGGTCAGCTAGTTGCTTCTGAGGGTGGCTGGTGATCAGCTGGGGCAAAAGAGGAAGGCAGTGGCCGGGGTGTGGGGTCTGGGTTCTCTCGTCCTCAAACAGGCCAGCTCTGGTGTATTCACAAGGCAGCCCATTTACATGAGGGAGATTGGGAGGGCCAAAGACTCTTAGGTCAGGTTGTGCCCAGCTTCAGAACTTGGACAGTGTCATTTTCACCACAGTCTGTTGGCCAAAACAACTCAAAAGGCCACTCCAGAGGGCACCTGGGTGGCTAAGTCGGTTGAGCATCTGACTCTGGTTCAGGTCATGATCTCGCGGTTTGTGCATTGAAGCCCCGCGTTGGGCTCACTGCTGACAGCACAAAGGCTGCTGCAGATCCTTGTCCCGCCCCGCCCTGCCCCCATCCCTCCCCCCATCCCACTCTCTCTTCTCTCTCAAAAATAAATAAAACATTTTTAAAAAGGCCATTCCAGAATCAATGAGCAGAAAAACAGAGACCACCTCTTAATGAGACGAACTGCACAACATGGAGAACATTTTTTCAACCCTCCCAGATGAGGACTCTGATCCTCATTGATAGGTCAATTCTAGTTCCTTGGAGAAAACAAATTCTTCTTCTTCTGCTTTAATTTGCATCTTTTTTTTTTTTTGTAATTTGATATTTTCAAGACCGAAAAGAGATGCTTAAGTTATTACTTCCCTTATATTTCGGCCAGAGCTCAGGTTTGTAAAGTGCAGGCCCCAGAGGTTGACCCTGGCCCCATAGGCCCTTCCTTGGATTTCCTCCCTGACCAGATCCACTCCCCCAGATGCAGGCAGTGGGCAGGCAAAGGGCAGGCAGAGTAGGGACAGGTCAGCTGGATGACCTGGCTGGAGGCTCAAGGGGCCCTGGCTCAAGAACGGCTTCTTCATTGTCCTCTGTTGCAGAAGGTCTGACATGGGAAAAAGCGCAAGAGCCTCTCCACTTAATGCTCTCTCTTGGAGCATTTAGCCATTGCACTGCAGCAAATGCTAGGCAGATAAGATAGTGCCTTAAATAAAGTTGTTTTGAACTCTTTTTTAATCCATCAGATGATCTCAAGTGGCTAGGTTTGTTTTAAGTAGCTAAGGATTTATTTTCTGATTATTTTGAGGGAGTAGACATTCTATTCATCTTCCACAGACACCAGAGGTCTTAGTGGTTTGTCTCTAAATCCCAAACTCAATGGGATCCTTTTTAAAAATAAATATGAATGTTCTTCTAACTTGTTTCAGCCTGTAAAGTCTGGTAGCCATAGCGCTGGCCTATATGCCGTGGGTAATGTAAACTTTCTGAATTGTCTTCTGGTCTATAAATTCTAGGCTCAACTATATTGCCACTGACTCCAGGGAATTGCATGATCAAGGAAGAAAGAAGGGCCCAGGAGCTATCTGCTTCTTGGTGACCAGGGAACTTTGGCACAGTGATGATCTAGATTTAGGAGAAAACGGCGAAGCGATTGGTTTGGTTTTTAGCTCCCTAAGACATCAGTGGATCAGGCCTACAGAGCATGCCGGACACGATGCTTTCACCTTCCAGGAGGAGATGCTGTATTATGAGCATTATTCTACCCTATGTTAGAGCAAAACTTAGAGCTTATCTGAAATGTGTGTTTATTTATGAATCAGTTGTTACCTTGGCAGGGGAAAGAGGTAAAGGTCATTGCATTTACTATTCTCCTTTTATACCCAATCATCTTTCCCCAGGTATGTTCTTTATTTTTTTCTTTTCTTTTTTTTATTAAATTTTTTTTAATGCTTTATTTATTTTTGAGAGAGAGATAGAGACAGCATGAGCAGGGGAGGGTCAGAGAGAGGGAGACACAGAATCTGAAGACAGGCTCCAGGCTCTGAGCTAGCTGTCAGCACAGAGCCCGACACGGGGCTCGAACCCACGAACCGTGAGATCATGACCTGAGCTGAAGTCAGACGCTTAACCGACTGAGCCGCCCAGGCGCCCCTCTTTTTTTTTTCTTTTTTTTATTAAAAATTTTTTTGATGTTTTTATTTTATTTTTCAGAGAGAGATAGAGTGTGAGCGGGGCAGGGGCAGAGAGTGAGGGAGACAGAATTGGAAGCAGGCTCCAAGCTCTGAGTTGTCAGCACAGAGCCCAACCCTGGGCTCAGACCCACAAACGGTGAGATCATGACCCGAGCCAAAGTCAGACCCTTAACCAACTGAGCCACCCAGGTGCCTGCCCCACCCTCCTACCCCAAGGCAAGTTCTTTCAAGAGAACTCAGGAAGCAGGTAAACTGAATGGAGGGGGAGGGAGTAGGAATTCTTTTGGTTATCAGCATATTCTTCACTTTCTAAAAATAAAGAAAAATGAACCGTCTTCTCTTGAGTTTAAGGTTTCTTGATTAGTTGAGGGAATGGTCTGGTTGTTCACCTGCCTGGCAGGAGGTCGTCAGGGATGAACTGAAATCGGAGGGAAGGGTGACCTGCAGGGTGGTTGACCGGGCAGTCCTGTGGATGGTCAGGATGTGTGCAGAAGGCTAGGGAAGGCACCTGGGCTGTGGCTTGCATCGATTTAGCAAACATTTATTTAATGGCTTCTGCCATGACGATGCATTGGGTTAGATCCAGGGGTCACTTCCTTGAAGAGTGGGAGATAGGTAAAAATGTGCACAAAGTAAGTGATAAATTCAGTAGGAGGGGTACACATAGGGACTCTGGGTCCACGTCGGGTGTACAGCGAGTGGACTCTCTGGGTGAGTGGGAAGAGGCTGGCTTACAAGGTGGGAAGGAGCGAGGGAGGGAAGGAGGGAAGAGGATTCTGGCTGCACCTTGTGTGCAAGGCAAGGAGGAATAATGGTCCCTGCACGTTTGGGGACATCCATGTCCTTGTGTTTGGCCGGGCCCGAGCAGGGGCCGTGTGAGCGCACAGGCAGGAAGAAAGGGAAAACAAACATTCTGAGAATTTTAATGCCCATCAGGGGAAATTAGACGAAATTCACCCACACTGGTTTTAGAAAGGCCTCTATTTTACAAAATGATACCCGCTCTTCTCTAAAAGCAGCTCGTCAACAGCTTGGTTAATTGAATTTTGCCACTTTTCCTGCAAGTGGTAGATCCCTTTTTCTAGAAAAGGGTGACTAGGTTCATCTAACCCTGGGTTATGTTGTTTCACCTTCTTGAATGGTCAGGCGAAGCATTGTGCTGTATGTACTGATCATAACATTTAGAACCTGGACTGTGAAATACAAATGAAAAGAACTATCTTTCTTATTTGGTGCTATTTCAGTATGGCATTTCTGGGCTTTGGCTTCTCAAAAACTACTCGGCGTGGCACGCTGATGGATTGTCAAGGCCCCAAAGATGGAAAGTGCAGAGTGAAATGAAAGGGGCTGATACAGGCTGGAGAGGTTTTGTGAATACAAGGGAACTGAGTTTTGATTTGACGTTTTACAATTGAAAGGGTTCAATTATATCAAAATTGCACACTTCGAGTTATCTTATTCACGTCACACAGTTACTGCTTTTTTTTTTCATTTCCACTTCTAAGGAGGAAGTAACTGTTTATAAATAATTTTAAGGCCCCCACCCCCGACTTGAAGTTTTATGTTCCTGGGGAGAATTGACTGTTCTCCAAACATGTGGCATCTCCTAGTGCTTGGTGGCAGCAAAATGTGAGTCCTGGAATCCGGTGCTTTAGTCCGTGAGTTTTTGAAACGTCGGATTAAGAATGATTTTCAGCAGACTGAAAGGTACCCAGTGAGAGAAGATAAGTTTTACTTGGAACAAGGAAGATGAAGATTTGAGCCGTCTCATAGACGCTCCCTGTGGGGCTTTGAGAAACTATTTCATCTGAGCTTCAGTTGTCATTTCCTTGTGGTATGTGTCTCTTTGAGTTTTATCTGTAACGCTTCTGTTCTTTTTTTTTTCTTCTAGAGAGAGAGAGAATGCACAAGTGGGGGAGGGAGCAGAGGGAGAGAGAGAATCTAAAGCAGGCTCCCTGCTCAGTGTAGAGCCTGATGCAGTGCTTGATCCCACGACCCTGGAATCAAGGTTTGGATGTGCTGGGGCACCTGGGTGGCTCAGTTGGTTAAGTGTCCAACTCCTGACTTTGCCTCAGGTCATGATGCCATGGTTTGTGAGTTTGATCCCCACATCAGGCTCTGTGCTGATGGTGTGGAGCCTTCTTCAGATTCTCTCTCTCCCTCTCTCTCTCTCTCTCCCTCTCTCTCTCTGCCCCTCCCTTGCTTGTACTCTTTCTCCCTCCCCCCCTCAAAATAAATAAATAAAAAGGAAAGAAGAGTTGGATGCTCAATCAAGCCACCCAGGCATCCCCAGTTCTTTTTTTTGAAAATCTGAGACAAACATTGCATATTTACATTTTAAAATGGGTTTCAGGGGTGTCTGCTACATTGTTTTCTAAATTCCTCTTTTATTTTCCAAATTATTTCCTAATTAGAACAAAATCTTAATCGCAAATTATGAGAGAAAGTACCCAAGTGCTCTCACATATTATGAGAAAAAGCACTCAAGAATTTTGGACCCTGACTTTTATGTTGGCTTGAGATGATGGCCCAGAAGGAATCCTAAAATTGCCACTGTCACACTTATACCAAACTGGCATGTGACTTGGTTCTATCCATCATGATCTTGCTGCTTGCTTCTTAAAGGAATTGTCTGGAATGCCTGCTTTTTCTTTTCTTTTTCTTTCCTTCTTTCCTTCTTTCCTTCTTTCCTTCTTTCCTTCCTTCCTTCCTTCCTTCCTTCCTTCCTTCCTTCCTTCCTTCCATGTTTTTGTTTATTTTTGAGAGAGAGAGAGAGAGAGAGAGAGAGATGGAACATGAGTGGGGCAGGGGCAGAGAGAGTGGGAGACACAGAATCTGAAGCAGGCTCCAGGCTCCAGGCCGTCAGCACAGAGCCCAACACGGGGCTCGAACTCATGAACTGTGAGATCAGGACCTGAGCTGAAGTCAGACGCTCAACTGACTGAGCCACCCGGGTGCCCCTGGAACCCAGCTTTTTCTGTTTGATGCCTTCTTCCTCAACAAAAATGGAAAGTGAGCAAGGCTTTCTAATGATGGAGTGGTTGTGTACTAACCACTTACAAAAGGCTCACCTGGTAAGAATTACAGGTCAGGAAAGTCACTGGTTTACCATGGCCTTCCTTTATTTACCTCCAAATGCAGGGTGAAGAGTCTGTCAGAGGCTGTTGGAGGAATGCTGTAGTGTGGAGTTTGTTTGGTATCCAAGAAGATCCCAGACTCTCGGTGTGAGGCCCAGGGTGGGGAAGCTCCAGCAGACAGTGGCTCACTGCAGTTTCAGAGCGGGGACATGTGGAGCAGGGTTTCCTGAGTCTGGATTCTTTGTGACTCAGGGTGTTGAATGACTGAGTATGCCTGTGCTTAGGCAATGTCTGCAGTCTTCTTTCTTCCCCTCCGAAGGTTGAGCAATGGTCCTGGTTTCCCTTGGACTGAGGAGTTTTCCAAGATTCAGGATTTGCAGTGCTAAAACCAGGGAAGTCTGGGGCAGACTTGGGTATTTGGCCCCCCCACCCCCCTGCCTGCCTGTCTCTCTCTATTGCCTCCTCTCACTGCTACCCAAAACAGCGAGCATCCCAAGCACCTTTGTGCGGCATTCCAGATGAACTTTACACATGATCGACCTGGGGAACTGGGCAACAGAGAACAACCTGTTTTTTAAATAGAGGTGCTCCTTAAGTATTCAGACTTAAGTGTGACTGACTGACTGTATAGCAGGTGACACCCCCCTGCAATGTCTTGATGATTTCTGTGCATTGCTTTTCCTTTGGCTGAATGTTTATGAACACTGAAGGCTGGGGCCACTTCAGGCCCCATGTGTGGGGAGCATACAGGCACCTCTGAAGTGACCCCTCCCCATTCCACTCCTGTTTCTCCTGGGTGCCATTGGCTGTCTCCACCTGAAGAGCAGGCACAGTTGTGAGTGGTAGATGGGGTCCCTGGGATTAGTTTGCTAGTCTTTTTTTTTTTTTTTGCTTCAGGAAAATAATATACGATTGGAGCAAATTAAGTAAACATTGAAATCATCTACTTTTGTCACTGGAATTGTTCAATGCTACAGGCCATTTCCCAATTTTGATTGCTGGTTTAGACATCCTTCATGCATGAGCAGAACACATACAACCTGCATCTCCAAATCAAAGGGCAGAATTCTCATTATGCTCCTGGAACCTCAGAATCCCAGACAGAAACTCTCATAGGGGCCTTTTAAGATTTTGATCTTCTTTCTGTTAAGAGTGACTGGATTTTTGTCTTCCTGTGATTCATCAAGAAAGTTCTATTTATTCTTTCATGTTTGCTGGTGCTCACAACCCCTGCTTCTTTTTCCCTCCTGGTGAAGTTACATGCCTGTGTGATGTTACTGGGCTGCGCGAAAATCCAGGACGATACCAAGCGTCAGGCAGTTGCCTAGAAACCAACATGCAAACAGGATTAGGTAAAGCATTTTTCCTATATTAGAGCTGCTTTCTGATGAAGACTTGATGTTACAAATAGCTCAGTGTCTATCCCCCTTCACAGCCTTAAAACCCATGTAAGTGAAAAAAGAATTTCTCAACGGGGATAAAATGATTTTTCCATAGTCACATGTTAAGGTGCTTACCACCAACCCAAATCTCCCCTCCTCTACAACCCCACAGGCACCTCCCTTTCAGGAGGTGTTGGGGATCATTGGCTCTGTTAGAAGAACATTAACGTAAACCAACAGCAGGACTTAGACACTATTGTTCTTCTATCAGCTCCTCAAGCTCAGCCAGACTGGTGTATGTGTAGAAAAGTCAGAAGGCTTTGTGGTAATTTAGTTATGAAGAAGGAATGTGTTGTGTGGAGTAGCAATTAATCGCTTAAGTGGTAAGCATGTTTTCACCAGAACTCCGTGGAAGGCTAATCCCACTTTAAGTCGACTGCAGTGAATGAGAACTAAATCTCTAACTCTGGACCCTGCTGTGTCTCAGGAAATTAGTCAGGATGGGGCCAAGGGACATAGAGGAATGTCCATTGAAAGGACTTATTAAATGATTGACGTATTCCTAAACTTCTGGAATAAGATAGATAGGTAGATAAATGATGACTGCTAGTTTGGGGTCAAAGGAGAAGAAGGAATCAGGAAAACCCAAGAGTCAGTAAGTCAGCAAATATTTATTGAGCTCCTCCTATCTGCCAGTTGGCTCTTCTAGGTGTGGTGGGGGGTGGGGTGGGGTGAGGTGGCTGTGAACAATGAGCCACACAGACGATACATTCTAGGGAGGGGGTAGGGGTCAGGCAATAAAAGCTGGAACAGATAAAAGAAGTAAGATAATCTAAGATAATGGGAAATACCATGAAGATGATAAAACAGGGTCTGTGACTACAGTTGGAGGCATAGGCACTGCCTTTCCAGGCTGATGTTTGAGGTGAGGGGCTGAGAATCCGAGGGCCTCGGAGCAATGTCATGTCAGCAATGGGGAAGTAGGGCAGGAGGCTGAGCATACGGTAGGGATAGAAATCAAAACACGAAGAGAGCCTTCGATGTTGTTGGACGAGAAGTCCGATCCATATTAGGAAGGTCATTTTCAAGTTTCTCAGAAAAGTGAATCAAATTCACCAGTTCTCCAGATGGCTTTAATTATGTTTGGAAGTGTTGCCTAATACTGGGTTAGTCATAAAATTGACAGTAAGGACTTTTGTATTTTTCTCACTGATATTAATGGTGGGAATACTTTTGCATTTAAACTTTTATTTTTTTAATTAAAAAATTTTTTAAAAATGTTTATTTACTTTTGAGAGAGGGAGAGACAGAGTGCAAGTGGGAGAGGGGCAGAGAGAGAGGGAGATACAGAATCTGAAGCAGGCCCCAGGCTCTGAGCTGTCAGCACAGAGCCCAACGTGGGGCTCGAACTCACAAATCGTGAGATCATGACCTGAGCCAAAGTCTGATGCTTAACTGACTGAGTCACCCAGGTGCTCCTAAACTTTAATTTTTTATCCATGAAGACAGCATTAGTGAAGTGGAGAAATAAAAACAAATCTATAATTCTGCTAGCCTGGAGGCACTATTCCCTACTTTATATATTCCCTCCCAGTGTTTTTCATGATTTTGATAGAATGTATGATTTTAAATAGTTAATAAGTAGCTCTTTAAACGCTTGGCACTCATTTTCCCTACACTTCCTCAAAATTATATTCTATGCTTACAAATGTTAAAGCTTAAATATAGTCCCTTCTCAGTTTGGGGGTAGTTATGTCCTATAAATTTGCTGTGAACACTGAATCAACAAGTACGAAATCACTGCTCTTAGGGGAAATATAGGGTTAGGTTCCTATGAGCCTCTGGTCACAATATTTTCATTAATCAATTAATACATAATCTTGTTTTATGTGTGTTTCTGTATAAAGACACCTTATTTAATAAATTTTTAAAACTCATTCGCATCAAACTCATGCCAGCAGCCCTGTATCCTGAATGAAGATTACCTACGACACATTTTTTTCCATAAGGACTTCATGGCTTTCTTGTGCTTAGGAACACTAGCCAGCACTTCAGCACGGCACTTGGGCACCATTTTAAAAAGCAAAATCACCGACCAAGAGCACAAAAATGTGAAAAATGTGCCACTAAATAGACCATGTAAAGGACACTTGTTTACAGTAGGAGATCTGGAACAAGAAGGCAGAGCTTAAAGCCCAGCTGGGATTGTGCACTTAGGAAACTCAAAATCTTGCCACTCAGAGCGTATCTGGGAATGACTGAAGGCACCACAAGTATGGATTTGGGGGTTGCAAATAAATTTTGGCAAGTAGGCCAGTCTACAAATAGGGAATCTGCCTAGAATGAGGATTGGCTGTTCCATGACTAACTGAGCCATAAATGACTCATTTTGGGAGGGTACCAACACACTGTGTTGGTGTTTGTGGAGCCTTTATAATCCTTCCTCATTCCTCACCCCAAACAAACCAAATCCTGGAAAAAGCACTATGAGGGAGTAAGCTTAGAAGCATAGAGTAGGAAACAGCCCTTTGTGCTTCCACAGGGGATAAGGGAGATCATTCCATGTTCCATTTCTGAGGGCTGTCAGCATTTGTGAAGTTCTTTGATGTAGTCTATGTAATTTGATCTTTACCAAGACCCTGTGAGGGAGATGGAATTGTTACCTCCATTTTCCCAGAAAAAGGCAAATGTGAGTTGATGGTAAGCATACCTAACCTTACCTATCTTTTTGCAATGACTGTCAGGTGTTTCGCCCTCAGCAGAGGTCTAGAGAGTGAGTCTTGATCCTTTCTGTGACCAATGCCTGCCTGATGAGAATAGATCTCCCCACCAGAAAGTTCAGTGCCTGTCATTTGGCCTCAGAATGCGTGACAACATCCACCCACATTTTCACTATAGAAGATCAAGGGGCGTGATGGAAAGAATATGGTTTTCACAGTCAGAGGAACTGGTTTTGATTTTCTGGCTCTGCCCCTTCCTCAGCTGTGCAACTTGGGCCAAACTGCAGAACCCCTCTGAGCCTGCATTTTTTCATTGGTAAAATGGGGGGAACGATACCACTAAACTCCTATGTTTGTTGTGAAGATTTAATGAAATAATATGTTTAGTCACGTTCCTCATTATTCCTCTGATGATGAGAATTACATTGACAAGAAATAGTTCCTTGGAGAAGATCAGTAAGTAATCTTGACAGTGACCTTTGCTTCCTGGAATCTCTGCCTGGAGATTACCACCTCCAACAGCACCATTATTAAATAAACAGTGTATACTGGCTTTTGCATCGGTAAATGTCTGAGCTCACATCATTATTTAGTTTTAACATTCTGTAACACATTACTTTCCCCTACTATAAGAAATATAAATGTTTCAAAATAAACATTAATGAAGTCTACCTTAGGGTTCCCCCCACCCCCCAATCTTGACTAGGATATTGACAAGCTTGATGTATGTGTTGGCTCTTGAATGAAGTGATGGGAGGGGCTTGCTAATATCACACACCCAGCCAAATAAATGGTGTGGGAAGAGGTTAGTGCAACACAGGCACCTATATCATTGATGGGAGAGTGAAATATAAAGAGGTGACTTGCATAATAAGATCCCCAAACTAGATAAAGTGTTCCCAAGCAGCCAACCTTTGCGTGAACTTTCCTAGGGTTGGGGGGAAGTATAAAAAGATTCTCTTTATCCTCATAATTTTGCAATTACATGAGAATATGTGGGTCCTTAATAAAATGTTTTGAGATCTAGCTTACACTGATACAGTATAGGTGTATGTTTCTGGCATTGTTTTAGCTTCTGTGTAGCATTAGCCGAAGAGGAAGCCCCAACTGCTAGTGTACTCGCATAAGCTCACCGTAAAGCTCACAATGGTGGGGTTGATTGGGTTAGCAATCTGAATGTTAAACTCCAGGTCCAAGTGGCTCTTTCTTTCTGAACTTTGATAACAGGTATCTCCCTGAGAGAAAACATTTGGTTTTGCTGGCTTAGCCTTTGAGATTACCCTGAAACCAGTGATCTTTGGATCCTGATGTGAGCTATTGACTCATTTCTCAACTACATAGAGGGTGCCTTCATGTATAACTTGTTTTGGAATTTTCTCATTCTTCTGTGAGTGTCCCAGTATATTTCTGATGACTCATACACAGCCATGCCTAAGCCTGGGACAGAGTAACAAAGCTGACACTGGCAGTTCCCAGGGATCATGCTTGTTTTCATTGTCATCCCTAGAACTCATGTGGAATGGTCATTTCCTCATCATGTTGTCCAGGTCATAAAACAAAGACAACAAAATACATTTGATACACCTCCTAGGAGTTGGCAATCTGAGACAAATACATCGATGGTAAATGGTCAGCTTAGTTTCATGAAGTTATTTTTTAGTAATATGTTAATAATCATGCCTGTGGATTCAATAGGAAAATTCAAACTAAGGAATTCTTGTGTTGAGCCAAGCACACATTTGAATAGTCAAGAGAACTCTCTTAGAGGTAATATTTACCTCTACTGATTCATGTTGGCCCAAGGCGAGTCGGTATTCTGTTTTCTTCTGTTACTGGCAATGGGCATCTACAAGTAGCACTTGTAGACAGTGAAATCCTATTACATTGTTTTTTTTTTTTCTTCTAATTTTATAGTGTATATTTATAGGAGGTAGACAAGTTGCAGGTAAGTTTTGGTCACCACTCTGCTACTTTTCTGGCTACTAACAAGATGAAGCTTAGGCATTAGCTGAGAAAAATAGGTTGACCATGAATCGAGTTTTAGCATAATATAGCACCAGGCTCCGTCGTGGACTATAAACACTGAGCATGTGGGGCGCCTGGGTGGCTCAGTCAGTAGAGCGCCCGACTTCGGCTCAGGTCATGATCCCACGGTTCGTGGGTTCGAGCCCCGTGTTGGGCTCTGTGCTGATAGCTAGCTCAGAGCCTGGAAACTGCTTCAGATTCTGTATCTCCCTCTCTCTCTGACCCTCCCCTGCTCACGCTGTCTCTCTCTCTGTCTCAGAAATAGAAAACATTAAAAAAACAAAAAACAAGAAAACCACTGAGCATGTTTTAGGCAGTCCTAGTGGGCCTGAGATGCATGACAGTATTTCTGTATCACCAGAATTCAGCAAAGCTGCCTGATACAGTGAATTCTTAATATATCTTAGCTGAGTTAAAGCTTAAGAAGTCAGAGAAAAGGCTAAGACCTAGGAACAAAGAGACCTAAAGCCCATGATTGACCCAAAAGTGTTATCTCGTGAGATCCCTGGTATGAGGCCTAGAGGATGAATTGTTGAAGTCAGATGGGGAGGTACCTGGTTCATCCATGGAGCTGGAAACCAGAAGGGGATGACCTGGGAGAGAAACTGCAGAGTGGAAGCACCCCAGAGCTGATCGAGGTGCCAACTTAAGTGCAAGCCGGGCCAGACGGAAACTGGCACAGTTTTAAACGTCCTGCAAAGACAGGGCCGGGGAGGGAAGCGGATGTGGAGATGAATATTCCAGAAGCTACAACAGCCAACCCAGGCTGGGACTAGCTTTCAGTTAATTTAGAGCAAGAAATAGGTCCTAAGTAAATGTGTCTACTTCTTTTATTTCAAGAATTCCTTTTCTTACTTCCTCATAGTTTTCATGGAAAAGTTCTTTAAGAAAAATAAGTCAACTTTGTCCTGGCCAGGAGAAAGAGACTTATCCAAACCTAGATCTGTAGTCTGAGAGGCTAGGTATGAAGTCATAGCTGCCATCTTGGCCTGACTTCCCAGAAGGAGTGAAGAGAGGGAAGTGGGGCAAAGCATCAGGTTCAAGAGCCGGGGTGGAGCACCTTGGACACGTAAAGGACAAGGCCATAGTCTTCAGTTTGGGGCTTACTAGAAGGCTCAAGGGTCTCTAGCCCCAACATTTGTCCTTAGGATTCACTTTTCCTGCACATGATCATCTTAAAAAGTGTGGACAAGAAGAGTGTGGGTGACAGAGTGGACAGTCACAAGGCCAGTCAGTGGCTGTAGTAGTTTTCTATTGCTACACAAAAAATTACCAACAACTTACTGCCTTACAACAACAACATGTGTTTTTCACGGTTTCCCTAAGTCAGGAGTCTGAGCCCAATTTAGCGGGGCCCCTGCTCAACGTTTCACCAGCGTGTAGTCCAGTGTGAATCAGGACTACAGTTTCCTCTGAGCGTGGGGTCGTCTTTCAGGCTCCTGTGGTTGCTGGCAGAATTCAGTTTCTTGCATCTGTAGGCCTTTTGACTGCCTGCTTCTTCCAGGCCAGCAGGAGAATCTCTTTCTGACATCTAGAATGTCTTTGAAAGGGCCTTCTTGATTAGGTCAGACCCATTCAGCATAATCTCTGTTTTTATGAACTCAAAGTCAGTTGAATTGGGACCTCAATTATACCTGCAAAATTGCCTTCACCATGACATAGACTGGCTCTCATAGCAGTGCCATCATATTTCCAGGTCATACAGGTCACACTCAAGGGAAGGTGTTTGTACAGGGTGTATATATACCAGGAGCAGGGATCTTGGGATCGTCTTAGCATTCAGCCACCCATGGTGGGTGAGGGAGAGTGAGTGGCTGTTGCCGGTCTGTTTTCTCCATGTAGCAGACCATAATTTGGAGAGCAAGAACCGAAGATCTTACTTTGGGTATTTATGGCTGGTGGCCCTAATTCATGAGAGAACAGAAACAACCACTAAATACAATCTAACGATAAAAGCTTAATTATAGTGGCACAGCGTGGAAATTCTGACTTATAAAAGTGTCATTGTTGGGGCCAGGATTGGGAGATGTTCCAGGGCCCACCCTGGTGGTGAATAAAAGGGAACTCATTTCCACGTTTGCAATTCAGTTGCACACAGAGTACCCCCTTGAAACTGTTTTTGAAAACAAACCCCTCAGGTTCACTTGCAGGTAGCTGTGCTTGTTGGAGAAAGGCCCAGTTGTGGGGCCTGATTGCCCTCACAGTGGAGGACAAAACTGAAGAGATTTCTGTGCGTTTAACATTTATTTATTTTTATTTATTTTTTAACATTTATTCACTCTTGAGAGATAGAGCATGAGTGGGGGAGGGGCAGAGAGAGAGCGAGAGCGAGAGCGAGAGCGAGAGCGAGAGCGAGAGAGAGAGAGAGAGAAGCACTGAATCCAAAGCAGGCTCCAGGCTCTGAGCTGTCAGCACAGAGCCCGACGCGGAGCTCAAACCATGAGCCGTGAGATCATGACCTGAGCTGAAGTTAGATGCTTAACTGACTGAGCCACCCAGGCACCCCTGTGTTTAACATTTAAAGTGCTGGCCGGGAGGGGCGCTCAGTTGGTTAAGTGTCTGACTTTGGCCTCAGGTCATGATCCCAGGGTTGTGGGATTCAGCCCCATGTCAGGCTCTGCCCTGAGCTTGGAGCCTGCTTGAGATTCACACTCTCTCTCTCTCTCTCTCTCTCTCTCTCCCCTTTTGCCTCCCTCCCCCGCTTATGCTGTCTGTCTCAAGTAAAAAAATACAAAATACAAAAATAAAATAAACTGATAGATTTTTCAGCGTAGAAAATATAAATGGGAATAAAACACACATTTGTTACACTATGTGACTAGTCACACATCTTTTACCAAGCAGAGATTTGTCAACATTTTGTCAGATCTCTCTCCATACATTATAGCGTTTGTAGATAATTCTCCATAACTGAAAAATAAAGGGAATTCAGTTTTGGTAATATGTTTTCTCTTTGATATATATTTTCTGCATTTTGATGTATTCACAAACAGCTTTCTACAGTAGCATTTTATTTTTTATTTCTTTATTTTTTTTTACAATAGCATTTTAAATATCTACTTACTTATATCCTTACTTAAAGTATTTAGGGGCGCCTGGGTGGCTTAGTCGGTTAAGCGTCCGACTTTCGCTTAGGTCATGATCTCGCGGTTCGTGGGTTCGAGCCCCGCGTCGGGCTCTGTGCTGACTGCCAGCTCAGAGCCTGGAGCCTGTTTCAGTCTGTGACTCCCTCTCTCTCTGACCCTCCCCTGCTCACGCTGTCTCTCTCTCTCTCCTAAAAATAAAAAAAAAATTAAAAAAAAAATAAAGTATTTAAACAGTTTCATGTGGGCTATTCTACATTTCGGATAGGTGATAAATACCAAGTCTGGGTTATCTACCTTTGATCAGTAAATCTTTCTGACTTTTTAAAAAAAAATTTAATGCTTTATTTTTATTTTTGAGAGACAGAGGGAGACAGTGTGAGTGGGAGAGGAGCAGAAAGGGAGGGAGACATAGAATCTGAAGCAGGCTCCAGGCTCTGAGCTAGCACAGAGCCCCCATGTGGGGCTCGAACTCACGAACTCTGAGATCATACCCTGAGCTGAAGTCTGGCAGTTAATTGACTGAGCCACCCACGTGCCCCAGTAACTCATTCTGAATGGTCGTGACCCTGCTGTGCTCACCCAGTACTTGCTTCACTGATCTGTGTGTGTTAGGTGCTCTTTGCTGTTGACCGAGGGCCTGCTGCTTGCAAAGGCGAAACTTGTGCTTTATGTTTACTTTTCCCCTAGTCCATCCCCAAGGTTACTTGTAAAGTTTTTAAATACCTCTTTTGTGAGCGAGAAGCCCTCATAAACAAACCACTTTGTTGAGACTGGCGTGTTAGCCCTGGCGCAATTTACTAATTTTACTGCACGTTGTAGACATCACGAGTCCGTGAGGTGCCCAGTGGCACCTTCGTTCCACACACAGACTCTGTGTGCAGCTTTGTGAGTGGCTGTTTTTCTTTCCCTTTCCCTTATAAATGGGCTGCTGGTGGCAGAAAAATCTGTTCAAACAAAGGTGCGGAAAGGATCAGACTTTAAAGGTTAGGGGTTTAGTCTGATAAATCCGAGCTTTGCAGATGTTGAGAGTGTCAGAATTCATGGGGAAAGGGACCCTCAGATATTGGTGGGTCGTGAGGCCATGGAGGGAAAACCATCCAGTGACCCAGACAGCCATAGAGGGAACTTTTTTTTTTTTTTTTTACAAATAGTTTATTGTCAAGTTGGTTTCCATATAACACCCAGTGCTCATCCCCACACGTGCCCTCCTCCATGCCCATCTCCCCCCTCCTCCCCATACCCATCAGTCCTCAGTTTGTTCTCAGCATTCAAGAGTCTCTCATGGTTTGCCTCTCTCCCTCTCCCCAATTATTTCCCCTCTTCTTCTCCCCCACGGTCCTCTGTTAAGTTCCTCCTAATCCTCCTATATGTGCAAACATATGGTATTTGTCCTTCTCTGCCTGACTTATTTCGCTCAGCATAACACCCTCAAGGTCCATCCATGTTGCTACACATGGCCAGATTTCATTCTTTCCCATTGCCATGTAGTATTCCATGGTATAGATAAACCACATCTTCTTGATCCATTCGTCCGTTGATGGACACTTAGGCTCTTTCCATGTTTTGGCTGCTGTTGAGAGTGCTGCTATGAACATTGGGGTCCATGTGACCCTACGCATCAGCACTCCTGTATCCCTTGGGTAAATCCCTAGCCGTGCTATTGCTGGGTCATAGGGGAATTCTATTGTTAATTTTTTGAGGAACCTCCACACTGTTTTCCAGAGGGGCTGTACAAGTTTACATTCCCACCAACAGTGAAGGAGAGGGTGCTCATTTCTCCACATCCTCGCCAGCATCTAGAGTCTAGAGGGAACTTTTTGACATAGGGCTGCATTTCTCGTGAATCATGAAAACAGACACGAGGAAGAACCGGAATTAACATAAACGTCCTTTGTCATCCAGCTAGGTCTACATCAGAAGTTACCTTCTTTGGCTTTTAGAAACACACAGTATATTTTTGGTTGTCATCATGCTGGAGAGTGAGAACCTACTAGCATTTAGCGTTCGGGGCCTTATCATATGCAGGACAATGACAATCTCTGCAGAATCTTTTTACCTAGGATACCAACATGGTCTGGTTGAGAACTTCTAGCCACTTCAGAATGTTTGGTTTCTTCTAAGGAACGGAGCAGAAGACGTGATTCTCTGGCCGTGAATATTTCTGGAGCTTCCTAGAAATTGTCTAGTCCTTTCTTTCTTCCCCATTTCCTGTAGTGGTTCGGTACAGCTAGGCTGCAGGGATATTGGGCTATGGGCCAGGAGAAAGCAGGACAACACTTTGTAGGTTGGGTATTTCTCTCCCTCTATACTTGGCCTGCAAAAGTTGAGTCATTTTTTTCTGATAAAATCCTGTCTGGTTCTTTGTGTCCCAGGCCAGATGTTCAAAGGCAGAAATTAGCCAAGTACGGTCCAGCTGTTAGCTCAGTCATCCTCAGGGGTATGAATTCTTTGCCAAAAGAGCCTCAGAAAACGCCAGAGAGAAGGAGTTGCAGGGAACACTGACTCAGGCTTAAGATTTGTTTTCAGGCGATTTTATTTCCCTTGGTAAAGGGAGGCAGAGACCGCCTGCGTAGTAACAAATCTCAGAATGTCAGAGCTGCAGGGGGCCCCAGGAGGTAGGGGGCTACCATCTACTCTGTTATTTTGTATTCTAAGAAAAGAGACCCAGAGAGGTTAAATGACTTGCCTGAAGCCACAGAGCTGGATTGTGACAGAGCTACAGAGCTACCTCTAAATGGAGACCTTTTTAATTCCAAGTAGAGCATTCCTTCTACTATACCAGCAGTTGTCTTTGGACTTCGCATTTTATTTGTTAATGAAACTTTGCTGACTTTCTTTCCAAAACATTCCTCACCCCCACTGAAGCATTGCCTCCTCATTACATTCAAACCTTATGTCATTTCTGAGCCTTTGGCTTCAATGTGTAACAAAAAAGCACATTTTATCACCAGAGAGCAAATGTTCCCTATTTGTGACTCTGTAAGCAAGTATCCACCGCTGTTGAATAATGAAAAAAACTGGAGAAGCGTTGCTCTACATTCTCTTTGGGGAGAAAAATACACAATTAAGCTGTTTAAGTTTTCACAGGTGGTGTTTGCACATTGTTTCCCAGAGGGACCACAAAATAGCTTTAGTTTGCTTCTTCTCCTAACAACTCTGAGATAGCTACATTCCATTCACTGTATTTCTTAGAAAGAGAACATTGGCTTTCTTTTTTCACCTTCCTTAGACATTCACCACATCTCCCGAGTTCAAAGGAAGAGAAAGGGCAGGGTCGTAGCTATATGACAGGGAATATCAGTCTGGTGGCCAAAGCACATTGACAGATACATTTTGGAGCACCTGGACCCTACTTCTAGAATAAGAACCTGGAAACGTCCGTCTTGAGGAAGGTATGGCTGGCTGCTGTTTACAGGGCCAGATTTCTTTGAGCATCTCCAGGATCTTTTTTCACAACCAAGTTGCCGTATTATTCTCACTTTCTGCTAGCTTTGCTATGGATTCTCAGTTGCCTACTGGGTGACCATCTCTTTCTTCTCACTGGCTTATTTTGGGTTTTCTGAGTCTTTTTTATCAGGTGTGCCACCAAGTGAGCACTAGATAATCCAATTTGGCTGTGACCAGTTCTTTGACAAAAGCTTGAGTGAGGAGTTTCCATGAAAATTGTAATTGCCGGATAAAATGAAAAGGCACTGAAGAAACATAGATGTAATCAGAGTGAGGATCTGTGAGGGAATATAAGGGTTTTAGACTTTAGATATGGGCCTGCTTTTCAAAAGGGGAGGAGGAAGATTTATCAATTAGGGATTGATGAGCTAAACACTGAGCCTCTTGGTCAGTGAATGAACAAACTAGGATCTAGTATAAGATCACCAGGAATTAGGGAGCTTCACGATCTTTTATAGTGTTATTAGGCTGAAATATCAGAGAAATGCTTAATAATCTGTGTTGATTTCAGCATAGATTGTAGGAATGATAACAATAAAACAGCTAGCATTTGTTGAGCCCTTATTAGTGAAAGAAACAGTTCTAAGTGAATAAACATCACGTTTTGCTTCTTTGGAGGGTGTACCTAAGCATCTCTTACCTTTAGCTTCTTCATTTAAAATCATGGAGTTTGCCTTTCCAGTGTCTCTCCAGTCTCACCAGTCAGTAGAGAGGTAACTGGTGGTTCTTCACTCCTCACTGTCCTCAGTTTTCTGTCCTGTCCAAGCTGTCAAGCTCCTGGATTCTAATTGCATTTGGAGATGGAAGGGGGTTCATGACCTCAGCTGGTTGGGTTTCATAAGAGGAAGGAACATGGCGGCGCAGACATCCAGCAGGTGCCATGCTCCCAGTATTTGCACTTGTTAACTGGCTGGTCAAGAGGAGGGAAGAAATAACTTTCTCTGTGTGTGACTATAGCTTTCATAGCCCATTAATGGTTTTCTCTGCCAATTTTTATTTACCATAGTACCATGTTATACCTAGATCAGACTATCTATGAATTCATTTTATCTTTGTGATGATTTTGAAAGGCAGATAGTATTTTTCCTAGTTTCAGATGGAGTAGAAAGCATGAGTGAGTTGCTCCAGGTGACTGCTAAAAATTACAGAGCTGATCTAGAACATTTCAGTAGGCCAGCATGCCAGGGAGGCAAAGCCTGCATGTGAGATGTGACAGAGTAAAAGTTGAAGTGGCTTTAAGCCAGAACCTGCCTGGGTCTCTCAGCTTGGCAACCTATGGAATTCCTGTTGCTCTTATCTGGGGGTGAGGGGGTACCATCTGGCAGTGAGTCACTCCCTGTGCATTTGGACAACAAGGCAGAGTACCTTGTACTCTTGAAGTCCTTTCCCTTTTCCCTGGCGTAGCACTTTAGAGATGAGATGATCTCAGTAATCTATGGCATATCTGGCTCATAAATAAATAGGGCTCAAGGGAGTATGCCAATTCTTTTCCTCAGAAAACTTTATGACTCCTTTAATTTTTCACACCTGACACCCTTGACATTGGCTCCTGAGACAGAATTGTCCCATTGCAAAACATATGTCATCCTCAGAGAATCCCATAAAGGAAGTCTGTGGGACTCTTCAGTCATTCGTTTGGTGATCCTGCGACAGTCTTCATCTCTCTGGTTTCAGAACCAACAGTGTAAAGATTTCACATATTGTCCCAAACGTCCGTTTTCTCAAATTAAAACGACCAGATGATTTTCAGTATTTCTTCAAGCTTCATCAGCCTATGATCTGGAGCCCATTACCATAGTCAGAAGCTTTTTTGGAATGGCAAAAATACCAGAGTTTAGTTGTTTTAGGGTAGGACCCAAGAGAATACAAACAATGACTATCCTAGGTATGCCTTCTTTGAAGTTAGAGGCCCCAAGGGAATGCCCTGGGTGTTTCCTGGTAAAGACTGGAAGGTGTGTGATGAGGCAGAGGGAGGGAGTTGTTTTCCAAAGCACCTGAGAAGAGGAGGTTCTATCCATAGAGGAGGAAGGCGGCACAGTCAGAAGAGACTGGCCAAAACAAGCCTCCCAGCTGGCTTCTATCATAAGAGCATAAAAGGGTAAAAAACTACAAACTATAGGTAAAGCACAGAAGGAGGAGTGTCCAGGGTTAAAAAACACCAGTTAGGAGGAAACTTTTCAGGGAATTTGGGAGATGGTGAATAAGAAATTTAAATCTACTTTGCCTCTGTGGGGAATTTAGACTTAGATTGAATTGTGTTGGGGGTTTTAAGTGTGGGCGGGTTAAAAGCACACCTGTTGGCTTTGGCGTGTGGTGTAGGTCTGGCAGAAAGCTCTGCTGGGTCTTTGGTGCTCCCACTGGCGACATGGAGGCAGAAGCTGAACTGCGGGACTGAGTAAGGGAAGACATAATTGTTCAGACCACCCGTGGTCTTATGGCTCCAGCGCGGATAGAGAGAAGAGAATGGCAAGTGCTATACAGCTTCTACCTTGGATGGTTGGATTGATCATGACTTTGAAGAGCTTTGATTTGTGATGGAGATGCACCTGTCTATTGTAGCGGAAGGAAGATACCAGAGAAGGACTCCAGGGGGAGGGTTTGAGTTTCTTAAATCAAAGAGGACTACTCCGTGTGTTATGGATTATGTGTTATTTCTGGAACAGCTCTGCCTGCTCTAGAAGGACCCTAAGAATTTCCTCTCACAACATGAGGAGCTATCCTAATCTCAAACTCAAGTGACCATTCAAAAAGTATTTCCAATCAGGAATCTGGCTGCTGAGTTCTCTGTATTGGCCACAGGGACGGAGCATGCAATGCTAAAAGTAAATGGGGGAGGAACTGGAAAGCAGAAGCCCCACCCTTTCCTCCACAGCCCCCCTACCAACCTTCTGGATTATTCGTGATCTTGTCCATATCAGATACAGTAATGATGTGCAAGTGTGTTGTCGTGTTCAAAGCACTAAGCATTCAACATGGATTATTTTTATTATTATGTTTTCTTGTTTTTATTCCTGTAGGAACTCCTCAGATTCGGTTCAGCCCTCGAAGAGAGGCCTTCTTCCAGGCTAAGGCTATTTTGGATTTGTAATATCTGGATGTTCTAAGAAATACATTTTGGGGCATTTGTAGCTATTTATATGAATGAACTAAGAAGTAGGCAGATTGGATTTCCTTGTGCCAGTTAACTCTGAATCTCTGAGCTCGCCTTTGCCAGCAGGAGTCCCTCACAGTGTGTTTCTCCGTTTATCTCATTAACTGATTTGTTTGTGTAAAATGAAACAATGAAGTTTTTCACCTCCAATGTTAAGCAAAAGACCCGCTGTAGACCATTCAAGATTGGATTGCATCTGGAGAAAATGCATCATTACTTGCTTTAATGATGAAAAATTATGCAGTTTAAAAGGGATTAGTATTTGGTGTGTCTCCTTGGAAACAAATATCACATAAAAATTCATGTTTACATAATAAATAAATTAGGGGTGCCTCTTTTTTTTTTTTTTAAAAAAAATAGGATATACCCTACCAATGGGTTTATAATAGGCTTCCTTTTTACAAGCATCCCCAAAGCCTTTACAATTTGACTAACCTATTTCACATGCTTTTATTTATTTATTTTTTTACAAAGAAAGGCACATCCGAATGCTACAAACCAATGATTGTATATTAAGAATTCTTTGAAAAACACTTTCTGCTTCTGCTTGTAAAATTTCAGTGAAGTGTTTTCCAAAAACATAATCCCCCCAGCCCCCACCTCCCCCAAACTGCTTGTTTAATAAGGAATTCTAAAGTTCAACTCCAAATTTCTTTATTTAGAGAAATATATACTGTATCTAAAATTGGTAGCAGAAAAAATTGAGAGCCCTTGAAATTTCACTGTATTAGGGTTTGACTTATGAGCCATTTTTGTTTTCCTTGTGATTTTGACAGAATAGTCCTTTTCTCTCCTGCTAGGCCATTTTCTGGGTGGTTTTGTGCCCAGGGCATGTTTGCAGGGCAGGATCCATTCAGATCTAAGGAGTAGCCTCCTTGAAGGCAGCCCTTGGGAGAGTGGGGAGGGGAAGGCACCTCTTCCCTCCTCTCTCTCTCCCCTCTCCTCCCCTTCCCTCCTCCCTCCTCCCTCCTCCTTCCTCCCTCCCTCTCCTCCTGTCCAATACTGGCCAACTATACTGGCCAGCTATTTGTTTTGCTAGAGGGAAACCTTGGTTTCTAAGGTAAATTTGAGACGTGCCCTCAAAATTATTTCTTTGCATTTCTTTGAGGCTTTGGTTGTTGGTTGTCAGCCTGCCCCTACCACGTCCCCTCCATGTGGGGCTCCGAGTCTTTGAAGCATCTGTGCTCTGGGCAAGGCTTCTAGCTGCAATTTGTCACTAAAAATCCTCCTTCCCCTGCCTGAGAGCGAGCCTTCAGCCAGATGCGGGCAGCAAAGGCAGCCCCTTTCCCGGCAGTAGGCTTGGAGAATAGAACCTTTGTCGGGCACATTCGCTGGAGCCCAGGGCGGGCTTGGGCCCCTGCCTCTCGCAGGGAGCTGCCGGGTGCTCCTAGCCCATCGTCACCTCCTGTACCTCCCCAGCTTCACTGCCTTGGGCAGGCTAACGGCAGGGTCGTGGGGGAGACAAACCCAAGAAGCAGAAAGACGGCCTTTCTTTGCTTTTCTTCCGTTGAAAAGCTTTTGCCTTTTGTATTGCCTGCAACATTTTAGAAAATTGTAGGGTATTAGAGCTGAATAGGTTGATAGCAATGACCTATAACTATTTGTGTGTTGTTAGTATTATCTCTGTGGGGGGTTTGTAACTGGAGCTCCATGGAGTCCCCCTCTTCTGTTCTTGGACAGACTCCTAGAGGTGGGGAGCCACCGGGAACCTGGGCTTGGGGACATGTTTCAGTAGGAAGCGTTCGTTAGATTCCCAAAAGAGTACAAAGATCAGAAAAGGTGGGAAACTACTGATTCAGTCCAAAGTCGTTATTCACTCTCTGCACCCCCAACACACACACACACACACACACACACACACACACACACACACACTTTAACAACAAGGAAACTGAATCCAGAAGAGGTGGTGTGCCAGCCCGAGAAGTGCAGGGCTGGGACTGGCATTCCTCAGTTACCGTGAGCACGAGAAACGCCTGCTGGCCCCACCTCTGGAGGGCACACCCGCTCTGACCGTGCTCTCTGAGCATGTTGGCCAATGAGGGCACAGGACATCCAATTCAGGTAACCCCTACTGCACCTCAGGACAGTCGTCTCTCTATAAGATGACCCTTATTCATCTCTCTGTCCACCATCTCGGCCACTGCAGTGCCTTGTTTGGAGTAGCCACTCGCTGTATTAATTGAAAGTAGTTATTGATGTATTTAGTGGTGAGCTGTATAAGGAAGACAGTTCAGTAGCTTTGTGCGACCAGTTATTCGAGCTCAAGAATTATGAATCCTGGGGCACCCGGGTGGCTCAGTTGGTTAAGCGTCCGACTCTTGATTTTGGTTCAGGTTATGATCTCACAGTTCATGAGTTCAAGCCCCACGTCAGGTTCTACACTGGCAGCGTGAAACCTGCTTGGGATTCTGTCTTCCTCTCTTTCTGCCCCTCCCCTGCTTGCTCTCTATCTCTCTCTCAAAATAAATAAAAAAGAAATTTAAAAAGAAAAGAATTATGAATCCATTATTCTCCTACTCCCTTTTCCTCATGCCCATGACCTCAGTTCTTGGGGCAGCTGTTAGCAGCGGTAGGCAGCCCAGATTGTAAACCACTCTTCCTTTTTTTTTTTTTTTAATATTTTTTATTTATTTCTAGGAGAGAGAGAGAGAGAGACAGCGTGAGCAGGAGAGGGTCAGAGAGAGAGGGAGTCACAGACTGAAACAGGCTCCAGGCTCTGAGCTGGCAGTCAGCACAGAGCCCGATGCGGGGCTCGAACCCACGAACCGCGAGATCATGACCTAAGCGAAAGTCGGACGCTTAACCGACTAAGCCACCCAGGCGCCCCAGACACAGTAAACCACTCTTACTTGCATGTCCCTTTGACAACTGGCTAATGATCTACAAATACAATGGCGGTGCTTCAGAAATGTGGTAATTTTTTTTATGTATAGTAAGTAATTTGTGTAAGGTTAAGAATTTCTCTTAATTTATCTGATTTGTAAACACGGATTCATGTTTTAAACATTTCATAGCAATTATTTATAATTGTAGGGAGGCCTAGGTTTTCACTGAGATTTGTTTACTGTTTGGGTATCGTAGAATGATAATAAATTGAGACAAGAGACAGTTGTTGAGTGCATATGATCAACAGTTTGTACTAGGCTCGGTGGGGGCGGGAGGGGCTAGGTAAAGAACGTTTACCTTTTGGTTATGGAGTTTATAAGACCTAAAAGGTAAAGGATTTAAGTCACTTGGCAATGAGAGGGGCATCAAAGAAGAGTAAAAAATGTGTCAAATTAAGAGATATTTACTCCAAAAGACTGAAGTTAGCCAGAGAAGCAAAAAATCTATGGAAGCTATGTCTGTCTACGATGACTGTAGAGGAAACAGATTTGTTCTTTTTTAAAAAAGGCAGTTTCCTAATGCATAGGAAAATGAAAAGATATTCTAGAAAGAACACTGTGGGAAGCCAGTGTGCAAGTACAAATGCCAACTTTTTATTGTTTTATTGTTTTAATTTTGATAGTTTTTTTTTTCCTAAAGAGCTTTTTAAAAAATTACTGCTATGCCAGAGAAGTCTTGAGTGTGTCACATGCATTATTTAACTCAGTTCTCATGACAGGAAGCTGATACTGTTGTTATACTCACTTTACAGGGGTTGCAAACTGAAATTTAGAGAACTGAAGTCAGTCATCTTGCTCAGGCCCATACATCTAGGAGCCAGAATTCAAATCTAGAGCTGTCTGGCTCTAAAGCTATACTGCCCAATGAGAAAGGGCCATGTGTAGCAACATGGATGAGGGTGTTATGCTGAGCGAAGTTAAGTCAGGCAGAGAAGGACAAATACCATATGTTTGCATGTATAGGCGGATTAGGAGGAACTTAACGGAGTACCGTGGGGGAGAAGAAGGGGGGAAATAGTGGGGGAGAGGGAGAGAGGCAAACCATGAGAGACTCTTGAATGCTGAGAACAAACTGAGGACTGATGGGTATGGGGGGAGAGGGGGGAGATGGGCATGGAGGAGGGCACTTGTGGGGATGAGCACTGGGTGTTATATGGTATGGAAACCAATTTGACAATAAACTATTTGTAAAAAAAAAAATTAAAAAAAAAAGAAATTTACTACAATAAAATGAATGCAAGTGTTACTAAAAAGAAAATAAAGCTATACTGCCCAATGTCATAAGGAAGCAGTTAGGTATCACAGGGTAGAATAAAGGGAGATAAGACTTTACTGGATGGCTGGGGCCAGGCTGGAGGATATTCAGAGTCTTAGATAATGAGGAGATGGAACCTTAACACACGTTCTTAAAGTAAGTTGCCAAGGCTTTTCCCTGAAGTGGGTGAGGAATATTCCTGTCATGAGGCCTGGGTTCAACCCTTTCAAGGTGGTTTCTTCCAATTCAGAGATTCTGTGATGGGACTGTGAACCCTTTGCCAGAACCGTGCACTAAGGCAAGTGCATGTCTTCATCACCGTTACTGCTGGTGTCCCACAGAAGCGATGCTGGGAGACTCCCCATCTAACAACACCGTGGCACGTTTCTACACTGAATGTGGAAGGCTCTGTGGTGGATGAGTGGACGGGCTGGTGGTGAAATCGATATAAATGTTTCTTAGACTCCAGCCCCCACTACATGTTAGCTTTGGAGGCAGACTTAAATGAGGCAGCGTTTTATAGTAGAAAGTGCATGGGCTTCAGAACCCGCAACCCCAACCCTGGGTAATGTACCTAACTGGCCTGAGTCCCCATTTTCTCATTTGGGCACCTGTCTGCCTTACAGGAGAGCGCCTTGCTTACTTTCTGAAAGTCTCATATGTGAAGGGCTTCACCACCAGACGACCTGACACCTGCCCCTATCAGCAGCAGCAGCAGTGATCGTCAGCAGTGTCATGGGTTCATACTTGATAGAACTTCTTTATGCAGTTGGATCTAAAGCTCAGACACCTCTTTCCTGGGACAAACACTATGGGGAAAGTTTAGTCAGTTTGAAATAAGAGGGGGACCCCCTTTGTGGCTCAGTTGGTTAAGCAGCCAACTCTTGAATTTGGCTCAGGTCATGGTCTCACGGTCATGAGATCAAACCCCATGTAGCTGAGCATGATGCCTGCTTGGGATTCTCTCTCCTTTTGCCCCTCCCCACTCCTGTGCACACTCTCTCTCAAAATGAGGAAATAAACATTTAAAAAAAAAAAAAAGAGGACCTCAGTTCAAGGTCTAGCTCAAGCAACACATGACTGAGGTCTTGTGAACGTTGATTGATGGGAATGCAATGAGAGTGTCTTGTAACCCCAGAAACCTTGACTGGACTATTAGAATAGTAAAATGCTATTATGCCATGTCTTTGAAAAAGTTCAACTTAAAATTTCAAAACTCTTGGCTTCACATGCATATTCCTTTGCTAAAGTTTTAGCAAGATCCAAGAAGTCTCCCTCTTTGAGGAGGCTCACTTTGCCTCTTTGAGACTGCATACCCCTCTCTTTCCAGCTGCCATTAATGGTGGGCTGATTCTGGCCGTTTTCCTGCACTTGCACTGGGATGTTGACCTGTCTGCTGAGCGCCTGAGCCTACAGCTGCCAAGGACACCCAGCTGGAACTGATTTTCTGGGCTGAGTCACAGCATCTGGTTGGGACAAGTTGGGACAATATCTTTTTCAGTCACAAGTACCCACCCTGGGACCTACTCAGTGCTCTCCGCCTTGCCAAGTTCCTGGGTGTGGGTGGAGCTTAGGTGCAGTTGGTTTCTTCTTCTGAGGGGGTTCTTTTTCCAGAGTAGAGGTTATTATAATACATTTGGGAACAACTGTGAGTTCTTCACGACTGCCTATCATTTAGGGCTATGTTGTTTGGCAACATGATAATTGCTACAAAACCCAAAGTAGGGGGAGTTGAGGGACGGTTAGCAGAGTTAGAGAAGGTTTATTATTGGTTATCTGGGGGATGTTCATGAAAACATTCATTAGTGCTTCTCAGGAGAAAGAAAATGGTGTCAGCAAAGTAGCCCAACCTGGCAGCTTCCCTGGGAAAGCTCAGCAATCAAAAAGAGCCTTGCCTCAGGGTAGAGGAGGATTCCAGAAGGTTAGCAGGGTCAGCACAGCTGGCCAGAGTAGATATTGCTGCTCAGAGGACAGAACTGTGGCTTGGAAATGCAGGGACTGTGAGTCCAGCTCTTGTGTTTGCCTTGTAAGTTTGTGTTATTTATTTCTCTTTTTGTTACCTTGATTTTAGTCTTAAAAGGAGCTCTGTCAGATATGTGCAGATATTCCAGGAGACAACCAGTAAATGTGTCTTTGGAGACCTGCTTGGGGAGGCAGACCCTGACTTCAGGTTATCTTATAGTCTGGAAATGTGGGTCCTAACCTTAGCCTTGCAGGTGTTCTGTTCCTTGTATGCAACGTGTGGTCAGCAAAGGCATAGGCCTTTTCTATTTTCTTATTTATTATTTGGTATCCCCACTATCTATTTAAGGTTTATCACATGGTAGCTGCAAAATCCATGAATCTTCCTCTAACTTGGGCATATCTCAACCTCTGGGGACAGTATAAGCTTCTAGAGAATTAATTGTAAAGTGGAGCATGTGGGAGGGGAATAGGGGAGGTGAGCTGGGAAGGGGTTGATCTTCAGGGGTTGAAAAACTAAAGTAAGCATTAGAAGCACAGGTGGCAGTGGTGGATTTAATATGGTTGCTTTTGAACAGCTCAAAATCTCTAAAGATAGGTCACAGGTTATGTATTTTTTTAAATTTCCAATCATGTTTAAGAATGTTTATTATAGTATCACATATAATGATAAAATATTTAGGAGTGCCTGGGTGGCTCAGTTGGTTAAACATCCAACTCTTGATTTGGCTCAGGTCATGATCTCATGGTCATGAGATTGAACCCCATGAAGTCTCCATGCTGGGAGTGGAGCCTGCTTCAGATTCTCTCTCTCTCTCACAGAGCTAGAGCAAACAATTCCAAAATTTGTATGGATCCAGAAAAGGCTCTACAAAGTCAAAGTAATGTTGAAAAAGAAAACCAAAGCTGGAGGCATCACAATTCTGGACTTCATTCTGTATTACAAAACTGTAAGCATCAAGACAGTATGGTAATGGCATAAAAACAGACACTCAGATCAATGGAACAGAATAGAGAACCCAGAAATGGACCCACAAATGTATGGTCAACTAATCTTGGACAAAGCAGGAAAGAATATTCGATGGAAAAAAGATAGTCTTTTTAGCAAATGGTGCTGGGAGAACTGGACAGCAACATGCAGAAAAATGAAACTGAACCACTTTCTTACACCATACACAAAAATAAATTCAAAATGGATGAAAGACCTAAACATAAGACAGGAATCCATCAAAACCCTAGAGGAGAAAACAGGCAACAACCTCTTTGATCTTAGCTGCAGCAACTTCTTACTAAATATGTCTCCATAGGCAAGAGAAATAAAAGCAAAAATGAACTATTGTGATCTCATCAAGATAAAAAGCTTCTGCACAGCAAAGGAAACCATCAGCAAAACTAAGAGGCATCCCCTGGAATGGGAGAAGATATTTGCAAATGACATATCTGATCAAAGGTTATTGCCCAAAATCTATAAAGAACTTATCAAACTCAACACCCCAAAACCAAATAATCTAGTGAAGAAATGGGCAGAAGACATGAATAGACATTTTTCTAACGAAGACATCCAAATGGTTAATAGACACATGAAAAATGCTCAACATCACTCATTATCAGAGAAATACTAGAGAAAATCACAATAACTTACTACCTCACACCTGTCAGAATAGCTAAAATTAACAACTCAGGAAACAATAGATGTTGGCAAGAATGCAGAGAAAGGGGAGCACTTTTTGCACAGTTGGTAGGAATGCAAACTGGTGCAGCCAGTCTGGAGAACAGTATGGTAGTTTCTATTTATCCAAAGGATACAATAATGCTGATTTGAAGAGGCATATGTACCCCAATGTTTATAGCAGTGCTATCAACAATAGCTGGATTATGGGAAGAGCCCAAATGTCCATTGACTGATAAATGGATAAAGAAGATATGTTATATACACAATGGAATATTACTCAGCCATAAAAAAGAACTAAGTCTTGCCATTTGCAACAATCTGGATAGAGTATTACGCTTAAGATAAGTCAGTAAGAGAAAAACAAAAATACTGTATTGATTTCACTCATATATGGAATTTAACAAAACAAATGATCAAAGAGTAAAAGAGAGAGAAAGAGAGGCAAACCAAGAAAGACTCTTAACTATAGAGAACAAACTAATGGTTACAGATGGGGGAGGGTAGGTGGAGGGAATTGGTGAAATAGGTGATAGGGATTAAGAAATGTCTATCAACTGATGAATGGATAAAGAAGATGTGGTGTAAATATAAATATACAATGAGGTATTACTCAATGATCAAAAAGAATGAAACCTTGCCATTTGCAAAGAAACAAAACAGATGAACATAGGGGAAAGGAAGGAAAGATAAGATAAAAACAGAGAAACAGAGACAGACCATAAGAGAATCTTAAATACAGAGAACAAACTGAGGGTTGTTGGAAGGGTTTTGGGGGATGGTCTAAATGGGTGATGCTGGTTAAGGAGGGCACTTGTTAGAATGAGCGCTGGGTGTTGTAACCCGGTGATAAATCAGTGGGTTCCATTCCTGATACCAATACTAACTTTAAATAAGTAAATTGTGTAAAATAAATAAATAAATAAAAATACTATAAAGGAAAACAAGTTTATATAATACATAATTCACGAACGGCTTATATACAGTTACCTCAAAGTAAAATGCAATGCAAAGTGTATAAGACCAGTTGTCAGAAATAAAATATGTAGCCCTCACAGGGGAAACAAAGATTCTCTTTCCCTCTCCTCCTGCCCCTCCCCACCCTGCTTAGTTGCATATTCTCTAGAAATAAATAATAAATAAATAAATAAAGTCTTTAAATATCCCTCAAGAAGAACTAGATGAGTACAATTGGATACATCCCAGAAGTTCAGGTGAATGTCATAGAGCTGGATGTGTACATATTAACAAATCTAAAAAATATTTTTGGAGACCGTAAAGTAGCAGAAAGATGTATAAGGTATAGTACTATTTATTTAAAGTTTAAAAAGTTCATATGTGTATAATGGAAGCATATATATGTAGTAAGAATGTAAAGACTTGAATGGAGATAATAACCAAGTTCAGGATAGTGGTAACTTTAGGAGGGAGGAAGGAAAATGGTCGGGGGCTTTAATAAGTCCCTTCATGTATATTTTTTTAAAAAGAAAGAGTAAAGAAGAACAGGTTGTAGCAGCAAACATGGGAAAATAAGATTTGTTTTCCAAAAGAATGAATACATAGTCATTCTTGGTACTATTTTCTGTAATTTTTCTGAGTGTTTAAAATATTTCATTATAAAATGACAAAAACAAAACTCTCCTGGTAATTGTGATGCAGGCAGTTGACCTTTGGGAATTCTTGCTGAGATGCTTCCAAGGCCTCTGCAGTTCTAAATGTATCTGTGTATAGAGAACACTCCCCCTAGTACCTCTCTTATTCATATAGATGTCCGGTGCATATCAGCCTGTGCCCAAGGCCCGTGGCTTCCCTATACTCTGTCCCAGTTGGATGCACCCATTTCTCATGTTGATGATATTGGTGAAATCCACCAATTTAACTCTACTTTGAGGACCCAGCCTACAAGGGCCTCTTCCCTGTTGTCCCTGTCTCGCCTTTATTAGAGGAGAGGTTCTGTCCTACAAGCGCCATCATCTTAAAGCTCTAACCCCCTGCCTTCCTGTCCCCAGGCTGCATTCACTTCAGAACACCTTCACTGACAATTCAGTGGTAGTATCCATGGGGATCCCAAGAGTCTCATTGCCTACCCCAAGCATCACCATTTGCAACCAGTTCTCCTATTGCTGTATCTACTTTTGTAACTTCCTTTCTATACCAGAAGTGTCCCTAAAATTTAATCAGTAAGTAGCTCTAGCAGCAGGTGCCAAGGTGACCTTTGAAATTTAATTTAATTTTGTTATTATTTTTAAAGTTTATTATTTTTAAAGATTTTCTTTTTTTTAATATTTATTTTAGAGAGAGAGAGAGAGAATATGCCCGCACGTGAGCAGGGGAGAGGCAGAGATAGAGGGAGACAGAATCTGAAGCAGGCTCCATACTGTCAGTACAAAGCCTTATATAAGGCTTGAACCCACAAGCTGTGACATGAGCTGAAGTTGGATGCTCAACTGACTGAGCCAGCCAGGTGCCCCAAGTTTATTTATTTATTTTGAGAGAGGGGTAGAGGGAGAATCCCAAGCAGGCTCCATGCTGTCAGCTCAGCAGATCCTGATGCAGGGCTTGATCCCAAAACTGTGAGATCATGACCTGAGCCTAAATCAAGAGTCAGACACTTAACTGCCTGAGCCACCCAGGCGCCCCTAATTTTGTTATTATTATTTTTAATGTCTGTAGTGGCATTTCTAAACCAAGGATGATTCTCCCTGCTCCTAACGGGGACATTTGGCGGTGCCTGGAGACATTTCTGGTTTTTAAAACTAGGAGAGCGCTACTAGCACTGAGTGGGTAGAGGTTAGGGATGCTGCTAAACATCCAGTAAGGCACAAAAAATCCCCACCCACATAATAAAGAATTACCCAGTCCAAAATGTTGGTAGTGCCAAGATTGAAAAAACCCTGTTCTGCAGATCCTTGTATATGAATATCCCCCTGTCAGTGAGGGAAAGTGGATGAGGCTGCAGCTCCGTTAGAGGGGGGACCTGGAGTAAGGGACGCAGGAGTCCCTGTGAATAGGTGTATAGACCATTCCTGTGTCATCTTCACGGCATGGTGTCAGTTAGTGAGTCAGTGGTGCTGGAGATGGAGGATGAGAAGAGATTAAGGAGATGAAGGAAAAATCGGAGGGGAACAGAGAGTCCAGGTGGTTGGGGAGAGCAGAGGGAAGCTGCCTCTGATGTCTTTGAACTTGGCACCTTGCTATAAATAGCACCTCCGTGCTATAGAAATAGAGGATAGAGTGTATTTTAAAATATTCTCAGTGAAAAACCACCTCAGGCAGGTGGTTACGGTTATGGCCCCCAGGGAGTTGTGCTGTCCTCCGCCCACACGCGTTTCTGTTGTGATCTTGCCGTTCCTCTTGTCCAGAGGTAGAGTCTGTTTTCCATCCCATGCGTCAGGGCTGGCCTCGTCACTTGCCTTGGCCAAAAGAACGTGGAGGGAGTGATGATGTGTTCCTTCGGAGGCCATTCAGGTTTGGTTTTCTCCCTGTTAGAACATCTCTGCCATCATGTGAGGAAACCTTGGCCTGACGCAGTCTCTGAGGAGAGGGTCCAGCCATCTTGCTGGCCTGGCCTCACATAGCTCGCAGCCAACCTTTCGGCACAGCCGACTCAGATGAAATCAGGTTGTCTGCCCTGCCAACCGCATAGTGAGGAATAATAAATGATAGTTATTTTAAGCCACTAAACTTTGGGCTAGTTTGCTACAGAGCAATAGATTAACTGGACATTGTATATAAATGGCTTCATTTGAAGCAGTAGGTGACGTATTTGCCTTAGGATATTGTGTAAATGTCAGATCATGGTTCAGAGAAACTGAGTTCTTCCTCCTTTGTGTCTCGTAGCACTTCTCAGAACTTCTGGATGAGTTTTCCCAGAACGTCTTGGGTCAGCTCCTTAACGACCCTTTCCTCTCGGAGAAGAGCGCGTCGATGGAGGTGGAGCCGTCCCCAACGTCCCCGGCGCCTCTCATCCAGGCTGAGCACAGCTACTCCCTGTGTGAGGAGCCTCGGGCCCAGTCACCGTTCACCCACGTTACCACCGGTGACAGCTTCAATGACGGTAAACTCAAGGCAGGGGAAACATCTGGGACCATGGAACCTTTGACTCTGAGCTCCTTGGGGGCGTGGGTTGTGTGTTACACTATTCTCAGCACTCATGTTAGCCACATACCTCCTCCATGAAAGCCTAGGGCTTGGGCTGTGGGTAACTGCAGAGAGTCATGGGACACTTTCCCCAACCCCGGCTGTGTGCCCTGGGAACTTGCTATAACTGAATGGTAGTAGTGGCTTTCTTTGGCCCTGTGGGTTGGACAGCAGAACATCCATCTGCAAAGCAAGGTTGGCCCATTTGGTTGATAATTCCAGCAACTCCAATGGTTTAAAGGGTCGTGCAATTTTTTCTGAGAAAGAATTTTTATGACCACTCTTGTCCACAGAAGCTTCTTAGGCATTCTCTTAACCCATATTCAGTACGTACCCTTGACCACATGTATATGAGATCTTGGGGAGCATTCCTAGGTCACCTCGCATTCCTGGTGACCCTTTCATGCCCATCATCAGTGCTATCAGTACAGTATTTGTTGAAGATCTAGTTTTCTTGGCTTTAAAGCGTTAAGCTGTTTGACCATGTGTCAGAACAGTGACTTTCTTCCAGGTCTGAAGTCCTTTATCACATACTATCAGTACCTTAAATTGTAGCCATTGATTTACCTAGCAGTTCTTGAGTTCACATGCTAGACGTTGAAGGAAATATAAATTAAAAAACGTGCACATTGTTCTCATAGAACCTATCATGTAGGGGAACATTAGAAATGTATACAACTGACTATAAAAGTGTATGCTAAGTGTGGTGGTTAAGGTTACGTGCTCTGCAGTCAGACCTCAGTTTAAGTTCTATTTCAGTGACTGCTTGTGGGCAAACTACTTAACTTCTTCACGTGTAAAAGTAGGATAAAAACAGCATCTATTTCATGTCTTATGAAGATTAAACATCAGAATATATGCCAGTGCCTAGCCCAGGATTTTGTTCTTAGCTGCTAATAATAAGGACACTGTTCTTAGCTGCTGTTGCAATCATTATTATTTCAAACCAGGAAGTGTAAGAAGATGGCAAGGCCTTAGGTGATCAGGAAGGTTTTGGGGAGGATTTCTCAACTTCCCCAGCAACAATCTACAATGAAATGGGATATTGGGTTTCTAGCCATCAGTATTCACTTTTGTTCATATTCATTCCCTATTGCAAAATCTCAAATAGTCCTCCACTGTTCTATAGATGAAGCTGACCTCACAGCATAGCTTTCTAACCCCTTTGTGTGCTGATCATACCTCCTTGCCCCACCTTGTTCCGTCTTTCCCTGTCTGTGCGGCTCTGGCACTGACTTTTCCAGTCCATGACTTTTCTTACATTGCTTTCTTTATTCTAGGTTCCCTTTACCTTTGCCTGCTCTGCTAGTCAGGTTCCCACCTACCCCTCAAGACCCAACTCCGTGTCATCCAGACTCTCCCATCTGGAAGTTGTCACCCTTCATGTTTTCACAGCACTGTTCCTGTTTGTTTGTTTATTTGCTTTAGCTTTTCCACTTGTGTAGAGACTATTACATTTGTCCTTATATTCCAGCCATTATTTATTTTTCTATTCTGGTCTTTGTTTTCAACTGGCTTCTGAGCAAGTATGATTATGCGTTCCTGGTACCTAGCATTGTGCTTGATACTTTGATGGTATCTGATAAGCAGCTATTTCAGTAAATCATTGAATTAATGGTGTAGAAGTTTGTTAAGGGAGAAGGTATAGAAAAGACTGAAGCACGTTCCTAACCTCTGGTGATGGCATCAGGGATGCTCTTCTGTCCCGTCCACTGCTTGCTCTCTAACTATGCAGATACACTGGGCTGCATGCATTTGATCAAGTGATATTTCTGGGCCTTTCGCAGCTGTCTTGTACAGGAGCGAGCACAGTGCCAAGTAGAAGTAGATATTTTATAAATGTTTTATGATTCACTCTAAAAATTCACCTCCTAACGATTTATTGAGTCCCTACCTTGTACGTAACCTGCCAGTCACCGTTCTAAGCATTGAGGGTAAAAAGTGAATACAATTCACGAAGGTCTCTGTCTTTGTGGTGCTTACATTCTAGGAGATGGGGGTGATGTAGAAAATAAGAAAAAGAAAAAATAAAATATATGGTTTATTAGATGGTGATCAATGACATACAGAAAAGGAAATCAGAAGAGTGGATAGAGACTTGCTGGAGGAGGTGGGCAGGCATCTTAGTCTATTCAGGCTGCTGTAACAAAAGTACCACATGGCTTATAAACAGTAAAAAAATACTTTCTTACAGTTCTGGAGCCTGGAAGGCCCAGATTAGGGTGCCAGCGTGGGTGGATGAGAGCCCTTTCCAGTTACAGACTTCCTGTTGGATGCTTACTTGGTAGAAGGGGCGAGGGAGCTCTGAGAGGTCTTTTTAATAAGGGCACTGTTTCCATTCATGAGGGCTCCACCCTCATATGACTCAAGCACCTCCCAAAGGCCCCCCTCCTGATATCATCACGTTGGGCAGTAGGATTTCAACATGAGAATTTTGGGGGTGTGGGGGTGGGGCCACAAGCATTCACACCATAACAGGGGAGGAGGAATTGAAATCTTAAATAGGATAGACCGCAAAGGCCTATCTTTGAAGTTAATGTGTGAGCAGAGATCAGCAGATGAGGAAAAGAGCTAGATGTTTCAAGAAGAGGCTTCTAGGCAGAGGAAACTGCGAGTGCAGAGTGTTATCTATTGGTAACAATAGAGCCACATTATATCATATTCAGATGATTATAGAACTGTGGGGTGGCCAGCCATTCTGCAGCCTTGCTGTTGCAGAATATGCAGATCAGAAAAGGCCTAAATAATCAGGCAGACTCACTTTCCCCTGCAATTCCACATATGTTTGCTGAACACCCTCTGTGTGTCAGACGCTGTCCTAGATACCTGCAGTGCACGATAGTGAAACTTAGATCCCGCCTATAATAGCTCAGAGTCTAGTGAAAATGCCCTGTACCCCCAGTAGTTTACCAGACAGAATAGAAATGTCCCAAGAGGAAATTAAACTGTAGAAATTCAGAGCAGAGAGAGCAGGCCCAAGGAAGATCATAGGAAATGTTGCATGAATGAGACAGTTTGTGTCTCATAGTGAAATGATTGCAAATAAGCAGGTTTCCAAAAGTTCAAAGTCTCTTTCTCCTCTATAATGAAACTGTTTCTTTGTATTTTAATTGTAATCAGTATGAATACAATACAGGGGAATTCAAGGGGGCCACCTATGCTAATAGTTTAGTGTTAGGGAAAAAGAATCAGTGAATCTCTTCCGGGAAGGCTTTCTTATCATTAGACCAAAGCACACTTCATTCAGTTCCCTCACCTCTAGCCTTCTTCTATGTATGCTATAGGCTTTGCTGGTAATTTGCTGAGAACAGGTATGGTGGGTTAGATATATTTTGCAAAGGGTTTCTGATCCATCGTTCATGTTCAAGTATCGGTATTTCTCTGAGTTAAAACCACCTTCGTATGCCAGCAAAAGCGCATGTGTAATTAGGGGGTAATGAACAAGGAGGGTAGCCATTTGGCCTGTGTGAAATCAAAGTTAGACAGTGTACATGTATACCCAGGAAAGCTTTGTCTAGGTCTTAGCTTCCAGTATTTTTCTGAGTTTTGTGTAGACAGAGAGATGTTCGGGAACAGAATTATTTTATTTATTTGAAGCCCAGTTTGCATCCACCTTGAGGGAGGATCAGCCCCAAGGATCCCTCTTGCACCACGTCTTCTGTCAAACAGAGCCCCTTCCAGTTGGAAAAGGGTGGTAGTTCTTTAGGCAGTATGTAAGTAGGCAGCATTTAAAAATTGATCTTCGCATTAAATTTAATATTCTTTTTCTCTCGCTTTGGGAAAATAGCGTAAGCAAAACTAGGAGTCATTGTTTCCAGTGATGGATAGTCAGTTATTTCATTATACCCGGGAAAGCCAGTGATTCAGATCTCCTTGTCCAATTCTACTTAGATTAAGTGGAATTCTTCTGTAGGTGCCTCTAAGCCTAAAAGAAAATGATGAACAGTTAGAGTAGACTGTCTCCTTCTTTATTTTTTTTTCTTTCTTTTCCTCCATCTTTCTCCCCATTACCCTCTCTTCTGTCTCCTACTTCTTTCTTTTTCTTTGTCCTTCCTTGTTCTCTTCCTGCTACGTCTTTCTTCTCCCCTTCCCTCCCTCCTTGAACCCCAGACCAACTACATAGGGCATATTAGGTGCTCTTACCTTCCTAACTTACCATGGACCCGGATGGAATGTAGACCCCTAAAATGATATACAATATTTTGGGCTATCTACATTTGCCATTTTTTCTGCTGAGAGCATATGTAACTTTTTTTAGATCCTCAAAAGAGTCTGTGACTGCCACCCTCCACCTCCCTCCCCCGCACCCCCTGCAAAGAGAGGTTGAGAAACTGGTCTGAGATTACATAGGAGTCATCTATCTTCAGGACTGAATACGACCGTAGACTTCTCTGAAACACTAGAGCTAAAGAACTTCGTGTGGGCTCAGCAACCACAGAGGCCAGTCGTCAGAGTGTGGGCTCGGCCTTCAAAACCACCAGAAAGACATTCTGCTTCCAGCTCATTCATTTCTCCCCATGATTAAGGCTGTTAACCAGATGCTGGGCAGGGTTTTCTGTTCTACCAAAACCGAGAGAGAGGGAAGGAGAGAGAGAAAGAGAAGGTTATAAAAAGATAAGCAGAAACATCCAAGTAAAATGTGGATATTTTTATACTGGGATTGAGGGAGAAAAAAGCTTATATTTGAATGACCAAGTCTTGTGCCTCACCACATGGAAGGTATCTTCACGAATTACTCTCTTTTAGTCATGTTCCTTTGTAATTAACTCGGGAAACTATGTATTCATTTGCTTTGTTCTTTAATTTCAGTCTTCTTCCTGAAGAAGAAACTTTGTAGTGCTGGAGTCACGCTGTTCAGGGAGAGACAAGGCCACTACCCTCCCAGATGATAGGGGAACAAAATTAGAACATACATAAAATACCAACAGACTCAGCATAAAATATACTAGTACGAGAGTGACCTAATACAATATTTACACCACACACATTATTTTGGGTAGAATAAGGGATTGTGACTGTGGCTGTTCCAGGTTCTAGAGGGGATCGGATTAGGAACATAAATAATAATCATCTTCCTTCTGATTAAGCCAGTTGGGCTTTTAGTGCTAGCAGGGGCAAAGGATGGCTGGGTAAGCTGGCTTACTACGGATACCCTAAATTTATGGAGCTGTTTTCACAGGTGGGAATGAAAACAATAGTCTGCAAGCTAAAGATGAGCGGTTCTGCCAGTAAATGGGAAGCCTGGTGGAAGCCAAGACTCGAGGTTTGGGAGGGAAATAGATTTTTAGGAAAGTGAGGTGGTGTTTTGGGAAAGACCGGAAGAAGAAAATAAAGTCTGGCTGATGGTGCCCGAGCATGGATGGTGTGCCTGGACATGGATCGCTAATACAGGGAGAGAAGGAAAGGCATGTAACACGCATGGCAACGAAATCATGGATTTTGAAATAACTAGATGAAGCCCAGAACAGGATTAGTGCATGGCCCAGTATGTAGAGTAAAGGGGACGAGTTTCCAGGCATCATTGTTACAGATACCTTGATGTTGAAAGGCTCCAAGGAGGTGAGACCTGAAAGAAAGTCACAGAGAGACAATGAACAGCGATATCTTTATCACATTTAGTTTGAGCTACAGACAAGAGCGTCAGTCAGTCAGAGTGGCCATCATAGAGGGTGTAGATTGAGGAGTAGAAAAGGAAGACGTGTTGCTCATCTATCCACAGAGGGTACCTGGGTCCTCTATGTGGATGGGCTGGAGACTCTGAGGTGAGGTGGGACAAGGAGAGGAGCAGTCGCCCTCTCTGAGTCCGATGCCTGAGCTTATGATATACGCTCTTTGTCTATTCATCACCTTTTTTGGTATTGCCTTTATTTTCTTTATCTAACAGGCAAGAAGGATAATGATGCTTCCCCCCCACCCCCATCCCACATACCTTAAAAAAATTGTTTTAACATTATTATTTTTGAGAAATAGAGACAGAGCATGAGTGGGGGAGGGGCAGAGAGAGAGAGGGAGACACAGAATCAGAAGCAGGCTCCAGGCTCTGAGCTGTCATCACAGAGCCCGACGTGGGGCTCGAACTCACAGACCATGAGATCATGACCTAAGCTGAAGTCTGATGCTCAACCAACTAAGCCACCCAGGCTTAGGACCACAGAGGTCCCTCTAATACATGAAAACATTTAGAATGGTTCCTGGCACATAGTGACACTCAAAAATTTTAACTATTATTCATTGGTCTTCAACTGGGAATCTTTACCTCAGAAATACTGGATTCAAATTTTATATAAACCAAGGTGAGAATATAGTAAGAACCAATATTGGACCTTTCGTAGTGGCTAATTATGGGCTCAAAACACATTAAGGAAATAGCAGTCACATTTGACTAGTGACCTATTTCGCTGATCTGTTGAAAAACAATATCCCAGAGTGGCAAGGAGAACACCCTGTAAATCCCAGGTCTAATGCACACCTGCTGGGTAACTTTAGGTGAGTTATTTAATCCCTTAGTTCCCTTGTCTATAAAATATGGGTAGTAGTAGTGCATGCCTTTCATGGTTACTCTTAGGATTAATATATATAAAGCTCTTAGAACAATACTTAGCACATAGTAAATGCTCACAGTTAAGTGTTTGCTATTTTTACTATTTTCAACACCTCATCATGTCCCTCAAGACTGATGGTTATTTCAGGGTTAAGGCTCTCAGGGCAGGAACCATGGGCAGACAGGCCACTAACTTTCATTCAAATATATGGTGGACTGTATAGTTTAACATGATTCTGGGGCACCTGGGTGGCCCAGTTGGTTAAGCATCCAACTTTGGCTCAGGTCATGATCTCACCATTCGTGAGTTCAAGCCCTGTGTGGGGCTCTGTGTTGACACCTCAGAGCCTGGAGCCTGCTTCTGATTCTGTGTCTCCCTCTCTCTCTGTCCCTCCACTGCTCACACTCTGTGTGTGTGTGTGTCTCTCTCTCAAAAATAAACAAACATTAACATGATTCTGACATACTTGACTCAATTCTTGCCTTTCTCCCAGCCTCCAGAACCCAGCCTTAGCATTTTCTCCTTTAAGAGATTTTTACATCAAGTCTCAGTCAAGATTTGCCAGCTCCTTCGGAAAATTTTTAAGAGCAAACAGTTATCAAATGCTGAAAGATTTAAATGAGGCATACTTTAATTTACAAAAATTTCCTTTACAGTGTTAGCCAGGTTTTATCAACAGCAAATGCATATATATGTGTGTATATCATATAAGTGGGACCTGCCCCACATGATTTCTCTTTTAAGAATATATATACATACACAATATAATATACATATGTGTCTATACATATATCTAAATATATATGTAACATATTTATAAGGATACTGGTATTCCACATTTAGAGTTGAGTCTTTTTTCTCCCCCTTCCCGAGGAATCAATATCTAATCAATACTGTTATTTATGAAGCACATGTGGAAGTGATTGAGGATGTACACTGTGGTGTTGCCTCTGTGTTGGCTTCGATTTTGTGTCTTTTCTGGCCCCTCCGTGCACCCTGCCGTGGGTACTCTTAGAGTCCAGCCCCATTTCCCATAGCAGCTCCGTTTCGTCCTTGGATGGGAAGGACTTGTTCACCACCAGCCAACAGTGGCTTATTTTTATTTTCTTGCTGATAGCTAAGTGGTGATGCTGCAGAATCATGCCAATTGACTTTGGCCTTTGACAAGAAGCCATTTGAATAAAATCGGATGATATGGGGGTTATTAGTCTTATTCCCCACAGTATGTACTGCTGACCTTATTGGGGGATATTTTCCTTGTGAAATGAAACTTAAAAGGCAAGTAAACACAATTTAGGAAAAAAATTTTTTTTCACCCAATATCTGAGCTTCAGGTTTTAGACATTAGAGGATGTCAAGAGTACTGACTTTTGTTTTTGTAGTTTAGCCATTAACTCAAACATCAAAGGATAATTCCAGTTCTAAGCCACGATGGCTCTACTGATCTTTTCACCCATAAAATAAAACTACAAAAATGAGGTGAGGTGGAAAAATTGTAATGCATGTTCTCTTCACTCCCTTTCACTCTATCCTTTATTAACCCTCTACCTCATAGGTTACATTTGTCATTTTGTTTTCTCTGATTTGATATTTATTTCCAGTGAGGAACAGAGCATAAGCCAACACTGAGTCATTTAGGATGAAAGCTCTTTTCTCTAATGTCAACTACCACTAGAATGTTATTCTCACCAAACTTCTTACTGGCTGACTTTCTTCAGATGACGTCATTTACTTTATGACATAACTGGTAGATTTAATCAGTCAATCTACAAATGTATTGATATGGTTCACAAATGATGGTTTAGAGGAACTATTATGGCAGGTAGGTGCAGCCCTTTTGTTGCAAGAGGTTCTGATATAATGGATTTAATTCCTTGCATACACTTTCAGCTATATTGTATTAGCCAGCTATACTGCTGCATAACAAACCACCTCAAGAACCATTAGCTTTAACAACAGTCATTTATTATTATAGCTCATACGTCTGTGCCTTGGCGGGAGGTTGGCTGCTTTAGGTGGAGGACAGTTGAGTGATTTCGCTAGTTTCAGCCAGATTCACTCACATAATTAAGGCTGGGTGTTGGCTGATCTTGGTCAGGCTCATTTGGGGGACAAACCGTTTCACATGTCTGTCCCCCTTCTCCTGGAGTCAGTACATTGTCCTGGCACATCCTTTTCATTAGGATGGCAGTAGGATGAGTGTGTAAATGCAGTAGTGCAAGGGCCATTTCAAGACTCTACTTGAGTTAGGAAGCTAACATCCCTTTGGCCAAAGCAAGTCATGTGGCCAATCCCAGGTAGGGATTAGTGGGAAGGCATTGCAAAATTACATGGTGGTGATGGGGGGCTTGAGTGAAGAGTTGAAGCCAGTTGTACAGTTTATAACATATATGAAAATACTCTTTGACCCTTGTTGAGACAAGGGACTCTGGATGGACCCCTTGAGCCACCGGGACTCCTGTCTAATAATTATTATCGCGTGGTGTAAAGTTGAACAGGTAGAATAAGGTCATGTCCATGTGTGATATCCAGGCACAGGATATTCCAGCACAGAAAATTTATAGTGTATCATCTAAAGGAAAAAAAAAAAAAACAACCCATCCATTCATGTTCTGAATTATTCTCCACAGAGAATTTTACCATTTTGACACATTTCCTTTCAGTCTTATTTTCTTATCACTTTCTTCATTAATAGTATATAAATTTATATACAGATTTTTAAAAATATTCTACAATAAGTCTTTCTTTGCCTTGTCATTAAAAAGAGTTTATATGTGTAATATTACTGGCCACATAAATGCTCCACGTATGGTTGCATCATAATTCATTCACCTTGCCCTTGTTCTTTACTGTTTTGGTTATTTTCAGTGCTTTGTGTTTATAAATAATACTACAATAATCATATCTGTGCACAGGACTTATTTACATTTTTTAGTTGTTTCTTTAATGGAAAGATTCCTGGTTGGGAGTGCAGAGACCTGGGTTCTGCCACTAATTTGCTGTGTGATGGAGACCTGTGTGTCAGTTTCCTCCTTACAAAGTGACGTATCTGAGTTTGATGGCCTTAAACTTCTTTCCAATTCAAAAACCATCCTTAAGTTAGAATAATAAATTTCTGTGTTGAAGTGGAAGCATGAAGGCCACACTAGTGTTTTGTCCTCAACAAAGCTCATGGGAAGAGAGGCAGCTTCCTTGGGCTTCTCACTTGAAAGAGTGCAGTTGTCATTGAGAGAGGATGTTTTGCTTCATAGTTCAAGTATCGTTGTTCATCCTGCAGTCTCTATTCCTGGCACAGCAATGATTTTAGATAGATAGATAGATAGATAGATAGATAGATAGATAGATAGATAGATAAAATTTTTAAAAAGGGGTGTAGGAAATTGAGCATTAAAAATATCAACTGGGGTACCTGGGTGACTCAGACAGTTGACCATCCAACTCTCGATTTTGTCTCAGGTCATGATCTCGCATTTCATGAGTTTGAGCTCCATGTTGAGCCTGCTTGGGATTCTCTCTCTCCTTCTCTCTCTCTGCCTTCCCCCACTTGTGTGCACTTTCTCTCTCTCTCAAAAGAAATAAACAAACATTAAAAAAAAATATCAACTCTCTTGGTTTGCTCGGATGGCTCAGTCAGTTGAGCATCCAGCTCTTGATTTCAGCTCAGGTCATGATCCCAGGATCATGGGATTGAGCCCTGCATCAGGCTCCGCACTGAGTATGGAGCCTCTCTTTCTCCCTCTGTTCCTTTCCCCTGCTTGCACTGTCTCTCACTCTCTCTCTCAAAAACAAAAAATTAAAAATTAAATTAAATTAAAAAAAAAGAATATCAACTACCCTGACCTATGTTATGAATGCATGTTCTTTGAGGCTTAGTTACAGTGGAAGAACCAACTGTATTACCTTTCTTCATTTTGTCTTTTACTTTTGTGTTTGCTTTTTGTTTTTATTTTTGCCTTTTTTTTTTTTTTTTTTTGCCTTGTGAATTAAGCTTCATCACACAGTGGTCGTAAGTGCACGGGGGTGGGTCAGGCTCTATCTTACAATTCCTTGGTGTGACCTTCTCTGAGGGTTGCCTCCTTACTGTTAGTTTTAATATACACTGAGGCTGTGTTTCATCTTACTGCCTTCTCCCAGCTTCCCTGCCAGGGATAAATACTGCTCAGTGTGGACAGGCTGTAAGTGTTGCCTTCACAAAGCAAAGGCATCCATATGCCATTCCTGAATAGAGAAAGTATGATCTGTGCACTCTCTCTCTCCCACTCTTCCCCAGATCTGTCCTGAGTGTGTCTTCCTCGCTGATGACAGAAGTTTCCAGTTCTTAAGCTCATTCTGGGAGAGGCAGTAGAATCTTCTTTTGGCTCTTCAGCCAGTTGCTTCTCTAAGTTGAGCCGGGCGCCCATCTGGCCAGCAGAATTCTGTGTCAAGTACAGTGTGGTCTCTCTCCTCTGGCCACCATCAAAAGGCCCTTTGTTTCCTACCCCTCCCCCTCAGCCACTATGTGGTGCGCACCCTGTAAAGGGTGGAAATTCTCCCATCACACCATCGCACTCAGCAGCTTTATAGAACTAGTTCCAAAAGCAAAATGTCTTCAACTAACAGAAGTCTTGCCCATCTTTACTTTGCCTCAGGAAGTAAGTTGAGGCTGGGATAGTTAATGAAGTCAATTATAAATTGGATTGGGGGGAGGGGATCATTTTCCTTTGTAAATGTGAATTTAACTTTTTCTTGGGTTACTAGGAAGTTGCTTATGAAATACAATTTTAATTATTATGACCTTTAGTTTTTAGCTTCTATCCCTGTTCTTCCCCGCCCCCCCACCAGTTCTAAATGATTTTCACATACTTTCTCTTAAGAAAACTTGAATCCTAATGGGAACGACTTTGTTTTTCTGTACAGTAATGGTTCACTAAGCATGTGGGATGTGTGTGTGTGTGTGTGTGTTTAAACATTTTCATAAAGCAAGGAATGTATCTTTGCTTCATTTTAGCCTCATTTTAGTAAAAATTGTATCAGGTAAGGATTGCTGACTTTGGGAATCTCTGACTTGTTTTTTCTTGTTCTGAACCTGTTTGCAATCTCCCTGTCTTTTCTCTTCCTGGCCATTCCCTCCTTTTCCAGGACTGTGCTGTCAGTAGCGCTGAAGTAATTTGGTAAGAAATAGGTGGACATAAGTGCCTAGAAGAATGTTGGTTAAGGGACGAGGTGTTTCTGTCTGTTCCTAATGTTTTGTCACAATCCACGGGCCCGTGATAATCATGAAAGCCAAGATCCACCCTTGGCCAAAATCTAACCCTTTTCTGTAGGTGGTTGATCCATTTCAGCGAAGGCAGATGTTTATTATAAACTCTGAAGTTTTGCAGAGGGCTAAGTTAAATTCTGGAATTCTAGGCCAGGCTTAGAAGTGGGGCCATAGGGAAACAGAAGGACGGAAACAGGGAGTGAGAAAGAAGGAAAAAAAGAAAAGTAACTGTCCACTGGGAGAAGAATAGAGGCCACCTATCCATGGTCCCAGTCGTCTCTCCTGAGATTCTGATTTCAAACCGTTTGTTTCTTAATTTTAAATGTACTCCTGTAGTTTTGAATAGATCACACATTGACTTAGTTTGAAAAACTGAATAGTGCAAAACGTCACACATGGAGATTCCTCCTCCCGTCTTATTCCCGATCCATCCAGTCTCCTTCCTGCCCTGACCAGGAGGGCAGCCTTCTTTCTTTGGCATGTATCCCTGTAGTTTATTTCAGCAAACTTACACTCAAGCAAATGCAGGCATAGATTTTTACTTTGCCATTCATTTCTTTATCCATGTCTCTCCTCTTTCACACTCTCACTTGATTTCCTCTTATTGTATTCTTTATTGTTGGAGCTGTGTTTTGAGGAGGAGCAAGCTTAGTGGTCATTTGTTTTACTTACATCCGATATCCTGAACGAATTCATATGTGTGCTTGTCTTTTTCCTGTAGATGAAGTGGAAAGTGAGAAATGGTATCTGTCTACAGACTTTCCATCCACGACCATCAAGACAGAGCCAATTACAGAGGAGCCGCCCCCAGGACTTGTTCCCTCTGTCACTCTGACCATCACGGCCATCTCCACCCCTTTTGAAAAGGAGGAGCCCCCGCTGGAACTGAATACTGGGGTATACTCCATTTTCTTTCATCCACACACAGTAGATCAAAAGATATGGATCCTCATTCTCCAATAAGGCACTTAACCTTTTTAGAGCTGGTGACTGTATATGTTTAAGGATATGTAATTGCATATGTGTACATGTATTGATACATATTGGGGTCAGTGTTGATTATATTACACCCTTTAAAGACATTGTTCAGAAAAAGTGGTAGCAAGTCTGATTTCATTTTTCTGATGATTGCTATTACAAAATTTAAAAAAATAGATGGGTATCTATAGTTAAAAAAAAAAACTCTTCCATGTTAAGCCAGTGGAAAGAGAGGGGTTAAATGATGATGCAATCCACGGCTTGCCTGTGGTGGCTAACTAGAATGTTGGTTCCTGTGTAACATTTTACTTTCCCAGTGCAATGCAGAGCTGCCCTGACCCAGTTCAAGGTTCTCCAACCTAACAGCATTTATTATATTACCCATGGAAAACAGACAAAATTGGTAATTTTTTCCTTGTTTGATTTCATGCCTATAGCAAGTAGAATTTAGTTCGCTCCACCTTCTCTCCAGATATTTCCGGTATCTAGTGATAGACCAGAATCATACTCATATATCTTCTTCTAGATGTTGGAAGCCATCCCTACCTTTCCTAAAGTTCAAAGCCAAGGGTTATAAACAGTGGCTCCACTGATGTTCTTTAAGCCAGATCTCCTCTGGGCAAGGTGTAATATCTACCTGTACCTGTTCAGGAAGAGGTTACATAGAAGAGTAGAGCCGCCATATTTGTTTTTAGTCCACTTGACAACCCATTTTAGAAAAGATGAGGGACCGTGAACAGAGCACCTCTACAGTGTCTTCTAGAATTTCTTTCTCACTCGCTGCCTGGACCTGTTCATTGCACTGGGCTTCTAGAATGGGTATTAGTCTCCTTGCTCCATGAGACGTTCATTTAGTCAATGTTTTAGTATGTAACTAAGAAAGGTCAGGGGCATGGTCTTGCTTCACTCATGGGCCAGAGACCTTTTGTCCTTTCTGTTCCGAGTGTTGCATGGTTAGATGTTTCAATCAGGAGGAAGCCTGGAGGGGAATGGATGCAGCTTGGTTCATGCCGTTCCTGCTGTAGGAAAAACTGGTGGAGGGAGGCCTGTGGCCCTTTACAAATTCACCAGACTATTTCATGATAAAATGCCTTTATGTTCCCATAAAATCCACCCTGATTTTTAAATTTTGGAATTCTGAGTGTTTCGTGAGCTGTAGTGACAGGTTTGGCAGTGAGAGAAAGGTTAAGAGCAAAGTCGCCTCCCTGTCAAAGAAGGAGCCTGGGCTCAGCCAGGTTTCTGACCGCACAGGGAGGCAGGGCTGCCTGGAGAGGAAGACACAGACAACAAATAACCAGCTTCCCTGATGATCCTACGTGGTTGTTACCGGTTTTTAAAAACTGTGTTTGTAATTCTTCCTTTAGGTGGATTCCTCATGCCAGACAATTATTCCTAAGATTAAGCTGGAGCCTCATGAAGTGGATCAGTTCCTAAACTTCTCTCCCAAAGAAGGTTTGTCTACTCTCCCTGCCTTCCTTTGGGGTTGCCAGATGTCTGAACACAGTCTAAAGAGAGAGGGAATGAGGGAGAAAGCGCTGGGAGTAATTTGTCCCGCAGGCATAGCTTGCTTTCTGAAATAGCTCAGTGCTTTAAGACCTTGATTATAAAAACAAACTTTGAAAGCCAAAATTTAATTTCCTATATATGTATATACTTAAATCTTTTACCTAAATATGTGTATATGCTTGAATCCTTGATGCTAAATCTTTTCATTTACTTCCACTCCTAGCAGGGGTGTTTTTTCAAAAACTTTATAGTCAGCTATGACTTGGGTGCTGATGACGAACGCCAAGTGCTGCCTTTTTGGGTGTGAATGTGTGAATCAAGCCCAGTTCCCTGTGTTGCCTCGGTGATGAGTAGTGGCAAATAAACAAACATCCACAAAGACACCTTGCCTATTTAAAACAACTTGAGTTTAAACCCTTTGTAAAGTGAATTCACAATTTGTCTGATCATTCAGTATTGTTTATTATTGACTTTAGGGGCACCTGGGTGGCTCTGTTGGTTAAGTGTCCGACTCTTGATTTAGGCTCAGGTCATGAGCTTGTTGTTCATGGGTTCAAGCCCTGCATCAGGCTCTGTGCTGCAGCATGGAGCTTGCTTAGGATTCTCTTTCCCTTCTCCCTGCACCTACCCTGCTTGCTATCTCTCAAAATAAATATACTTTAAAAATTTTTTAATAAAAAGTAAATATTGACTTTAAATGACAGTAGTTGCAAAGAGCCTCTTCCCTACTAAATTAGTTCCTGCATCTCACTGGGCGTCTTGCCATTCATTTGGAACAGAATAATGTCAGACTTGAAGTTGTCATACTTTTCACTTTTTCTTTCTCTGTGTTGGTTTCTTTCTGGCTTCTCCATCTTGTTCTCAGTGGCAGCCCATAGTTAGGAATGCTGAACACTGACCTGCAAGTGTCATAGAGTACAAGGAAGCTTTCTTTACCTTTTTTTTTTTTAATGAGATGCCCCTGTGTGGGTCCTGCATTTCTTAATTCTGTGCCTTGGGACCTGCCTTCTGTGTATCTTTGGTACATGGTTAGAAGGACAATTCATTAGTATGACCAACAAGTAAAAACTTAGTTTCTGCCTTTGCCATAGAAAAGGCCTCTGTGTTACGTTGTGTACTTAATGGGTGGGTGTTACATACGAGCGTTTCTCATGAAGGCATCAGCACTTCATTGTACGAGAGACTAACTCAGGATTTTATCTGCAACTGTTTAATCAGGGCTGGCATTTGCCTTTATTATCAGTAAGAAATGACTACATTATTTATTTATTTATTTTTTTAACAAATTCTTTTTTTTTTAATGTTTTATTTACTTCTAGGAGAGAGAGAGAGAGACAGCGTGAGCAGGGGAGGGTCAGAGAGAGAGGGAGTCACAGACTGAAACAGGCTCCAGGCTCTGAGCTGGCAGTCAGCACAGAGCCCGACGCGGGGCTTGAACCCACGAATCGCGAGATCATGACCTAAGCGAAAGTTGGACGCTTAACCAACTAAGCCACCCAGACGCCCCTGAAATGACTACATTTTTAAAATCAGTATTATCGACCAGAATCCCTATAGACACCGTGTTTCTTTCCACTGGGTGTTATCCATCAGCGCCTTGCAGCTTTATATCCTGTTCTAAAGTAATTCTTTTCATTTTCATGAAAGCTGTCAAATGCATCTTGCTCTCTTGGTTTATGTTGCACTATGCTTCAGAAAGCGTCCTCACTGTAACAATGAATCCCTGCGTGGCTTCGGAGTCTGGGCTCACTAGAGGGGAAAGGTTTCAAGAGTAAAGTAAGTGGCAGGCAGTCCTTCCTCATTATCCTAGATAAACAGAGAGAAGGAAACTCAATATCCTTGTGTGCAGTGGAGTTTCTAGGCAAAGTAGCTTGCTGTCCCCAGACCTTGCAAGTAATCTGAGACCGGCATTTCAAATGATATTTAGAAATCTGATATCAAGGCACTGATAGCCAGGTCAGTGGCTCTTAATAAGTAAGAAAGAGGGGATTCACGTTTCCTTCACTTTTCATGTCATGCCATTTCCCTCGTGTCTGGAGTACCTTCTGCTTGCAAAGGAGAAAAGCATTAGAATAATTTGGACTGTGCTGAAGTGAAAGGGACAAATAAGAATGTGGCTAGTGCTCCAGAATGTAACAGCACAGTGTGGTAGGCAGTGGGAACCCCTAATGGGTTTTGCTCCTGGGTCTGGGGGTCTTTTTTTAACATTGCTAAAAGATAAACTGAGATATATTAAAAATTCTCAGGAGTTTGTTTGAACAAAACCGTACTCCCGCTGGCAGTGCCAAACAAGAAGCGGTTAGGAGCATCCCACCAGCGGGGGCTCAGGGAGAGGCTTTTATAATTGGCGGAAGCAAAGTGAGGAAGTTATTGATTGGCTGTAGCTTGAAGCCTAATTGGCTGTTTGTGAATTGGTTGTCCTTAGGTTTCAATTTGGTAACCTTGAAGCATCTACGGGCACTGATCTTGGGTCTCCTCGCACAGGCCATGGCGGTAAAGCCACCCCAGCCTCATGGCCTCCGTGTGCAAGTCATTCCACATGTTAGTGAACTCTTCCAGGACTCCTTTCTGGGTCGGCACATATTTCAGGCACCTGGAGCTGTTGGCAGAGGTGTTGGCACTAGAGATATATGGATTGTTTTAGAATATTCTTTAGCTTGGGGCGCCTGGGTGGCTCAGTCGGTTAAACGTCCGACTTCGGTTCAGGTCATGATCTCGCGGTCTGTGAGTCCGAGCCCCGCGTCGGGCTCTGTCTGTGCTGACAGCTCAGAGCCTGGAGCCTGCGTCCGAGTCTGTCTCCCTCTGTCTCTGCCCCTCCCCTGCTCATGTGCTGTCTCTCTCTGTCTCAAAAATAAATAAACATTGAAAAAAATTACCAAAAAAAAATTCTTTCACTTTAAGAATACCAAAAGACATTAAAAACCCAGGGAGCTCTTTGGCAGGACTTTGGCAGAGAAAAAGGGAAGCAGCGAGTGAAAGGTAGGATGTTAGAAAAGGAGAAAAACAAGGTTAGAGACAGAGAGAGGGCTCAGGTCATGATCTCACGGCTCACGGGTTCGAGCCCTGTAACCGGCTCTGTGCTGATGTGGATCCTGCGTGGGTCTCTCTGTCTCTCTCTCTCTCTCTCTCTCTCTCTGTCTCCGTCTGTCTCTGCTCCTCCCCTGGTCATGGTCCTGCTCTTTCTCTCAAAGGTAAATAAACATTTATAAAACAATAAATGAAATAAATAAAAAATTAAAAAGAAATTTAAAGGGGCATCTGGGTGGCTCAGTCGGTTAAGCATCCGACTTCGGCTCAGGTCATGATCTTGCAGTTTGTGGGTTCGAGCCCCGCGTTGGGCTCTGTGCTGACAGCTCAGAGCCTGGACCCTGCTTCAGAGTCTGTGTCTCCCTCTCTCTCTCTGCCCCTCCCCTGCTCACACTCTGTCTCTCTCTATCTCTCAAAAATGAATAAATGTTTAAAAAAATTAAAATAAACAAATAAATTCAAAAATAGAAGAAGACAGAAGAGAGAAATGTGTGGCGTGAGGAGCCTGGAGGGTGGCAGGGGGTGTGGCCGAGGGGGACAGTACCTGTTACCTGGGAGATTCAGGTGTTTTAAGGGCGAACCACCTGGTTCTTGTTTGTCACCTCCAAAGGCAGCTGTGGGTGGGATCGACTTCCTTAGGACAGTTGTGCCTCAGAAGGCCTTTCCCCCTGATGGCACCTCGGGCAGTCTCTATCTGTGGGAGAGAAGAAGAGGCTGAGGCCTTCTCGCGGCCTCAAGCGGTTTTCTGGCCCAGGCGTGGTACTAAGGCCCTGTCGTCCTGGGGGCCCCAGAAGGGTGTGGGGTTAAAGGCTTACCCTGGATTATGCCCCTCAGCTCAGTAACAGTGGCTGGCTCTCAAGGTATTCCAGTGTAGTGAGAACGTCCACAGGTCGGACAAAGGAGAGCTCTTTTGTCAAAAAGGTTGAACTCAGAGAGGACGCTTCCTCCCTGCTGCCCTGGAGGTGTGTGTGTGGTAACAGCCACGCAGCCAGTGTGTCCGTGACTCCCTGAGGAGAGGAGAGGGGTGGACTGTCAGATGCTAGGGGACCATTGGAGCGGGAAGACCCCACCCCCCATGCTAATTTTCCAGTGCCTGTCTGCCTGTCTGCAGATGGATTTCGTAGTCTCTGAAGGAAGAACAGATGACATCTTGCCTGCAGGCCCCTACCCTTCACACTCCTTCAGAAACATGAGCTTTTGTCAAAGCAGCCACTGGAAACCCTCCTGGGCCCCAAGTTTTGCTCATTTTGTATAAAAGATTTTTTGTTTGTTTGTTTGTTTTTGAGACTGAGAGAGACAGAGCACAAGTGGGGGAGGGGCAGAGAGAGAGAGGGAGACACAGAATCTGAAGCAGGCTCCAGGCTCTGAGCTGTCAGCACAGAGCCTGATGCGGGGCTTGAACCCATGAACCATGAGATCATGACCTGAGCCGAAGTTGGACGCTAAACCGACTGAGCCACCCAGGCGCCCCTATAGAAGATTTTTTTTTAAGTACCTAATACATTAACATGGTTTGCAAGTCAAGCAATATACATGATATGAAGTGGTACAGTGAGAAGTTTTGCTCGCACCATCCCTGTCCACCCTAATTTCCCGCTGCCCCCCTGAGGTCATAATTTTATTAGTTTCTTATGTGTTTTCCAGTTTCTTGATGCAGAGACAAGCACATGTGAGTGTATTCTCCTTCTCTCCTTTTTCATACAAAAGGAGGGCCTCTTGATGCTCGGTCCTGCACTTTGATTTCCCCCACCCCCTGCCCTTGCCAGTATATGTTGGAGAGCTTTCCATTATCAGCGCCTGCAGAATCCTCAGCCTTTGGTTCAGCTCCTTCATGAATGGATGTACAGATGTTTAACCCTCCCCCAAGTCCTGCTCATTGGTGTCTGATGGATGCAATCACTTTCTTTTCTTCAGCCTCCGTGGAACACCTGCACTTACCTCCCACCCCTCCCAGCAGCCACAGCAGTGACTCAGAGGGCAGCCTGAGCCCCAACCCCCGCCTGCACCCCTTCGGCCTGCCTCAGACCCACAGCCCCGCCAGAGCCGCGCCCCGGGCCCCCTCCGCCCTGTCCAGCTCTCCCCTCCTCACAGCGCCTCACGTGAGTACTCTGCAGGCGTCTCTGGACACGCCTTCCCCGAGGTCACCTGGGCCTTCACTAGGAGTGTGTGCCCTTCAAGGCCACTTGATGTTTGTTTTTGTAAGGAAGTTGTAGGTTTAATTTGCTAAAACAGGGTGATAACCATCTTAAACGTTTTTGAAGACCTGCCTATAACCTGGCCGTGCTAACACAATGCTCTTCCTTTCCCTCTGCACACCTGGCTGTTACTCATATGCCTATTTTACACAGCTACCAGCACAGGGGATAAAAACGTTGTGCTGCCTTCCTCCTCAAAATCATGTCATAAATATCTACCATAACTTTAGATGACCCCGTGGCCTGAAAGAGGACATAACTTATTTTTCAAATAGCATCTTTGATGAACTTAAAAGTGTGTCTGAGATTAAACATTTTGATGTCTAAAGCTCAAAAATACAGCTTAACGCTTTTTCTTGTGTGGTACAAATCTCTCTCTTTTTTTAGTGTTTATTTATTTGTTTTGAGGGAGAGAGAGAGAGAGCATGTGGATGAGCTGGTGAACAGCAGAGAGAGAGAGAGAGAGAGAGAGAGAAAGAGAGAGAGAGAATCCCAAGCAGATTTCGTGCTTGGCGTGGAGCCCGACACCGGGCTTGAACCTACGAACTGTGAGATTATGACCTGAGCCAAAATCAAGAGTTGTAGGCTCAACAGACTGAGCCACCCAGGCGCCCCCGTGTGGTACAGTTCTTGCTGCAAAGACCCCGGTTAGAAAGGACAAGTCACCATTCATCCTTGAAGTATATATAAGGGCACCTTTTTCCCGATAAAAATAGGGCTAGATATTAACTTTTTACTGTTCTGAAGAGTGCATTGATTTCTATGAAATCTGAAAAGTTATAAACTTAAAATCAACCTTATGGAATTTATATAATATTTAATTTGTATCACAGAGAACATTTGAATGGGATGAGATACTGAAAAATTCTGTAAGAACCATCTGTCAATTAACTTAAGTTTGAAAATTTAAATTCACTGTGTCCCAGAAAGTTCTAGATCTGTGGCCACATTCATTTCTCTCACCATTACCAAGGATGAGGGAATTAACTTTTCCCAGTCTCTCTTTACCAGCTCTAACTCAACTCCTCACCCCTTTGGTAACTAGAATAGCTTTCGTCCTATATATCTGTTTACCCTCCCACAGTCAATCCAGTCTACATGTTTCTGGAAGAAATCCTCCCAGTGTCACACCCGCAGAGCCTGTTGCGTTTCTCTGTTAGTTCTTGGTATCAAACCCTAATACCTCTATTCTGTACTGGGTGCCTCGACCCTTTGCTGCTTCAAGAATTTATCCATTCCGGAGCAGCATCTTCATTCAGTTTTCAAAATATTGCTTTTTGCTTGGAATGCCTTCCTTTTAGAATGCACGATTCAAGTCTCATCTCCTACCCGAAGCCTTTTCTTATCACACAAATTCATAGAAGTGTCTCTTTCTCTAGATTTTGAACGCACCTTGAGCTCCTATTACAGTGTAACGTTTAATTGCCGTCACCCTTTCTTGGGTCCATTCAGTCTCCATCTTGAGCAGGAGCTCCCACCTGAGAGAGCCGGTTTGTGTTGAGGGTTCCATGAAATGTAATGTGAGGCTCATACGCAGTCGGCATGTAGCTCGTTTGATCACTTGCAGACACGTCATTGTCTTATGGGCTAAATGAGATGAGCTACAGTCCTGATCTTTACTGATGGTGGACAATCTGGGCTCTACTGAAGCCAGAGACTTCAATAGGATGTTCCTGCAGGTACATTTCTGGTCCCTTAGCTCTCAGTGAGGGACAAGAAGTGACCCCTGGTGTGTGGAGAGCAACTTGCAAAATTGCATTTTCAGGAGAACAAAACTCTTTCACAAACGGAGCTCCACGTGAATCCTCCATCACTGCAATGCCACGAAATCTTGAGAGATGTGAGAGATGAACCCTGTAGTTTTCCTTTTGAGGTTTTCACCAGTGGGGTACTTTCTGGGAACTGATGGGTGGAGGTTTCTCTACCGTCTCCCTTGAATGGTAATCCTCGGGGTGTAACGGTCATGTGATGGTGTGTTCCCCGTCTTTGCTTCCACTACAAGGTCCTCGTTTCTCACCCAAAGCACGTGGGCATCTTTTTCTCTCAGGCGTTTGAATGTTTCTTCAGTGTTCCCAGTTGCTCTGTTTTGACCCTCTTCTGCCCCCTTGAACTTCACAGAAACTTCAAGGATCAGGCCCACTAGTCCTGACAGAAGAGGAGAAGAGGACCCTGATCGCCGAGGGCTATCCCATCCCCACCAAGTTGCCTCTAACAAAATCGGAGGAGAAGGCTCTGAAGAAAATTCGGAGGAAAATCAAGAACAAGGTGAGCCTTTCAAACCTAAATCCTGCTCCGGTTTTTTTTTTTTTTTTTAAGTTTATTTATTTATTTAAGAGAGAGAGAGAAAGGGGAGAGGCAGAGAGAGAGGGAGAGATAATCCCTCCCTCAAACCACAAACCACAAGATCATGACCTGAGCCGAAATCAAGAGTCGGAAGTTAAGCAGCTGAGCCATCCAGGTGCCCTAAATCGAAGTGCTTCTATGAGCAGAGACTGTGACCAGAAGTGAGCCTGCATGTCCCTAGTCCCCTCTTCCAGTGACCAACTATGGCTTGTCCCGTGGACGGGGACAAGACGCAGCCCTGCCTTTCCCCTAGTTGGGGAGCAAGAACGCAGGCACGACACACCCCTGTGTTCTTCCAGCCCCTCCACCCATCCTCTGGGTCAGTGGGCCGCAGATCGGGTGTGCATGCTCCTGGGTGTCCCTGGTGATGCATTCAGGGGAGAGAGGAAAATAGTAGAACTCCCATTCATTTTTTTCTTTACCTAAAACAGAACCAGCCTTCTGTTTTGTGATGTATACAATATTTCTCTCTTGGAGGCATGTACATAATTTATAAATAAAGATAAATACATTATGGGTGTTTGTTTAATTTCTTTCTTTCCTGGGTTTTTGATTTAAAAAAATCTGCAGTCCACTGTTCCGGAGTCTCCTAGCCCTAAGCCCCTACAGGTGAGCCCCAGGGGCATGACTAGGGCACAAGCAGGGCAGGAGGGAGGAGGCAAAGAAAGGAAGACAGAAAGAGTTCAGTTATGGCTCTTGGTCCACGTGCGGAACCAGTGGGGGGTGGGGGGTTATGTACGACCAAGCCCAACTCTCTTAGTTTCTAAGAGAAACTGTTATAATTGAGCCGACTAAGGCACACGGAGTTGAATTCAGTTACCCAAGACCATACAAGTGGTCTGTGACTCTCGCCCTCCATACTTCCCACTCGGGGCCTAGTTTGGTGAGAACACGGGCTGGTTGAAACCAGGGTGGTCAGAAGACGTGATTCACAGATGAGTCAGCAGGTTAAATAACTGAAGAGTGGCTACAACAGCGAGCAGGACTCTGGTGATTTCTGTGCTAATGGACTCCTCTCTTCCATTTGCACATAACTGACTTACTGAGACAGCAGGAAGTGAATCCTTTTTTTCTCCCCTTATATCTCAGATTTCTGCCCAGGAAAGTAGGAGAAAGAAGAAAGAATACATGGACAGCTTGGAGAAAAAGTAAGCCTCCTGCAAAACTGGGTGTGTTTACTGGGTGACACACATGGGGAAACGAGGGTGTGCAAAGCATTGGGGTTTCTAAGAGAAGCAAAGTTCATTCTGGCCACCATTCAGGCCCACTGGTCATCACCTATGTTTTGCCTGCCACCTAGTGGTGTTTAGAGGGCAAACTTGGTAAGTTTGGCCGGAAGTAAAAAGTACACTCAGTAGGCATTTATACCACAGCGTTCTAACCAAAGTTCCTTAGGGCCTTGAAGGCTTCCTTGCAAACAAGTGTAAATGTTAACACTCCTTCATGTTTCTGGAACGCTCCATGGAGGAGAAGCACTGTTTCAGTGGAAAGGGCAGTGCTAATTAATCAGTTCCTTTGTCCACTTCTCTCACACCATAGAGAAACACACAGGCAGGGCAGTAAGTTGGGCTGGTGTCCTTTATTTTTTGTCTACTATAATTCATGCTACAGGCTAGCGACTTCTCACGGAGACACTCGAAGGCATCTTTTGTTCTTCCAAGTAGCTCAAAATATCAGGAGGGCTCTTAGGAAAACAGCAACTTTGTATTAGCTTTTGATGTAGGCTTGAAACACAACTTTATATTAGCCTTAGGTAGGAATGGTTCTTCAGCTGACAAACACCTATCCTTTTCAGATGCAAATGAGGCCCCTGACCCAGGAAGGAGTCTTCCCGTGTGTCTGGGGAAAGGAGTGGATCCTTGGGTGGTTCTTGAAGTTCCTACTGGAAGTTATTGTTTCTCCGTCCTGGTTTAGGTATTGGTAGTTTGGCATTAAGTAGTTCCATTCTGTTCCAGCCATTTCCGTAGGCATCCGGGGTCAGGATGGTCTTTATTGCCTCTTTGGGGCGTGCATACGCTCCTGCGCCTGGATTCCTTGTCTTGAGGCGCTTGGTTTTTGTCCTCTCTTCTCAGCCTGTCCCGAACGCTTTGGCTTCCTATCAGTCCTCCAGGCCAGGGGTAGAGCCAGCAGCAGCCAGGCCCTTGTAGTAGAGGGAGACGGATAACAGGTGTTGAGAGCAATAGGGATGAGGTGAGAGGAAGTAAGGCTGGAACACACCAGAAGGAGTTTACATTTTGTACCATCTCTATTCGTTTTCCATTACTGAGGCACTTACTACTCATCTCTCTCTCTCTTTTCTTTTGTCTTCTTACCCTTCTTCCCAATTCAGGCTGGCCAGGCTCTCTCCCTCACCTCCCTAGAGTAGCTAGGGAATTGCCTAGAGAGATGCCCACAGCTCCTTCTCTCACCCTGGCTCCTGGCCTCACATTTGCTCTACTGACATAGCTAACTGCCTTCTTTCTCTCTCCTCTGCAGGGTGGAGTCTTGTTCAACTGAGAACTTGGAGCTTCGGAAGAAGGTAGAGGTTCTGGAGAACACCAACAGGTGAGTATCGCTGGAGTAAGGACCTCTTCAAAGGGCCTAATGGCAAGGGCGGAAAGAGGGGCAGAGCAGGAGGGAAGTGGGGGAGAGCGCACTGAGGGGGTAGTTGTGCCAAGGTGTCCGGGACAGCCATGCTCCACCCACCTGTTCCCGCCACACATGTGCACTTGCACACTCACATACACACACATGCGCGTTCTTTAGTAAAACATATGGGATTGGGGAAGAGCCACTCCTACCAGGGTTCTGATGAGGGGCTTAAGGAGGAAGCTTGGGAGAGAACAAGGTTGGATAAATCCGATTCTTCTAAAAATGACATTAAATGTTCGAGGTGGCCAGGGAGGGCCAGGCCACTTCATCGTCATTCAGTCTTAGTAACAAATGGTGTTTATTAGTGAAAAGAGAAAATCAAGTTTGTCTTTTTAATTACTGCTTATAAAAATTCACTCATTCGTTACGTTTCAAACCCATTTTATTATTTTTTTTAAAAGAAGTGACACTTTTTTTTTTTTTTAGTTTTCTAATTTATTTTGAGAGAGTGCATGTATGTACTGGGGAGAGCCAGAAAGAGAGGGAGAGAGAATCCCAAGCAGACTCCATGCTGACAGCGCTCCATCTCATGAACCGGGAGGACATGACTTGAGCCAAAATCGAGTCAGAGGCTTAGCCAACTGAGCCACTCAGGTGTCCCTCAAACCCATTTTAAAAAGTAACCACAGGACAGAATGAGTTAATATGTTCTTCTAGCACTTTCTTGCCAGGTACTCTTTTCATTGCATCACAGATATTAACTCATGTAACCTTCCAACAGCCCTATGAGGTGGTCCTTTTAATATCCCCATTGAATAGAGGAGATCGCTGAGACTCAGAATGGTTAGGTCACTTGCCCAAGGTCACACAGTAAATGCGAGAGGTGCATTTAACTGCAGTCAGTCTGGCTCTGGAACCTCAGTATAGGCAAAGCATATTGAGCATTGTCCTGGGTCATCTGCAAGAGGAAGGGGTTGAGGTGTAGGGTTAGGGCTGGGGAGTTTAATCCAGAATGCATGTGTTTGTGTGTGTACACATACAGCGCCTACTTATGCTTTAAGAATTAAAGTGTTCATTAGTCAGGGGATCTTGTTGCCCTTAGTTGTTATAAACAATCCAAGTGGAGAAAAATAGACTTTTAGGTAAGAAAAATATTATTTAATCATTTTAAGGCTTAGCATAAATGCCTAATGGTGATTTTTCAGCTGTTAAGGATCAGGTAGTATCTGTTAGCACATCATTTGATGGTAACATTAAATATGGCTCCCATCTTTGTGGCTTGACGCTTGAACAGCAGGCTTATTTGCTCAGAAGTTAAAATTACTATCATTGGGAACATCGGGCATTGTGACCCCACTGGGCTATCCTCTGCATTTCTGGGAATGTGTGCTCAAGTGGCAGATCAAGGGCAATCACCTCAAACGCCCTGTAGACAGATGGCAGAAGTAAATAAACGTCAACAGCTCCATGTGCTATCGCCTTGATTCCCTTGAGGCAAAGGAGACGGTGTCCAATACCACGTTAGGATTCTGGTTTCATGGTTCCCTTTGGCCATTAGTCTCCTGGGGCTTCACCCCTTCTTATCTGCACCTTCACCCCGCCATAGTGGATCTCTGGGTCCTGGACCCCCACCAGAGTCTGTATCCATCTTGTTAGCCTCCTGAACAGATAGTGTGCCCATGCGCGGTATGGCACTTGCTGCTGCAGAAGCCCCATGGTCATGAGTGGGACAAATCCACACCATGAACTGGTGAAAAGGGAAAGAGGAACTTATCCAAGATCACCTTGGAGTTCCGTCCAGGAGCCTTCTGGTCTAGGGGCTGCGCGTGCCAGGTCTTCTCCCAACCACAAGGGGGCAGCAGAGGTGCACTGTGGGCTGTGCTAGGGACCAGCTTGATTCTGATAAGGGCTCCATTGCCCCCTTTTCCTGGGAAATGCCTCCCTTGCCCTCTCCAGGCTGACCCTCCTATACCATATTTTTAAATTTTAACCCCCCCCACACACGTAATATATTCCCATTGTAGAAAAAATCAGAAACCACAGTTAAAAAGAAAAAAATTGCAATCTCTTCACGCAGAGATATTTTGGTATTTTGTGATATTATATATGTGTGTATTTATACGTATATGCATCCTGTCTTGTTAAGAAACTTTTTCCACTTAACAGGAGACACTGGACACATTTTCTTTTTTTTTTTTTTGGACACATTTTCATATCAGGAATTAAATTTCTACGGAATCCTTATTTCTGTTAGATTTTGATAAAGAGCCATCCTGTGAGGAACATTGACATAAGGCACGTCGGATTCTGTGTAACAGCAATCTGTGTTTTGCCGATTGTTTTTATCTTTTTAAATAAGGGCCACAGCCATTTTAATCGGACGTTAGTTATTATAGAATATGGGTTATGGGAACTTATGGTATATTTGAGTTTGGGGGTCAGCACATCTCATATTCTTCAGTGATGAGAGTCAATAATGATTTTCTCCTTTTCTTCTTTACTAACTGTGTGGAAACTTTTCCCAGTCATTTACTGGAATCTCCACTGGTAAAAAAGCAACCTACCTCATGGTACTGGTGCCCTGCTCTGTCCCTCGAGTGCTCTGTGTGTTCTGCCTCTTCGGAACTTTCTTCTCCTTGATGGACAACCCTTCTTTTACGGTGGTCATGGCTGACGCTTGACTAATCTATACTCGGATCCCCACAGATTATCTTAAAATTTTTTCTTAATGTTTGTTTATTTCTGAGAGAGAGAGAGAGACAGAGTGTGAGCAGGGAAGGGGCAGGGAGCGAGGGGGACACAGAATCTGAAGCAGGCTCCAGGCTCTGAGCTGTCAGCACAGAGCCTGATGCGGGGCTTGAACTCACAGACCATGAGATCATGACCTGAGCTGAAGTCCGACGCTTAACCGACTGAGCCACCCAGGCGCCCCTTCCCACAGATCACCTTAGCATGGATTTTGCTGCTCTTGTTGAGACAGGGAAGGTACATCTGCATTCCCCCCAGCTTCTTCCCCCTTCTCTGTCTGTTCCCTGCCAAGGGTCTGACCTTGCTCAGAGGACACTGCACCAATCACATGGCCTATAATGTAAACCCCGCCATTCTCCTGCCCTACACCAGTCATAAGGAGTTGGTGTTTTGGGCGTGTGGTCAGGGGAGACTTCCGGTCCCTTTGCTCACATAATACCACATAGTGACCCAGTGTTTGAACTAAGTACAGGGCAGGGCCTAATGAACACACACCTGTGTTTGTGTTCCTGGCCATGCTTCTCGAATTATCATCCTTTGGAGGGAGCTGGACAGAGGTGGGACGGCTCTACATGGACAGGGTCCTGGGTCACTAGAGTAGTGCCATTGTCACCCATGGCAGGACATGGCGGGAAAGGTGACTGGGTGTTTCCTCTTTGACCGAATTAAAGGAAGATTATCTTTGCACTTTACCACTTCTGTGTCACACCCCACAAGGGACTTTTGCATCTCTCTAGATAAAAGTGAGTGCCCAGATTATAAGTCAATCCTGAATCTTTCCCATTTATCCTGGACTCAGCAACAGCCACCTAACACATTGCCAGTTTCTGGGCATAGAGACCCTTTTATCTGAGCTCGGGAAGCTGGAAGAGCGAGAAGACAGGAGCGAAAATGAAGACATGCTCTTAACACGTCTGCAGCCTTACCTGGGTGGCTCTCAGAGCAGAGCCAAGCAGTGTGAAAGAACCTTCACACTCGCTGTGCTAAGGTGGTCGGCTAATTGCATGCCATCAGGAAACGTGTGAGATGAGGGAGAGACAGTTTCCCAGGGGGCCCGTCTGCCTGGCTCAGTCAGGAAATACATTTTCATTTGTCAGGTCCAGGCAGGGCTGGGTGTGTGGCTGCCGGGCCATCTCGTGCTGGCTTCCCTGTGCTCAGGATCCACCCTTCGAAGCCGCAGGCTATCTGGATGGCCTTGCCCGTGTCCCATTCAGAGAAACCCCGCGCAGGTGACACACACAAATTGCCCCACACTGTGTTTTAGGCATTGGTGGGTCAGTTTGCGCTTCTCATTTTGTATTTGGCTCTTGCCTCAGGAGGGCTGTGAGCCCCGGGCCCTCTCCTCTGCCCTCATGTGGGGAGCTGTCAGAGCTTAGAGTCAAATTGCACATTAGCAGAGCCCATGTAATGTGACTCATAGTGACATCATTTTATACAAGGGGAAACTGAAGCCCAGTGAAGTTCAGGTCATTCAAACATCTAGAGATAGAAGGGGGCGGCGGAGGGGGGGGGGACTAGCCCTCAGCCATTTAATGTTTAAATTGGTGCACGCATTGATTTTTCTTGTGTTGCACCCCTTTGTCTTTCAAGGACCACTGCCTTTCCTAGTTCAGGGCTACCTTTATCTAAAGAAGAGGGCCTTGCTTTGGACCTGTGTTTCTGAGGACCCTGCTCTGGCCCATCTCTAGCCACATGTCTCTGCATTGAAAGAGTCGTTAGCAGGACGAGGCAATGCAGCCATGTGCTCTCACCATGCCCCTTCAGACCCTATCCTGGTACCTAGAATTCTGGAATTTCCTGCACAAGGGCCTTGGCCCATCTCCAGGGGCCTGTGTGGATCTCTACCCCAAGTCTGTTCTCTGAAGGGTAGATTGGGCCACCCCCAAAGCTGATGAGTATGTAAGGAGTTTGAACCTTGGCTGGTGTCTGCCTGAAATTCTCCATGGTCTGTGAGGTCCTCTTAGCTATAATCCTCTTTATCCAACTCTACTTTCCTTGTTCTTCTTATTTTTTTTTTAATGATTATTTGTTTTTGAGAGAGAGAGAGCATGAGCAAGGGAGGATCAGAGAGAGAGGGAGACACAGAACCTGAAATAGCCTCCAGGCTCTGAGCTGTCAGCACAAAGCCAGACACGGGGCTTGAACCCATGAACCGGGAGATCATGACCTGAGCTGAAGTTGGACTCTTAACTGACTGAGCCACAGGTTCCCCTCTTGTTATTTGAATCTGTATACAGTTCCTGGTAGAGGTCTTTCCTGTTCAAGTGCACCGGGCTTCCCCCGTGTTCTGCCTCTCCTCATTTGTTTACTTAGTACATACGGCTGTGCCTGTTTACACCACACACTATTATATTACCCTCTTCCCCTGGTTCACCTTTTCTCTGTCCACTGACCGTGACTGCAGATCCCACCCACTCCCTTACACAGGGAGGCCAATGGAGTACTGGTGAATGGTCTGCAGACCTTGATCTTGCTTTAATGCACTGTTATTTCTCCATTGTCTGTAACTTCTGGTTGTTTGAAGAGTATAAGCCTTCTTTTCAGGAGAAAATATTTCAAACTTCAAGGGATCATTGGGTACTAGACAAAGTTCCCTGGGGAGACTGGAAGGGCATTTTAGTACAATTTTGTGGTAAAATTAGCCTTTCCACAGCCCCAGAAAACATTTTGGAGCTCTCTTGTTCTTGTTCCTGGCCAAGTAGGTAATAGAATATTTCAGAAGTGTTCTCTGGTTCCTGCAAAACAGACCCTTTGTGATACAGCAATTGCACAGAAAGGGGAAAGAGAAATTCATCCTTCTCTCCACCACCCCTTCCCACCCCCCACCCCCACCGCCAAAGCCCCATGAACAACCTCAAAGCTTAAGTAAGGGATCATAAAGAAATACGTATTCAATGCTTAGGGTTTTAGCATACTATGACTCATTTTTTTGTATATGTTATACTTTAGTATTAGAAAGTCTTAGAGATGGTTCATGAGTCTCTTTTTATTTTTTAAATATAATTTCTTGTCAAATTGGCTTCCATACAATACCCAGTGCTCATCCCAACAAGTGCCCACCTCAATGCCCATCACCCATTTTCCCCGTCCCCCACCCCCCATCCATCCTCAGTTTGTTCACTGTATTTAAGACTCTCTTATGGTTTGCCCTCCTCCCTCAGTGTTCTTAACTATTTTTTCCCCTTCCCTTCCCCCATGGTCTTCTGTTAAGGGTCTCAAGATCCACAAATAAGTGAAAACATGTGATATCTGTCCTTCTCTTACTGACGTATTTCACTCAGTATAATACCTTCCATTTCCATCCACATTGCTGCAAATGGCATGATTTCATTCCTTCTCATTGCCAAGTAGTATTCCATTGTGTATATATATAAACTGCATCTTTATCCATTCATCAGTTGATGGACATTTAGGCTCTTTCCATAATTTGGCTGTTGTTGAAAGCACTGTTGTAAACACTGGGACCCATGTGCCCCTATGCATCAGTGCTCCTGTACCCATTGGGTGAATTCCTAGCAGTGCTATTGGTGGGTCATAGGGGAGTTCTAGTGTTAATTTTTTGAGGAACCTCCATACTGTTTTCCAGAGCAGCTGCACCAGTTTGCATTCTCAGGTGGGATTTTTCTTCAGAAGCACATGGATGCTTAGCTCTCCCATCAAGAAGCCATCTGATATTCACCCATATATACTTATTTTGTGTCCAGGCACACATGCAAAATAATTACATATGGGCGAATATAGATTTGTGTGAATTATAAAATTTTTTTTTTTAATGTTTTATTTATTTCCAGGAGAGAGAGAGACAGCGTGAGCAGGGGAGGGTCAGAGAGAGAGGGAGTCACAGACTGAAACAGGCTCCAGGCTCTGAGCTGGCAGTCATCACAGAGCCCGACGCGGGGCTCGAACCCATGAACCACGAGATCATGACCTAAGCGAAAGTCGGACGCTCAACCGACTAAGCCACCCAGGCGCCCCTAGACTTGCTTTTTGATTGTGACCATTTTGCATTTTATGTAGTGACCCAGACCCGCCACAGGAACATAATACATCATATGCATTACTAATACGAATGCTTCACAGATGAATGCGTATTTACTCTGATATCCTCCAATACCATGTGTTCTGTTTGATTGTTTCCTGAAAAAAAAATGAGGCAGTGACAACCCACTCATGGCTTGTGATTTGGGATCTGGAAAGCACTACTCTGTTTGTTCTATAAGGAAGTGAAGAAAGTTCTTGCATCTCTATAAAGCTTATCCAGAGGGTGGTGTAGACGCACACGCCATAGTCCCATTGGCTCCATTTCTCGGTAAGATGTGTTATGAAATATGATGGACAGTGTGTCTGCTGTCGAGAGGTCACGGTTTGCAGCTTCTGGCACAGGAAGTGTTTGGGAGCCACCAGTTTACTCTTTTTCCTGGGTTCTGGTTTGTCACTCCGGTGAGACATTAGGCACCTGAATGTTCAAAGTATAACATGCAATAACTATATGACTGCTCTCTCTCTCTCTTTCTTGCCCTGTCTCTCATAAATAAGGGAAACTGTAGAATACAAAATTAAATGAAATACAAAGAAAACACATGAGGCAGTTGATGTATTTCCCTTTTTGTAAGAGTATGTCTTGCATTCCTGGCCACTTTTGAATGTTTTGCCCAGTTTCCCTTGATATGCCTCCCAAGATACAGGGTGATGCTTTATTTTGGGCAAGGCTGGCAGCTGCCTTCAACTGCTCTCTTGCAAAGAGCTGTATGAGGACAGCCAGTCAGTTTATTTTCACATCTCACGACAGGACAAATCTCCACATTTTCTTTTTTTTTTTTTCTTTAAAAATATTTAATGTTTATTTATCTTTGGAGGACAGAGAGAGAGACAGAGCATGAGCAGGGGAATTGTAGAGAGAGAGGGAGACACAGAATCAGAAGCCGGCTCCAGGCTCTGAGCTGTCAGCACAGAGCCCGACGCAGGGCTCGAACTCACAAACTGTGAGATCATGACCTGAGCCAAAGTCAGATGCTTAACCAACTTAGCCACCCAGGTGCCCCCAGATCCACATTTTCAATCAAGAGTTGGACACTCCCAATTTAACAAGTTGTGAAAAATCTCTTGGCCCAGATAAATGTTTGCTAAGAGTACTCTGTTCTCTAAATTGAGACCTTGCTCCCCAAAGCCTGAGAATTCATTAAACCATAATTAGCCATGGCCACTGATGATTTAAAATACACTAATAAAGGAAAAGTTTATGCTGAGCTTTGAGTGCGCTATCGGGTCTGTCTTATGGTTAGCTTTTTAGAACTTTGGTTTTAAAATAATTCTTTTATTTCATCTGATGGCTGCCTTTTCTTCAGCCGGTCCTTCAAACAAGGAGGCTCATAGCTGTCATCCACATTCCCAGTCCTGCGGGCTGTGGCATCTGTCCCTGTGGCATCAGGGAGAATTCCACATCATCCTCAGACTAATTTTTCAGTTAGGAGCTCCCTCGCTTCCCTGTAAAGAGGGCAGGCTTCATCTGTCATTAGCGGAAAGGGACAGGAAGCCCTCTTCAAAGGTGTATTTGCTTCAAGAAATACAGAGTATTCCAGGAGGTGGGGTTCTCTTGTTATTTTCGTAGCTGATAAGGTCAAAGGAATTAACTTTGATTCGCCAACTAAACCCAGGACTGGAATAACTTGATTAAAGCTATGCAGCAGTGGTACCAAGGTCTAAAGTCAGCCAATCCCCTGTTCCAGTGCAGACGTACCAGCTTAGCAATCCCAAAGCCATCTCATGAGCGCTTTCGGTGTCTCACAGAGGGACACGCCTTGTAGTTTCCATTTTCCTAAACAAAGCCCAGGCTTGACTTCCAGACACCTGATGTAAGGCCAGGATCACCCTTCATCCTGTTACCTATCACTTGGCCCTTTATCTTTGTTCTGTCTGGAGATGTGCTACGAAATGTTCATTTGCCCTTATTGTTTCATTTGTATCAATCTCACGAAACTTTGTTAGTATGTATCTCATTGCCATTGGCCTGATTTCTACTGTGGCTCTTCCATCTGTGGCATGGCCCCCATTGATAGTAAACTTTTCTTATCTAACAGTGGACATATCTCTTTGTTGGGCTGTTGTTGATAATGTTAATGTCATTGGGTTTGAGAAAAATCTACTCAACCAAGAAGTATTTTGGTTACTCATTTTATTAGGTTATAAACTGGGGTAGCTGTGTTGCAGTGCATTGGAAAGTACGTGAACTACAGCATCAGGTTTAGTTTATATATTAATTAGGTCTTCACTTAACAAGTTAATGAGTTACATGTCTTTCAGACAGTTATTTCATATCTCCTACGAAATACAGAGTTCCTAGAACTCAATCAGTGAGTTCTCACTCACTGTTAATTTCCATTCCTTATGACAAAAATGAGTGTTCCTCTTGTAAGAATGAATATCTATGAATTTTGCAGACTTGATTGGATCATAGAAATCTGTTTAAATTTGGGAATGGATGAGCTAAATCTCTTTCCTTGGGTGAAATCACTCGGAGTTGCTGATTGATGGACTTCAGAGTGTGATAATTTCTGCCATCAGTTCTGTTCACCTCCACTGATCTGAGTAGGAGAAACAGCAGCAAATAGCACATTATCAATCACTGTTCCTTTCCACTGAAATTTCAAGCTAAAAAAACCCCCAAAAATCTATTTTAAAACTATATGTTTGTTCATCTTAAAGAGTTGGATTATAAGCTGTTAGAAATCAGGGACCATGAAACAACTATTTTCATTTGCAGTGGATTCAGAATATAATTATCTTGAGTTTCGAGAAGATCTGCTGCTGAGTGCCAAGTAGAATGCTCTATATACCTGGAGTACGTGAAGCCTTCCCTGCTCACCAGCCAGACTTAAATGGCCCTTCTTCCAAATTTGTAGCACTTGGCCCCTATATCTGGGGGTCCCAACTTGAGGCTAAGACATTCTACCATTGGTGTTTAGGCATGTCTGCTCTGTTAGAGCTCTGTGTTCAGGGGGTGCAGTGGAGCCTCCTGGGAGATGGTACCAGGCCTATCCATCTCAACGAGAAATTTGAAGGGCGGAATGATTCCAAGTAATTTGTGGAATTGATTTTCTTGGTGTTTCTTGCCCAAGGCCTGGGCAAGGAGCAGGAAATGAGCAGGGAGGGAGTGTAGGATGGTTGTGAGTGAACAGATGGCTGGGAAAAGATGGAGATGGTTTCACTTTGAAAATCACCTTGACGCTTGGGAGGAAGAGGAAATGGGTCTGGGAACATCTGGAATGCTGCTGTCTAGCTAAAGCCTGGATGGGGAAATGCACAGAGCACAGCTGAACTTGAGCGCCTCAGGCTGCCAGCCTAGGCAGCAGGCGGGCCCCGTGGGAGTTGAAGTGCCCCCCACCCCTCCCACGGAGTGGCAGCCAACACTTCAAGACGTGGTTTGTCAGCAGCAAGCCAGGAGGCCAGGAGGCCCCTTTCCGTAGTTTAGCAGGGACAGAAACGTTAATCCGGGACCACAGGAGGAGGCCAGAATTTGAGAGAAAAGGGTTTGTGCCCTCCGGTCAAATACTGGTCTTATTTGTGGGCTTACCTATGTATCCTGCCCCAGGAATCCCAAAATAGAGCAGGGAAACCCAGTGAGGGCTTTGGGGCTGGCATCACAGACGGTGGTCCATAAAACGTAAGCTCCCGCCAGCCACATCTTGGCTCTGCAAGAAGGAACACTCACCCAGCAAGTGGATCTGCAACAGGTCACCTAGCGCCCGGCTTGGGGAAAGGCAGCTATGCTAGTGGAGAAGAATGGAATGCTCTGGGCACCTGGGCGGCTCAGTCGGTTAAGCATCTGGCACTCGATTTTGGTTCAGGTCATGGCCTCATAGTTTGTGAGTTCGAGCTCTGCATGGGGCTCTGCCCTGACAGCGTGGAACCTGCTTAAGATTCTCTTTCCCTCTATCTCTGCCCCTCGCCACCTCCTCTCTCTCAAAATAAATAAATAAACTTTTAAAAAATAATAAAAGAGGGGCTCCTGGGTGGCTTAGTCAGTTAAGCGTCCGACTTTCGCTTAGGTCATGATCTCGCGGTTCGTGGGTTCGAGCCCCGCGTCGGGCTCTGTGCTGACTGCCAGCTCAGAGCCTGGAGCCTGTTTTAGTCTGTGACTCCCTCTCTCTCTGACCCTCCCCTGCTCACTCTGTCTCTCTCTCTCTCCTAGAAATAAAAAATAAAAATAAAAAATAATAAAAGAATGGAGTGCTCTTAGGAAGTGCTGGATAAGGGAACAAATTGGATGAGGAAAACCTTGCTACAGTATATGCTCCTTAACTTGCAAACTCTTACTTGTTTTCCCCTTTCTTTCTCAGCTTCATTGAGGTATAATTGACAAAATCTTTAGATACTTAAAATATACATGATGATTAAATATATGCATGCATTGCAGAATATTTCTCATATCAAGTTAATGAGCACATCCATCACTTCACATATTTACTTTTTGTTTTTTGTTTTTAACTTTTTGTTGAGTGCATTTAAGTTCAACTCTCTTAGCAAATTTCAATGATCCAATACAGTGTTATATAGTCTGTATGTTATATGTTAGATCCTCAGACCTTCTCCATCTTACAGCTGAAAGTTTATCTCCTTTTATCAGCTTTTCCCCAATTCCCCCAACCTCTATTTGTTGGCAGCTACTTTTTTTTTTTTTTTTTTTACTGTTTCTAAGTTCAACTTTTAAAACATTATTTTTTCTTTTTTAGAGTCCCATGTATAAGTAATACCATGCGGTATTTTTCTTTCTCTGTGTGGTTTATTTCACCTAGTGTAATGCCCTCCAGGTTTATCTTCCATGTTGTCACAAATGACAGGCTCTCTCTGAGTAGGATTTAAAATAACCGTACTGTCAGTATTTATAAGCCTTGAGTAACATACAGAATAATTTTATTATTTAAAAAAATTTTTTTTACATTTATTTATATTTGAGAGGCAGAGAGAGACAGAACATGAGCAGGGGCGGGACAGAGAGAAAAGGAGACGCAGAATCTGAAGCAGGCTTCAGGCTCTGAGCTGTCAGCACAGAGCCTGATACGGGTCTCGAACTCATGGACCGTGAGATCACAACCTGAGACGAAGTTGGATGCTTAACCCACTGAACCACCCACACGCCCCAAGAACATGTTGCCTGAATATACATAAACCAGGTCCAAACTACGTGTGATTATGCTTCTTGATAACCATAAAACAAAAAATATTCAACAAAGAGCTAAAAAGATCTCCATATTAATAGAATTTAAATTAATGATATTGATGGGGTGCCTTGGATGGCTCAGTTAAGTGTCCCTACTCTTGATTTGGGCTCAGGTCCATCCCCAAGTTGGGCTCCACTCCAGGTGTGGAACCTGTTTAACATTCTGTCTCTCTCTTCCTCTCTCTTTCTGCCCTTCCACTGCTCATGCTGTGTCTTTCAAAAATAAATAAATAAAAATATATTAAAAAAATAAATTAATGAGGGGTGCCTGGGTGGCTTAGTCAGTTAAGCGTCTGACTTTCGCTTAGGTCATGATCTCGCGGTTCGTGGGTTCGAGCCCCGCGTCGGGCTCTGTGCTGACTGCCAGCTCAGAGCCCAGAGCCTGTTTCAGAGTCTGTATCTCCCTTTCTCTCTGACCCTCCCCTGCTCACGCTGTCTCTCTCTCTCTCCTAGAAATAAATAAAAATAAAAAAATATTAATTAGTGACATTGATTAATGGGATGAATGCTTTTATTTGATTTGGCTTAAATTCATGAGAACCACACAGGTTTTCTGAGTTCAGAAGCCCTCTGCCTCATGGGCTGTGTGCTGTCCCAATTCTGCCCCCATTCTTAGCCATCTAGCTGCTGAAGGCAATATCATGCTATGGCTAACCTCTTCCTGCTTGGCTTAAACCCTGGGACAACCCGTTTCCTTGGCACTTGTCAGGGTAAATGTTGCAACCTCTGGAACACCAGCTTGTCCTTCGAGTACTTGAAAGCTATTCAGGAGACAGACCATGGTGAGAGGCAAGTTCTCTGCAAGAGCCCAGGATTCTGCAAACAAGAGATTTTCTGAAGTTTCCCAGTGAACTTGTCTGGCTTTCTGATGTGACATTACGGCCTGAATTTCTTTGAAAATTTCTAAGACTCAAGAGAAAGCATCTGCTTATACAATCTTCCCACTTTGCCATATGCATTGGGCTTGGAGAAGGGGGCGGGGCAAGGAGGAGCTCAGGTCCACGCTGCTCGCAGGGACTCATCCCAGGGGCTCTGATTCAGGAGGCCATGCTGTCAGATCCTTTTCTGTGGCTCGCCCTGTTCAAAATTCATGAAGAATTTCACCATCTGCTCTTTCTGTGACCTGATGTCACACAGACCAGAATATAGCATCCTCATCCCAAACCCTTCCCTTTTAAGGGTATGCACAACCTTTTAAGAGCTGTCCAGTTTTAGGGAGAGAACTCTCTTTTTCTCCTGCTGCCTGTCTCCTCTTGGAGAAAAATCAGAGTCCGTATGGGAGGACCATTTTCGAGATCCTGAGGATGTCCAGTTGAGCAGGCCTCTTTGCTCTGTCATATTTTGGCTTCATTTCTGACTCCAGAGATGCCGTGAGCCTTCAAGAACCACAGGCCTCTGGCTGTTGCCTCCCTGCCACTCTTGTTTTTCCTTTCGTTCTCCTCAGATTTGCTGTCTAAGTGACCCTGGCTCGCTGATACTACCATCATCACCTCCTGCCGCTCCCTCAGTTTGTCTCCCCTGGGCATTTTCCTCTCCTCTTTGCTTTTCTCATTCCTGATGTCTGCCTCACTGTTTCTCCTCTCGTGGGTAAATGAATTGTCCTGTATCACCGTCACCCGCCCATCAAAAAAATTTTTTTTTTGTCAGTGGCTGACAGACAAGGCCTGGCCTGTCAGGGGTAATTTGGGGCATTCACCTCTTACTCAGAACAGCACAAGACCTGGACGGACTGTTCAAACGGGCTCCTCCCGGGCTCTGGGAAGCTCTACGGCGCTGGTGCTGGAAGGCACCATGTCCTTATCTTCCTCTAAATGAAACTCTGTCTCGGAACCGTGTGCAGATTCAGGCACAAAGCTCTGGAACACACTCTCTGCGGTCCCAGACTCCCTTCATGGCTTTGATTTGTTGCATTTGCAGAACTCTCCTGCAGCAACTACAGAAGCTTCAGACATTGGTGATGGGCAAAGTTTCACGCACCTGCAAGTTGGCGGGCACGCAGACCGGCACGTGCCTCATGGTGAGTTTCCCAAAGAGACGGCACCCCGAGTGCCCCAGCCGCCCCCCATCTCCAGTGTCTCCCCACCTTGCCGAGTCCAGGTGCAGTGGGAGGAACCGTGCAGCTCGCTCAGAGGCAATTGCTTTGCTGTGATGTGACAGTGGGTGGCCTGATGGTACATTCTGGTGACCGGATGAAGGGGAGTCTGCCTGGACTTTCCAGGTGGTGCGGGGCTCACTTTTGGCTCTGTGGACCTTGGAAGTGACAGGTCATGTGTTCTCTCCTCCCCACCGCAGGTGGTCGTGCTGTGCTTTGCTGTTGCATTTGGCAGCTTCTTTCAGGGCTATGGGCCCTATCCGGCTGCTACCAAGATGGCTCTGCCCAGCCAGCGTTCCACGCAGGAGCCGTATACAGCCTCTGTCGGTAAGGCAGTGCTCAGCAGCTTGTAAAGGATCTTGTTTCCTTTCTCTGGAGCTTTTTGAAAGTTCAACTTTCCAAAGGGAGTCTTATGAGAAAGTCTAATTTTTATAAAGTGGTAAAAGTGTAGCTTCTCTAGTGAGGGAGGGAAGAGAGACATGGGGGTCTGGTGCCCCGGTCCTTGGGTCTCCCCTTGTGTCCTTCACCAACCGGGCAGAGGCACCCCTGGGAATTCTCTAGAGCCTGACAGAGCACAGTTTGCAAACTATTGCTGTAGACTGTGTTCCCTGGCAATTTCTAAGGTCTCTTTTTTGAGCTCTGATAAGGGGGTGGGATGTAGATTTGGGGGGGATAGATGGGGGGAGCATTAAGCTTTCCAGGACATTTTAAAGGAACTCCTGTGTTTCTCCTTCCATTCAGTGGAATTGTATGTTACTGTAGTAAGAATCTGAGGAATGAATCAGTCTGTCTTATAAAACATTATGGCCAAGATTGGGAGAATTTAGAGACTTAGGTGTTAGAAAAGTGAGTGGTAGCCTCACCTAGATCACCCATCCCTTTTAAGTGTAGGAAGTAACAAAGTGGTCTGTGGGTGGTCATAATATATACACCAGTACACACACACGCTGATAAGAACAAGTGTGGATGGATTTAGAGGTACTGGATTTGGGGGAGGCACCGTTTTGTCGTCCTGAAAGGTCTCTGGTCCTCACCAGGTAGTTGTATCTCTGCCAGGTGTATGACAGAAAGGCTAACATTTCAACCGGATAATTTCAGTGATCTCTTGGGAAGTCCTTTTTTTCCCCTAAGGGAATGTTATCTGTACATTTAAATGGAAGCCAATGGGAGCAGAGTTTCTGTGTTGTAGAAAATTGCTACAGAGCCATCTAGCCATACAGCAATCCCATAAAACAAAGGAACTGTCTCAGTGATTTGATTTATGGCTTTGGCTTTGTGTCTCCTCTCGGGTTTCTAAATGAAAATGCAGTTTTCTGCCCTTGTACCTTCTCTCCATGCAAGACCGACTCATTGGAAATGTTGCTTATTTTAGCTTGTGTGGACATCTCCAAGTATTTGACTCCCATTCCTCATGAATTGTTTTCCCCAGATGGTTCTGGGTGGGCAAGGAGGGGAGTTTTATTTTCAAAGCAGTGGGGGTGGAAGTTTGCTTCATGTTTATTTGCTTTTCTTTTGTTCTTCCAGCACTGTATAATTGGTATAATTTTTCAATGTATGAAACTCTGAAACCCTGAAGCCTTTATGGAAAGCCAGCTCCAGCTGGCACCCTCCGTTCTGGGCAACAAGAACCCACAAATTGTAATCTGCTCCCAGCCCTGGGCAGTGAGTGAAGGGATGTGTAAACCCTGCGCTCTTTCCCCAACACCTGTTACTTTGTTCTGTCCTCAGTGAGATCCAGGAATCTGCTCATCTACGAGGAACATTCTCCCCTGGAGGAGCCATCCAGCCCAGCCTCGGCGGGGGAACTTGGGCCTTGGGACAGAGGCTCCTCTCTGCTCAGGGCCTCGGGGTTGGATCCCAGGCCAGAAGTGGATCTTCCCCATTTCATTGTCTCAAATGAGAGCAGCCTGGAGAAATCCGTGCTACTGGAGTTACAGCAGCACTTGTGAGTCAAATACACGCAGGTGCACTGATGATGGGTTGTGAGTCAGCAACCTGGAACATGGGGTGTAGACTTGCCCGTAGGCGCCGTGCAGCCCCTGGCCTCTTTTGGGACCTATTTCCAGGACCCGGGACTCTGGAGTTTACTACTTGCCAACAGCTGCTCTTAGCGGAGACTGGGGACAAGGCCTAGGATGAACTGCCCCTGGGTCGGTTCTGTCACGGGGGAACTAGTGGTGGTGGCTCCAAGAGGTGAGGAAAGGGCTTGACTCCCTTCTGCCTCCCCTCAAAGCCCCATAAATCACATACAGCCCGGCCGTAGCGGTGTGCTTGCCATGCGAACGCAGCCTTAAGAGCCTCCCCTTCCTTCCTTCTAGCTGGAGACACGTAGATGTCCAGCTATATGTCAATATATATTTTTTATGATTTAGAGGTAAATAAACATGTATGAATTATAATTTTATATTTATATTGAGGGACATCGTCTGAGAGGCACTGTGCCTATACGTGATCCCATATTGAAAATAATGTATTGGGCGCCACTTCTCCGTGAGTTGTTTCTTTTTTTTAATTAAAAAAATTTTTTTTAATGTTTATTTATTTTGAGAGAGAGAGACACAGAGCATGAGTAGGGGAGGGTCAGAGAGAGAGGGAGACACAGAATCTGATGCAGGCTCCATGCTCTGAGCCATCAGTACAGAGCCCCATGCGGGGCTGGAACCCATGAACTGTGAGATCATGATCTGAGCTGAAGTCAGTCGCTTAACTGACTGAGGCACCCAGGCGCCCCTCCGTCAGTTGTTTCTTTTCGATAGTTAATGGAGAACAGTCTCTTTGTAAACACAGAGACATATAGGATGGCCAGATACTGTTACCATGCTGGGGTGGGTTCCTAAAAACGCTGTGCCGCACAGGAAGGAGGGTCTGCACGCACACTCCTGGGCATGGCTGGTGTGATGGGTGATCTTGGCACTGGTGCCTGTGCTTTCCAGAAAGTATGCTTTTCCAACACCAGTGCTCCCACTTGAAGATTCCATTTCAAATTCCTCAGCTTTCCCCCTCCCCCCCCAAAGGTGTGGGGCAAGGTTCATAATGATATGTACTTTTATATGTTTACGCTATACATGCATATTTAACATTTACTAGCACCAACTCTTTTAAGCACTATGCAAATGTGATATATAAATCCTTTTAAATACTTTAAGAGGCTAGGCATTCTTATTATTTCCATCATGGAGAAATTTGTAGAGGAGCCACTGGCAGCTGTAGAAGACACAGCTGCTTGATTCTGTGGCTCATGACACAAGTCTTCTCCCCTCTTGGCTCAACTATTCAGGGCCCCATCGAAACCTCACTTGTTCTGGAATTTCTCCCTGATACCAAAGCCCCCAAATCTTCCTTTGAATGCCCAGAGACTTTCTAGGCTATTATACAGTTTAATAACATGTATTTTCTGTTATGTGTCTAGTGTTATTTCAAGTTAGCTTTTTCTTTTTAATTTATTTGAATTATTATTCTAGACCAGGAATCAGACTTTATCCTTCAATTTTCTTCTTTCCAGAGTCTAGCATAGGGCACACCACCCAATAAATACATGACCTTAAAGCAGTTTATGACAGATCAGCATCAAACCGCCATGTTTATCCTCTGAGTTGGGAATGTCTCCTCTTGGGTGGGGATGAAGGTAAGCATGTGAACAGGTGGATGGGCTGGAAGCTGGAAAGTTTGGGAACAGAGGATTGCCATTAGGGGGGAAAAGAATAAGAACCCGCTTGGGCCAGCCCACAAAGTTACTCATGGAATGATTGTATGATCCTCCCGAGCATGAGAATCATAGTTGTCCGTTGGTGGCTCAGACTCTTTCTCCTTTCGGTATCTTCGCAGGGTCAGCACCAAACTGGAGGGGAATGAGACACTAAAAGTTGTAGAACTCGACAGAAGAGTGAACGCCACCTTCTAAAGAGCCCGTCTTCACCTCCTTCTTTCACTTCACTCTCCTTTTACATCTCCCAACCCCCTTTGTCATAAGCTTTTCCTTTCTGCCTTTGATCTGGATGAAGACATGGGCGAGCAGTCATGGCTTTGGATGGGAGGACAGCTTGGGATTTCCACCTATGGTGAGAAAGCGCCTTCCCCTCTCTCCCCCTTGAAGATGGGAGCCTGGCATCCCTCCCTGCCTCTTGCTTGCTGCCACAGGACATTTTTCTAGGACTGGGGCTGGGACAAGCAGGCTTGTTTCTACCAATAGCGCCAAAAAGAGACCGCCTGTTTCTCACTCTGGGGTGTGACCACCTCTCTGAAGAAGAGATGATGCTTCCTGTTTGAGACCCCAGACTCTAGCCACAAAAATACCAGGATGACTGTTGGAATCTGGCAAAGCGCTGACTGATGTCCTGCCTTCCTCAGCCTCGGTCGCCGGCGCGTCCACCCCCAAGAGCCCTGGAGGTGCCGGGGCCTTCAGTGAGCACTCCTGCCACTCTGCCCCGTCCGAGCCCTGGCAGATCGTCCTCCCCGCACTGGAGCGAGGGTGCTCCCCCACACCCCCATTCTCAGGCCGCAAGTGCAATGCCTGAAGGACTCAGGCTTTTCTACTCCAGGCAAACCTGCCCCATCTCGCTGCTTGTAGGACTTCCCCACATCCCCGTAGGTCTGCCTCCTCGGCTTCTCCTCCCCGTTTGTAAATAGTATTTATTAGCTCACTGAGGCTTCCCGCTAGCAACCACACTGAAGAGATCTGATGCCTCCCCCCAAATGGGCAAAGCCTTGTGTTGGCCTTTGGAGCTAGGAGGGGACCCCAGCTCTGGGATCCCAATCCTCCAGATGGTGGCTTTTATTACTATTACTATTTTCCAATTTCTTCTTCTGTTTCATCCCCCTCCCCTTCCTCCTCCTCTTCCATCTTCCTCTTCCTCCTCTCCTTCCTCCTTCAACTGGAGGCCTATTGTTATCATTGGGAAATCCCCTTAAGCTTGTGTCGTCCCATAGGATGAAGTCAGAGGGAAAGACAGAGCAACACCTTGCTCGGGTCTGTGGCTCTGTGGTCGTGTGCTTTTCCTACCCTGTTCCCATTATAGGAGGGAATCCCTGTCCCCGGCATCAGACGTTGCGGACACCCTTGCTGGCTTGCCTCTCCACACCTGTGCCCAGCCCCCTTCACCCCACCCCCCTGACTCTTCTGCTGTACCCTCCTCTTCTGCCTCAACACAGAGGGTGGGCCTGAGGCCTGGGGCTGGAGTACGGGACATTTGTGTCTCCACAGTCTTACCTTCTATAGTCAGGTTTGGCTACCTTGCAGCTCACCCAAAGAGATACAACCTAATCCCCCGAACCCACTTTTATTTTTGTTTTTAATGATTAAAAGTAACTTTTGTAGTTTAAAATTTTCTTTCCTCTTTCATACAGATAAGAAATGGAAATTGCCTTTTTATTGTATAATGTAGAAAATTCCCCATAAGTCTTTTCCCCTAGCTTGTGAAGGATATTGTATAAGAAAGTTGCTTACATTTTGTATTTTATTTTTAGTAGTAGCTGAAGGGCCTTTAGCTTTACCTCCTCTCTCTCTTTTGCCTACACTGTCATTGGAACCTGCACTTATGAGGGATTAAGCCCATACCTGGGTCTTATCAGATGCAGGATTTGGTGTCATTAGCATTTGCCATCATATCACATAAGCAGATCTCTGCTTTGTCTGCCGAGGCACATCTGGGGCTCCCCGCAAGTGATAACTCTCTCTCTCTCTCTCTGTCTCTCTGCTGTGGTGGAGAGAGTTCCAGACTGGGACATGCCAAGTGTGTCTTTTCAGCGATGTGTGGAAGCTGGATTAGGGCTGCTGTCTGCAGTCTCACAGCCCGGGCCGTTGGCCAGGGAGAGCAGAGGCCATCTGAGTCGTTCCGGCAGCGGGGCTGCTGACATGCCCCCTGCCCCCGCTTCTCTCCTCTCCCTTCCCTCCTTCTCTTCAGCTCTAGATCTTGCTGGGTCTGGCTGGTGTCGGGTGGAGCCACAGGCTGCTGCGGTCCATCCCTTTCTTTAAAATGCCATGTAATTATCAGGCACAGGTAGCCTGGGAGGGAGTGGGGGGCTGAGGGGGAAAAAAGAATGAACTCCAATAGTATTCGATCGATGAGAAAGGAAAGGTTTTGCATTTAAGGGCAGAAGTATGAGAATGGGTCAGCCTACCCACATGCTGCAGTGGAACCAGATCAGGTTTTGAAGGCTCCTGAGGGAGCCAGGGTAGAAAACCTGTTTTCTGAATGAGGCGGGAGATGGGAAGGGCTGGAAAGCTTCCAGCCCCTGCCCTTAGCACCTTGAGGATTTTATTTTCTCCCCTACCTGCCTTTGCTTGTCACCCCTCTCTCCAGACCCCCAAACAGTGGGGTGTCCTTTCTGGGAAGCTGTTCTTCTGGAACTGAGCCTGTATCTAGAGATCTGAGACCTCAGCTTGGGAGCTCAAATGGCCATGTGAAGGGGTTTCAAGAGCCAAGCCTGCTGCTGTTTTGAGAAAAGCCTCTGCCCTTCGCTTTCCATGTGGGTGGGTAAAGGGAACGAAGCAGTTATCCCTTTAGGAGGGTCCCAGGGCATCCAGAGGACACAGAAGAGTCAACTAATACCAAGTAATTCACAGATGTGTGTTGTTTTCTGTCCCGGGGTTAAGGCCAGACATCAGTGGATTTGTTTCCCCATATGGAGCGATCCCATAGCCTAGGCAGTAATACCTGGTTAGCCTGCCGATTTCAAGCAGCAGCAGACGCCCCCTTCCAAACTTCGGTTTTCAAAACTCTGACACCGCTGGCGTAATCATAAACCATAAATAATATGGTTTATTACTCATAAATTATTACTCATAAATACATCAATTCTCTCTTTCGTCCTGTAAGCAGGGTTCCCTCTTCCCTGTCTTTGATTACCCTGGTGGAGGAGATGGCTTGTGCACATTCAGAGAACAAGCAGTTTTTCACGTGGTGAGACCTGAGTAACCCAGACCCCCTGGCTTGGTCCTTTCCACACGGCGTTTGACTTTGTGCTTGGAAACGGATGCTGGAAATGAAAGGCCTCAGTGCTAGGCTAAGAAAGAGTTCCTGTGAAGTATTAGGAGTCCAGAGCCTCGGTTGCTGAACTAGGTCGTTCCTTTTGCGTGGGGAGTGGGGGTAAGCTTCGACACCGGCGTAGGCAAAATTAGATAACCTTTTTTGCTACTGGAAATGACTTTGACTCGGAGAACTCAGTTGTCGATTATGAAGCCAGCTTTTAGCTCAACATACTTACAGACCAACTATAATTACCATGTTATTTTTCTTCCTAAATCTCTCCACTTAGCCTGAATGCCAAAAGAGGGTGGTGACTCTCACGTGCCCATAGATCAGGAGTGTTGAATTGATTCATCTTTATGCTGACAGTGAGACAATGTCCAGGATTTTGGCCACATGTGTTTTATTAAAATTTTTCGGCCCTTCACGGCTCCTTTCTTCCATGTCCTCAGACCAAGCAAAACCACAGGGAGAGAATCAGAGGAATCAGGGACCTTTTGGGGCCCGCTCACTGAACACGTACACCGTATGGGGTGTGTATGTGAGCACAGTGCACAAATGGAGACATCCCGCTCTTTGCTGAGGAAGCGGGCCATCCATGCTGGGCTTGCTGACATGGGAGCTTGGAGATGGAGGAGAAGGCCTTGAGCCTCCCCCTCTTGTCTGCATGAGTCATTACTTTGGTTCCGTTGCATCCGGTCGTTGCAAAACCTTTATTAAAGATGCCGGCTTTCTTGCTTGTGGTGATGCTGGGTAGGACCGTGAAGCCATTAGCAGGTAGTGCTCTAGTGAGAGCCATTTCATTTGAATGCTTCTCAGCTGAGACGGTTAGGAGACATGTGATGGCATGAGCCCCTGTGGGAGGGCAGTTACCGGAGAGATGCGAGGCTGCGAAGGAGCCAGAGACAGAGTTCAGGCTTCCCACTCAGCCAGTCAGTCACTCCTAGGACCTTTCAGTGTTATTGAGGCCAAGTGCTGTCTGGAGCTAGGGAATGCTGGGTAGGAGGGCGCTGGGACAATTTCGCCAATCGGTAGCTCTTCAAAAGACAAAAGCACTGGGTCTCTCTTTCCTCTTTCTGACACACACACAAATTTCTACCTTGTTTCAAATGCTGGTTTGTGCCTTAAATGTGCCTTATATATGCTCCAGGGTGACTGAGGACTCCCTTGTCCCTGGAGGACTTAACGGATAGCCTTGTCATTAACATGAGTGTTGGAGTGTGGGGAAAGACCTTTTTCCAAAGGCTCAAAAGTGATTTCCTAGAGGTGCACCGTGATCAGACACGCACATCCGGAGAAAAGAAATAGGGTTTGATCCATTAGGAAAATCCCATTTTGTAGGGCCGCAATCACATCAAAAAATGGCCAGCCTGGATTAAAGCTATGATAAATCCTCAGAGCAGAACATTTTCTCAGGGCCAAGGAACCTGGCCCATTGGAAGATTAATGCTCAATCTCTCTGTGGCCAGAAAGCCCACACTTAGCACAGGAAACACCTAGGTATTGTTTTCTTTTGTCATTTTGGGCCACATAATTCAGGAATGCTTTATTTTTGTCTTGGTTTTGAGAACAAGAGGAAATAATAATCTTGAGCACTTATTAAGTGCTGGCTGGGTATTGTGCTCAATACATTCTGGCTTTTAATTTTCTAAATAGAGAAAACAGGGCAACTGGTTACCTTGAGAGAGACAAACAGCTAAGTGATAACGGGAAGTACAGGTGGTGGATTCGGTTGCGCAGATTCCTTTCTGTGAACTTTTAAGGTTCTCGGGGCAGGAACCACGGTGTGGGCTCCCTGCGCTGGCCCCACTGTGCAACGTTGCGCCCTTTGCCTCATGCTGGAGGCATCCACCAGATGCGTATCTGCTGTCTTGTTCATCCCGTCTTCTGTGAATTCCAGCCAACAGTCTCCTCTGCATCCTGGAAAAGAAAACCCCAGCACTTTAATTCCATTCCTCGGCCCCTGTCCTTTGCTCACCAGCTAGGTGGAGAACGTGAACTTTTTGCACCATGGACCCAGGGCCTCCACTTCCTGGAACCTCTCCCTTGCAGATAAAACATTTTATGAGTCTGTGGAAAACACCAGCACTCCATGACAAATCATGAGGGACCCTGTTTAAACAATGCTGAGCAGACCCTAGACTATAATCAACCATGAGCTTTAATGTCTATGCTGACAGGCTGGACTTCACCTCTCTTTTGTAATACTTCTATAGACCAGCAGCGTTTAAGTCTAAATAGATTGTGAGTCTATTATCTGTCATATTGTGCTGGGTTTTTTATGGCTTTTTATTCTTCATCATAGCTAAGCAAATACCCAAAATAAAAACGCTTTGTAGGATACTTGTACTCAGTTTGGGGAAAAACGAATTGAAATTGTTATGCTTTTGTATTTCCATTTCTTGCGAATAAAAATATTTTTTCTTAAATAGTAAAATGTTGTCTAGTCTTTAAAATCCTGCGCCTCTTGTCTTAAACGCATTTTGCTTTTCTGATGAGCATGACTTCATACGTGTGTGTGTAGCCATTCTTTTCTGATTATCTAGTTGAACTGACAGAAGAGCCTCAAACCGGCAATTTGTACATGATCTCGTACTGAAATCCAAGCCTCTGATGGAGGAATATTGAGAAATGGAATTGTTTTTTCAGTCAGTCACAGGAAGAAACACTGCATTCTCCAGAGATTTTTGCTGCCTGACTGCAATTTTCGTTGTCTCCTACCACTATTCGCTAACTAGATTTCAGAGTTCTTCGGATTTGATTCTGCCTTCCCTCTCCTGGGATGCTGGAGAATGATGGTCTGGGCTTGAGCCAGGAGAGAAGGCTCCTCCTTCAGATGGACATTTGCAGAGGACGCCGAACACAATGTCGTGCTCCAGAAATTCTGATGAAATGGTTGATAAAGGTCAATGCACTCAAGCAGAATAATTATCATTCCATTGCAATTCCAGCGTTCAAATTTAATTTTCTCCACTCAAGAGAGAGCAAGGCTTCATTTAGCCTCATAAAGAGTACCCAGGATGTTAAGAGATGGAGGCCATGGACTGGGCTTACCTGCAAAAAACTTTTTTTTTTTTTAAAGGCAGCATGCCTATCCTTGCTTTGGGCTCCAGGGTGTATTAGTCTCCTGTTGCCTTTCCCCTCAGAGCACCCTGACCTTCTCTTCTATTCCTACACAAGGGCCTTTCCCTGTGAAGACTTTTAGTAATGTATCCCCTCTCTTTGTTTCTTATACTGGAAGCCTATTATGAAAGCCTCCTCCTCGACATGCTGATGTCTGTCCAGTGATGATTGGAGGGGGCAAATCCTCACTGATCTGAGAAGAGTCTGTATTAATCATTCCTTTATATTTTCTCTATTTCTAATGCTTTGGCATGGGGCCCCTTGCAGACCCAGGGAGCACTGTCCCACCGAGGACTTCGCAATTCCTGGAGGCTCTAAAGGACTTGGCTACCGGCACAACTTTCATATGCAAACCAACCGATCCAGAGCCCATACCCTGGCCACCTATGGTGCCACTTACCCCTTGCTTCCGTCCCCTCAGTGACCGCAATGTGTCATGAGCCCTGGTACCAGGGTCAGGTACCAGACAACTGGAGACAGTCCATATACCCAGACCCTAAAGAAATTATTCACACTAGCCGATCCTAGGCTTGCTTGCCTTGCCTTGCTTCTTCCTTCCTGTGCAAACTACAATAAAGGTTCCTGCCAACATTTCCTCACTCTGCCTCCTGACCGGCCATGTTGCTTCCATACATGGCCTCTGTGGCATCACATGCCCCCTCCTCTTGAGACCTGTGAGTAACAAACCATCTTCTCAATGGCAATCATCTCTTCATCTATTAGCCTCATCATATCTGAATAGTAATAATTACCTCCTTTTAAAAACACATTCCTTAGGCACTGGAATGCCAAATTACAGGCTGATCCCAGACCCATGGGCATTCTGGGTTTCACGGATGGGCCTACCGTGATTGAGGGCAACTTAATACAGATTTCTTGTCCCATTTCACACTGGTGGTCACTTTTGTTCCAGAAGAAGAAAAATGAGATGTGTACAGGGTGGTTGGTTCTTGTTCCTGGGAAAAGAGGTGAATTAGAAAACAGGTGTCTAGGGGAGCCTGGGTTAAACATCCCACTTCTACCCAGGTCATGATCTCATGGTTTGTGGGTTCGAGCCCCACACTGGGCTCTGGGATGACAGTTGAGAGCCTGCATCAGATTCTGTGTCTCTCTGCCCCCCCCCCCACTCCTCCCCTGCTAATGCTCTGTCTCTCTCTCAAAAATAAATAAACATTAAAAAAAAAAAGTAAGTGTCTAAAGTCCTAATCTTATGCTCAGGTTCCAGGGTAAATCATACCCTATGTCTCTGAAAATGAGAACTCTGCAGGCAAGGAAACAGTGGGGAATACAGTGGGGTAAAGAATCCGGCTGGATTCAGTAGATAAAAGTGTATGGATTCTTGCATAGTTAGTATTGTTAACTTGTTAGCTGCGAGGGAAAAGGAGTCACTGAGTGCCTATTATGCACCAGGTACTTTTCATGTATTATCTATGATCTTATTTATTTTCTCTAAAAACTTTATGATGAATGTATAATTACCCCCTTTCACAGCTGAGGAAACAGATTCAAAATGGTAAGAAACTTACCCAAAGTCATACAGTAAGTTAACTGCAGATGAGAGATTTGAGCCTTGATCCTTGCTGACTCCCAAGCACAGAGTCTTCGAACCACACTGTGTTGATTTTTAAGACTTGAGGATTTTTACTTGTCAAAAGATGGGAGTTGGCCTAGATCAGAGATTGCAAACTTTCAGCTTCTGTGTAAATATTTCTTGTTCATTCCCATGATGTTTCAAACATTACAAAAATTATTGGTTAATCTTTCAACACTCAATGATTTCTCTGTAACATCAGATTTCCATCTTCTCTTCAAAGACTGGAGGACCCGGTAACTTCAGGAGCTGAGTCATGGTGGCCCCTTCGATGGTGTGGGCCATCCATGAGTGGCCACATGTCTCTGTGCTGAGGCTGGCTCACTCATGTATGTTGCTTCCCTGTTCCTTACTGTCATCTGAAATAACAAGAAAGGGAATAAAGGACAAGATGCTGGATTAGTGATGGGACTAGAAGGTGGGAGGGCCATCAGGTTTGCCCTGAGTTACAGGAATTGAGAGACTTGACTAGGAAGGCAGCCGGCTTGAGAGTGGTAGAGGCTGCATGCTGATTGCCCTTTGTATTGCATGGAAAAATTTGCAGTCTGGGGTCTGTTCTTCTTAGTCCATGAGATAAACCTTCATCCATCTCAAAAATTATATCAGAAACTCTTTTTAGGCATCCCATTTATATAAGAACTTAGCTTTACCTAGAGCTCTTTGATGTGCCATCTGATGTACTTGCAGATCACCAATGAGGAAGGTGGAGAAGTCAGCATTGTCCTGTTGCTCAATTGAGGAGATGGGGGCTGTGGAGACGTGAATGGCGCTACATTAAGTTACACAGTGAGTGCAGAGCAAAATCACGGACCGCCGTCCTAATTTCCACTCTAGTACCAGTCCCATTAGCCATGTCTCATCTGGGCAGGTGACAGGGTATCTAAGTCATCCGTGAGCCTTCCAATGGGATTGCTGTTCAAGGTGCACCTCCATATTCTTTTCCTTAGAATTCTCAGAACTGAGACTTAGCTCAGATACATATATATCTGTCTATTCCCCAAAGGCACCTGTCTCTACAGAGAAGGGGGAGAGGGGTAAGGAAGATAGCTCATCTCCTTTTTTGTTTTTTGTTTTTTACAAAATAATCCAAATCCCCATATGAGAGGCTGGTTACACTTGACCCCCTCATTATGTGATGAGCTTGGGCAGGTGGCACAAGTTGATGTCTTCCAATGGGCACAGCTGCCGCTGCATCTCTTGGCAACTTTAAAGAAGAGTCCTGGCCCCCCGAGGAGCGTGTGATCTCCTCCTCCCTCTGTTGTTTTTAGACAGAGGAACAGAAATAACCATTGAGGAACACCATGAAGGCTGCCAGAAAGGCTGTTGTGCTGTTCTCCAAGAGTCTGTTTCAAAATGTTTAGTGTCTTAAGTGAAAAGTATTTGGGGGTTGGGGCTGCCAGAGTGTTCCCCAGTAATGTCCTTCCCAGTATTCCTGCTAAGCAGATGGTAAGCTGAGTTTCCCGAAGAGTGCCTGAGAGGAGCCATGTGCTGGGGCTGGTTCACAGAAAAACCCTTCCCCAAGAAAAAAATGTAAATACACAACCACCTACATACTTAGGGACCACAAGGACAGAAAAGGTGCCCTCAATCCCCAACATGTTTCCTTTCTCGGCTTAGTTATCATTTAAATGCTTTCCATGGTAAATATAGCTCTTTATCATGGTTTGAGATAGTTTAAATTGTAAGTAAAGGCAGCAAAGAACATATAGTTGAAATGGTATGTGCAATATTGCATCCAGAATTCCATAGAGTCCCCCATGTCAGGGGCAGCACTTACTTGATGGAATATAAGTTGATCTAGGATGGATGCTGTAGGGAAAGTCAGAGTTAAGGACTGCATTAGGGCACAGCAGGGATATAAGAAAGAAGTAGAAAGAATGCTCTTAGAATCCGTGGCAAAGTTTTCCAATTAAATTTTAAACTATTGTAGCTATATTGTACATAGCTAAAAAAAATTAAGGTACTAAAAAGCTTTTATGGAAAAGAAGCAGTCCATTTTTCTATATCTTTTCTATCCACCAGTCTTACTTCTTGAAAGTAACCAATTTCAATTTTTTCTCACATTTACCTCTGTATTTCCAAATAATGGGTTTATGCTGTTAATACTTGGTATATCCATTTTAGAAATTTACTATTAATTATTCTTATGATTATAACGATTTTACCACCTCCAACACACACACACACTAACACACACACATACATATTTCTCTCCTTATTTTCTTCCCATTTGGTCTCTCTTTCATACTATCAGCCTTCCTCAAAGGTCTGAATGACCAGTGGCCATTCATATGCATTACGATGTACAATGATGAATTATTCTAAATTTGAGAGTTAGGGGAAGGGAATATTTATTTTCCTTTAGCCTAGTGTTCTTCAAACTGAGGGTCAAGGGGTTGGGAATTTAGTGTGCTTTGACCAACCATTTAAAAAAGAAGCAAAAAGGAATGGAATAGAATGAGATGAGATGGAATGGAATTGCACAGGGTAAAGTAGAAAATATCAGAATGCATCTAGTGGAGGTTAACACTCTTTCATATAACTTTAATTTCAGTTGTGTGTGTGTATACATGTGAGTATTGTTTTGGGTCACAATAAAAAATTTTAAATTCTCAAAAAAAGCATGAATAATAACTTCATTATTAAAGAATTATCTGTAAGGAAATAAGGTGACAAGTTAGCCTTTTTTGTTACCGTTCCCAAAAGGTAGTACATGAATATCTGGCACCATTTGAGTGTCTCAAGAGGGCAACGTTTCAGTCCTGACTGGGGACTGTAACTTTGTGCAGGTATCCTGGGATCAGCGTGGGGAACAGCACCAGGGAGAGTTAAGTTATTCAGTACATAGTTCACTTAATCTTCCTGTTTTGGCCCCATGCTTCACTTCTGCTTTCTTCTGTCTCTGGTGGCTTCAGCTGTGTTTTATTTGGATCATCTCAAAGAACCTCCACGAATTTTCTAGATGACTCAGCACTTGCTGTCACCCCACCATTGCCTAATTGATGTAGTAAAGGGGCTAGCGCCAAGAATTAGCAATGAGTGAGTCTTCTTGTCCCCTACCCCAACTCCGTCTCCCTCTGCCATTGCCAAGTGGTCTCTCATGCCACTTTCAGTGCTCTACAGGTGACTGAGTTTTTGCACAAACAAAGGCAAAATAGCTCCGCATGTCTACAAGACTAAATGTTATTAATAATTAAGAGCTAGAGCTTCTGGCACAAATTTTAAAACAATTTTCAAGCTGGTGTCAAAAATATATTTGAAGTTGAACAGATCCTGCTTTAAATGGGGGGGTGGGAGAAGGTCATATGGCAAAGAGGGACCTCCCACCAGGACTGCATGGCATTTCACACATCCTTGTAAGCGGTATTCCCTTTTCCTTTCTTGGACACCTGATTACAGCAGCTATGCAGGCACAACTAAGAGGTGAAGTGGGTGGCAGCAGATAGAAGCAGATCACTTGGTGATGGAATATCTATTTTTAGGGCCCAAACTTTACCTTTCTGAGAATAGGTTCAGGAAGCGCTAGCTTTGCAATATGTCTAAAAGTTTCTGTGGTACATTAGGCTGTGATTGTCATGAAGTGAGTGCAGTTAGAACCTGCTTCCAGTCAAAGGAAGCAAGAGCCCACTCTACCCTAGTTGATTCACATGTGTCATATTGCAGGCAGTTTTGGTCACCACATTTTAAAAACACGTATCATAAACCTTCACAGGTACGTACAAATTTTTGTCAAAATTGTTATATCCATTTATTCTTGCACCAGCAATATATGTGCTCCTGCTTTCCAGTACTCGTATCAATGCTTGACTTTTTTTAAATTTTAATTTTGCCAATCCGATGGGCATGCAAATGACATGTTGTGGTTGTTATTGTTTGAAGTAGAAGACATTCTGTTTTTTCAAGCACACTATTTCAATTCTTTTCCTGCACATTTAAGTTAAACATTTGGAATTATTCAGTATGTTTACTCTTCTCTTGAACAACCTACAGACCTTGGCATGCCTTAATTCTGAGCAGCTCTTCTGTTTCCATGCAATTTCTGTGCCATATTTTAGTTGTAAAGTTGATCCTCATTCACAGATAGCTTGTTTGTGAAGTTGCCTACTTGTTAAAATTTATTTGTAACCCCAAAATCAATACTCATAGCACTTTCATGGTAATTCATGGACTTGCACAGGACAGCAAAAAAAATCTGAGTTGCCTGATGTACCTGTTCCCAGTGAGGGTCAAACAAGGTGACACTCTGCCTTTTTTGTTTCAACTCTCATATTGTCAACAAATATTGTGTTTTTGTTGGTGTTCTTACAGTTAAAATGCCCCCCAAGCATAGTACTGAAGTTCTGGCTAGTGTTCCTAAGTGTTAAAAAGCAGTGATGTGCCTTATGGAGAGAGCTTATATGTATTATATAAACTTCATTCAGGCATGAGTTATAAAACTGTTGGCCATAAGTTCGATGCTAATAAATCAACAATACAGTATATCCAGAAAAAGGAAGAGGAAATCCTGATCTGGACGTGAGGCTATTCTGAAAAGTACTAAAGTAACACCTGTAATGAATAATGGTGCTATTGAAAAGATGCAAAAGCAGCTAAATTTCTGGATATATGAGATGAATGAAAAACAAAAAAAAAGCATGGTGGGAGCATTGTTATGAAGTTGAAAGCCAAAGAAATTTATGGTCATATTACCTAGGGTCAGGATAATGTTAAGCCCTTCTCGGCTAGTGCTGGTTGGCTCACACATTTTAAAAACCAATAGGGTGTGGAAATGTTAAGCGTGCAGGAGAGGCAGGTGCTGTAAATCAGGAAGCTACAGAAGAATTTTTAAAATATCTGCTAAGTGTTGCCCAGGAAAAGGTTTATGTGAGGATCTTGTCTTTAATTTGCCTATAATTATCTTTTATTCTTCCTAATTCTTAAAAGATAATTTTGCTGGGTATACAATTTTATTTTATTTTTTACTGACATATGGTTGACATACAACATCATATAAGTTTAAGATATATGATGTATTGTTTTGATACATTTATATATTATGATTTTCATAATAGCTAACACCTCTGTCATGTCACATAATTACCTTTTGTTTTGACAGCTTTAGATCCTCAATTCTCCTCTCTCAATATTTTGATTTCACCATCTTTAGGGTTCCAATTTTGCTATTGAGAAGTCAGGTTTTCTAGTTCTTGATTATCTGACAACAATCTGGCATTTTCTTCTGGCTGATTTATGATCTTTTCTTTGTCTAATAATAAGCTTATTTTTGGATCCTACTTGAGATTCACTGTGTTCCCTTAGTCTGAGGATTGGTGTATTTCATCACTTTTGGAAATTCTCTGCCATTATCTTTTCAAGTATTTCCTCTTCCCCTTTGCCTCTATTAACTCCTTAAGGAATTCTGACTATACTTTTTTTTTTTAATTTAAGTTACTTATTCTCTAGTGTAATATTGGTTTCAGAGTAGAATTTAGTGATTCATCACTTACATATATCACTCAGTGCTCATCCCAACAAGTTCCCTCCTTCATGCCCATCACCCATTTAGCCCATCTCCCCACAACAATCCTCAGTTTGTTCTCTGTACTTAAGGATCTCTTATGGTTTGCCTCCCTCTCTGTTTTCTTTTTTAATGTTTATTTATTTTTGAGAGAGTGAGAGAGTGGGGGAGGGGCAGAGAGAAAGGGAGACAGGGGATCTGACAGCTCAGAGCCCTATGCAGGGCTCGAAATCATAAAAACTGCAAGATTGTGACCTGATCTGAAATCAGATGCTTAACTGACTGAGCCACCCAGGCAGAACATTGTTTTTTATCTCATTTTATTTTTCCCTTCCCTTCCCCTCTGTTTATCTTCTTTGTTTCTTAAAATCCACATATTAGTGAAATCATATATTTGTCTTTCTCTGAATGACTTACTTCACTTAGCTCCATCTATGTTGTTGCAAATGGCAAGATTTCATTCTTTTTGATTGCTGAGTAGTATTCATGTGTGTGTGTGTGTGTGTGTGTGTGTGTGTGTGTGTGTGTATACCACATGTTCTTTATTCATTCATCACTTGAACATTTGGGCTGTTTCCATAATTTTGGCTATTTGTGATAGTACTGCTATAAACATTGGGTGCACCTCTTCTTCTTCTCCTTTTTCTTCTCCTCCTCCTCCTCCTCCCCTCCCTCCTGCCTCCTCCTCCTCCTCCTCCTCCTCCTCCTCCTCCTCTTCCTCCTCCTCTTCCTCCTCCTCTTCCTCCTCCACCTCCCCCTCCTCCTCCTCTTCCTCCTCCTTCTCCTCCTCTTCCTCCTCCTCCTCCTCCTCCTTCTTCTTTCCTCAACTGCCACTGCTGTTGCTTCTCCTTCCCTCCTCCTCTTTGTCTTCTTTGCCGCCTCTTTCTTGTCTTCCACTTAGTTTATTGTACTTTGTTGCTCACCAAAGACCCACATTGCACTCAACCCTACGAACTTCCTCTGTGATGTGGGGTTTTCTCCCCCTAGATCTTCTGCTGTGGATGCAATACATTGAGATCTCAGCTATGTGTGGGTCTTCAGTCCAACTTAATACCTGTTTAGGCTTTGTCTTCTATCCACCAACTCCATAGTCTATTAAGCATCCACTCTGAGTTAACAAAGGATCAGCTTAATGAGTGAACCAGACATTTATTTTATAAATGTTTTCTATATTTCCTCCAGAATTATAGGTGGTCCATACCAAGGGAAATGGCTTTGGACAGCTAGTCCATCTTATTGCCAGGAATGAAGGTAGTTAGCTGTGTAGCCTTGGAAACTTGTCAAGCATTTCAGCCCTCAGTTTGCCATCTTTAAAATGCAAGAATAACACTGGTTGAGAAATGAGGACTTTCCAGCCGTAACACCCTATAATCCTAAATATATGAGTTCTTCATTATATGACAGATTTTTTTTCTCAAAAGGCAAAATTAGAAACCATAAGCAGAGATGAAATAGAGGAAATGGTTAGCTTGGTTTAAGGAATCATACATGAATTCATTGGCTCTATAATGGGATCTGCCCAAGAGGTATACCTACTGTCTTACAGTTACTTAAGGCATAGACCCTGAAGCCAGACGTGCGGGGTTCAAAGTACTTACTCTGCAGTGCGCTACCTCCGTTATCCTGGGAAAATCTCAAGTTCTCTGCTTCATTTCCTTCACAGGTAAAATGGGATTCAAAATATTACTTCCCTTTCAGGTTATTGTGAATATAGAGTGAGTTAATACAAGTAACATGTTAGTAATTGTTACATAGTATTCATTGCATATGTTAGCTGTAATTATTATTATTGTGTATGTAAGATTTCTAGATAGGGATTCCTCATTGTGTAGAAGTAGAACTATACCTATAATTTTAAACCTTCTACAAATTACTGCGGACGCCACAAAACTTTCTTTAATGACTCTTTCCACTCCAGAAATCTCCCCTCTCTGGAAATTACTATAACGACCATTGGTTCTACTGCAAAGGCTTTGTAAAACCATGCTACTTTATTAGATACTAACATTCACATCATGTCAAGTGCCCAGGTCGTTGCACCCAGTAGAAAGCAACAAGCTTCCAGGTCAATGATTCTGAAACCTGGCTATCCATTAGAATTACTTGGGAAGTTTTTCTCAAAATGCCGATGCCTGGGTTCCATTCCAATAGAGTGTGAATAATTTTGTCTGGGATGAAGTTCAGCAATCAGTATTTATTACATGCTTCCACTGAGACACATACTTTAAAACATGTAAACATTCTTGTCTAGCTTAATGGCTATAATATGTACAAAAGAATGGACAGGCAAGGAAGAGGAAAGAAATTTTTGTGGTTTTTTTTTTTTTTTTATGAAAAAAAATGAGTAGTTGAATGGATGGGTAAGTGGCACAAGTCAAGCACCAGGAAATGAAAATAGGCTTGTAAAATTGTGGGTGGAGCAGAGAAAGAGAGAAACCAGTAAATGAACCAGACGTTCAAAGAATACCTCAACACCATTGTGACATTTCCCCAGAATTCCCTCAAGGTTTAGGTGAAATTACTTCCCTGGAAGATTTGAGGGATATGATGACTTGAGTGTAGATTTCAGACTCCCTGACCTTTCTGCTTTTTGCATGGGCAACTCAACCACTAAAGTAACTGTGGCCAAACGTTGGACCTTGGTGGACACTCCGTATAGGATGATTCCTCAAATCGGGAACCTGATGGACAGCCCAGATGGCTCTACCAGATGGGATTATCTCCAAACCAGAAAGCTGCAAAGGAGGCCTGCAGTCTTCTGAGGTACCTTGGACAGCCAACTGGCTGACTAAATGGACCATCTTGGAGCAGAGGCTGAAGTTTCCTGGCTGGGAAGGAAGTTTGCCGTTTCCTGCTTTTTCTGGCAAGAACTCTCAGCATCAGAGGGGCATTTAATGTTCTCTTCTTGACTAGCCTTTTTTTCTGAAAGCCCACTGGAGAGAGGAATGATACCCTCAATTACCTTTTGCTACTTGACTGTCCATTTCTATCTGAGTGGTCCAACAGATTGATTGCACTGCGTTGAGGATTACTATAGGCTGGCTGGCACAAGCAGGCAAAGAAACATCACTAGCCATTTAAGGAGACACAGATATTTGAAACAGGGAGTTCAGTCTGCATAATCGGATTAAGTACTTTCTGTGGAAGAACTAAAGACAATGTTAATAAAAATGTAATGAAAGCTCTTCAGGATATTTGCTTAAAGAACAAATTAGGGTTTCTGGAATCAAAAGAAATTCTGAACTTAAAAATTTATTAGAGAAATACAAAATGTTTATTTTCCTTTGCTTTGTCCCCTGACACTTCTGTAGACATTCCCACAAAATAGTAATTGTTGGCCAATAACTTTATCCTTTTCAAACTCATAAAACATTTCCTTTTTTTTTTTAATGTTTTATTTATTTCTAGGAGAGAGAGAGACAGCGTGAGCAGGGGAGGGTCAGAGAGAGAGGGAGTCACAGACTCTGAAACAGGCTCCAGGCTCTGAGCTGGCAGTCAGCACAGAGCCCGATGCGGGGCTTGAACCCACGAACCGCGAGATCATGACCTAAGCGAAAGTCGGACGCTTAACCGACTAAGCCACCCAGGCGCCCCTCAGAAAACATTTCCTATTCATTTCCCTATTTCTGTTTTTTGGGTGGTCTTTATTACTTGCAATGAACTCTTTTAATGTCTTCATATCTTCTAAAGAGTGATGACAATATAACCAGCCTGGTGGAGTTATTGTGTTCAATATGATTACATATCCCTACAGGAAGGCAGAAGCTTCTACCTCATCAACTGTTGGAATAACACTCTAAAAAACAGTCAGCATTCACAGCTTCAAAGTAAATGACCCAAGTCCATTTGGCACCTTCCAGGTTGTGAGGAACAAACATATCCTTTTTGTTTGAGTTACAACTTTCTGCATAATACATTCTTCCCTCTTCCCTTCTATTACCTTCCATCTCAAAGAACTTATCTAGAGTGGTTTCAATAGTATCATTTCTGTTATTGTTATTTAATGTTTATTGAGTAATGGAGCAGGAAACCCATCAGGGAACCCTTGGATTTTAGTCATCCATTAGCTTTGATGAAGTGATCTTTTGGAAAAAGTTCAATGTTCAGATTGGCAAACACGTTCATGAAATTACTTTATGAGACAGAAAAACATCGAAATGATCCATATCTATTCCTCAGAGAACGGGAACACACTGGTATCTTTAGAAAGTTTCTGTAGTGTTCTTGATGCCATTTTCCATTCTTCCCTGATGATGATCACCAAGGGAGGAATAAGAGAGAGGGAGAAACAGAGAGAGGAGGAGAGATGTGAAAGAAAAACAGAATGATTGAGTAGTAAGTGTGTCATTCACGCTGCTGTAGGACAAAAAAATATATGACAAGATGGCGATCTACCTCAGCTCTCCAACTTCTACTTCATTCATAGGTCTTGGATTCTTGAGGCGAGAAAGAATCTTAGAGAAATTCTATTTCAACTCTTTCATTTTATAAATAAGAGAACTAATTATTACAGAAGTTGGGTGACTTGCCTGAGGCCACACAACTACTTGGTGATAAAGGTAGAATGGACTTTCTCATCCAGCATCCTTTCCATGACAAAGTCCTTCTGATATAGGCCTTTGACTATGGAAGGTGTGGTTGTAGATTTTCCCAGACTTACCCTATTTTATTATTTTTTTTAAAGAGGGCATACACCATACTTCTTTTTTCATTTTTCCTTTTAATGTTTTCTTTTTTTAAAAATTTCTGCTAGAGACAGAGAGAGACAGAGTGTGAGCTGGGGAGGGACAGAGAGAGAGGGAGACACAGAAGCTGAAGCAGGCTCCAGACCCCAATGAGGGGCTCAAACTGACAGATGGCAAGATCATGACCTGAGCCAAAATTGGATGTGCTTAACCGACCAAGCCACCCAGGCACTCCAGACTTACCCAATTTTAAATCTGGTCCCCACTTTTTAGCTAAGGGTTCTAGTTGAATGAAAGTCAGGAAGTGTGAGTGCTCAGGTGTCATGGTCTGAATGCAGGTGGTAAATGGCCCAGTCCATGTGGTGAGTTAAACAGAATCAAACCCATTTCCTGGGCACAGTAGTAAGAATCAGAATATCTTCTTTAACCCATTGAATTAACTGGTGCAGATTCCAAAGAAGTAAATACTCAGGAAACCTTCATCAGTTCAGCAACCTCTGAAGCAAGGAAACAATCGGTGTCAGTGGGTGTAGTTTTATGGGTGCAGGGAGAAGTTCTATAGAACCAAAGGACTTACTGCCCTCAAGTTACTGATGCTCTAGGCAGACAGAGATAAATAGGAATACTTTCTTGGGTATTAAGTAGATGCTAAGGGAGGTGTGGTGTAAAGTAATGTTCCTCAACTGATTCCAAGGACCTAGAGTTTCTGTTATTTCTTTTCAAAATTAAAAAATTTTGCCTTTATTTATGTGGTTATCTAAAAAATTAATATATGTCAACTCTGCATGACCTAGATTATTCTCTCCTTACTAAAAGATCTGTGAATTCAGGAGCCCCATTACATTACGCTGATCACTTAGCACTATTTTGCAGCTGTGGGCTAATGAGCAAAGAATAGAGATGGAATTATTATGTAAATGATGCCTTTGTGCTAAGTAAGGCCAAATGGCCTCAGGACAGGCTGCATGAGCAAAGGCTTTGCAGTAATTGCAATATAGAAATATGACCGGAGAGCTGTGTGTGCTCAAAGCACCCATCTCAAAATAACTTGCTCTGGAGCAAACAGGGCCATATTTTTGTTGAAGGTGGGGATTCAATTTGAGGAAAACAACATTTTCCATCATATATTAATACTGTGATTTTTGAATATCTGGGTTGTATTATACTTGTTTATTGAGTAATGGATTTGGGGTTTATTGTTACTTAACTAATGTAAGGACTTTAGGCACTGTTTTGTAAAACAATTAAACTGATAATTGAAAGAATGAAAATGAACTTGTAGGAGTCTGTAAGAATCCTTTTTTTTTCCCTTTGAGAGACTTCAGGATGTGAGTGAAGATTGAGAAACGGTCGTCTCACGTCTCATGAAAAACAGTCGTCTAAACTATCAGTCGAATAAAAAGTTCAACTAAATGTAATAGGAAGTGACTTCAAGTCTTTTGGAGGGCACAGGCAATGTTGGACTAAGAAGCTTAAATTACTACAATTCAATTAAAGATCTGACTCACTTGAAGCAAAAGGGGAAATGCAAATGTCCTGGGGTGCCGCCCCATAATGGTGGATTAGACTGCCCGAGTTTTGCTAATTGCACTCCGCTCACCAGAGGGACTGTGAATAACAATAACAAAAGCAGTCTTCTGAACACTCTGTTCGCTCTGCAAGTAAACTCTGATCCTAAGAGCAGGAGCATTTGTCCTCAGGGGACTCTTCCCACTCCAATCAGTAGTATCATCTCAGAGTGGCAGAAAATGGAAAACTCCTTGGCTAGTAATTCCACCCTGTAATCCTGCATCACCTTTGATTAATGAAGATGGAAGAGCAAAAGCTCCAACACGTTGAAATCTGGCGCAGGGCTTGAGACGCTCCATCAAGAAATTGTTTCCTGCCATTGCCCGCACCTGACTTCTATTCATTTGGACCCGACTTCTCAGGAGAATTTATTTTTCTCCCTCATGGTCTGAGACTTAAAGTCAGACAAACTTCAGTAATTTGTGGCCTTGGCATAAATTCTCCTCTTTTTATTTTCTCCCCCCATAACAGCTTTTTTTAAACCTTTGTTTCAGAGGCTCTCCACAAGTTTGTTTTTAATTTTTGTTGTGGTAGTAATGTATAATATAACATTTACAGGCTTTCTCTTTCTTTCTTTCTGTCTGTCTGTCTGTCTGTCTGTCTTTCTTTCTGTCTTTCTTTCTGTCTTTCTGTCTTTCTTTCTGTCTTTCTTTCTGTCTTTCTTTCTTTCTGTCTTTCTTTCTCCTTCCTTCCCTCTCTCTCTCTCTCTCTTTCTTTCTTTCTTTCTTTCTTTCTTTCTTTCTCTCTCTCTCTCTCTCTCTCTCTTTCTTTCTTTCTTTCAGAAGCAGGTCCTTTGTGCACTTTTTAAAATTATTTTTTTATGTTTATTTATATTTGAGAAAGAGAGGGACAGCGTGCGTGGGGGAGAGGCAGAGACAGAGAGAGATGGAGACAGAATATGAAGGCTCTAAGCTCTGAACTATTAGTACCGAGCCCAACATGGGGCTCGAGCCGAGTCGTGAGATCATGACCTGAGCCAAAGTCAGATGCGTTCAACCGACTGAGCCGGCCATGTGCTCCTGGGCCATTTTTTAAAAAATGTTTATTTATTTATGTTTTAGAGAGACAGAGAGCACAAGCAAGGGAGGGGCAGAGAGAGAGGGGGGTAGACACAGAATCTGAAGTTGAGCCATCAGCTCAGAGCCCAATGCAGAGCTCGAATGCACAAGATCATGACCTGAGCCAAAAGTCAGACACTCAACCGACTGAGCCATCTACGCACTCCGGGCTTAATCTTTCTAAGTGTACATCTCCATGGTGGTAAGTATATTCACGTTGTTGTGCAAGCAACCTCTAGAACTCTTTCATCTTGCAAAGCAGAAACTTGTACCCCATTAAACAACAGCTCCACATTTCGTTCCACTCCAGCCTCTGGCAATCCCATCTACTTTCTGTTTCTATGAATTTGAGTACTTTAGATATTTCATATAAGTCAAATTGTACACTACTTGTCTTTTTGTAACTGGCTTATTTAGCTTCACAGTATGTCCTAAAGGTCCATCAATGTTGTGGCATGTGTCAGAATTTCCTTTGTTTTTAAGGCTGAATACTAGTCCATTGTATGAATGGATCACATTTTGTTTACCTGTTCATCCATCAGTGGACATGTAGGTGCTTCTACCTTTTAGCGCTTGTGAATGTTGTCTCTGCTATGAATGTGGGTTTGCAAATATCTCTTTGAGGTCTTGCTTTCAGTTCTTCGAGATATATGACCAGAAGTGGAATTGGTGGGTTATATGATAATTTTATTTTTAATTTTTTGAGGAACTGCCCCATTATTTTCCATTGTGTCTGTGCTGTTTTATTTTCCCAGCAACAGTGGACATATGTTCCAGTTTGTCCACATTCTCACCATTCTTACTATTTCCTGGCATTTTGTTTTGCTTTTTTGATAGTAGCCATCCTAATGGGTGTGAGGTGATATCTCATTGTGGTTTTGATTTGCATTTCCCTAATGATTAGTGACATCGAGTAGATTTTCATATGCTTGTTGGCCATTTACATATCAGTGTGTCAATTTTTTACCCTTGTTGCTTGTATTTTGGTGTCATGTTTAGAAAATCCAATGTCATATAGCTTGCTCTCTCTGTTTTCTTCTAAGAATTTAATAGTCTTATGCCTTATGTTTCAGAATTTGTATATGGTATAAGGGGAGTGTTACCAATTGAATGTGTTCTCCCCAAGTTCATACACTGAAGCCCTAACCACCAATGTGATGGTATTAAGAGGTGAGACTTCTGAAAGCAATTGGGTTTATATGATGTCATGAGGATAGAGTCCTCATGATTCAATTAGTGCCCTTATTATAAGAAGCAAAAAGACACTAGAGCTTCTCGTCACCACCATGTGAGAATACAGGTAGAAGGAGGCTGTTTGCAAGCTAGAAGGAGGATCCTCACCAAGAATTGAACTGCCAGCACCTTGATCTTGGATTTCCCAGCCTCCGGTACTATGAGAAATAAATCCGTTATGTCATCCAGTCTTTGATATTTTGTTCCAGCAACGTGAGCTGTCTATAAGAGTAAAGGTCCAAATTCATTCATTTTTTTTTTTTGCATATGGATATCCTATTTTCCCAATACCATTTATTTCAAAGACTATCCTTTCTCCATCAAATGATATTAGTACCCTTGCTGAAAGTCATTTGACCATGTACATGTAAGTTTATTTTCTGAGCTTTTTTTTCCTATTCTGTTGTCTCTATGTCTGCCTTGACACCAGTATTTCACAGCTTTGATTACTATAGGTTTATAATAAGGTTTGAAATCAGAAAGTGTGAGACCTCCAACTTTGCTCTTCTCTTCAAGATTATTTTGAATATCCAGGGTCCTTTAGAAATCTAAAATGTTTTAAGATGGGCTTTACTATTATTTCAGCAAAACATGCCTTTGGATTTTGATAGAGAGTTCATTAAATCTGTAGATTGCTTTGGGTAGTATTGATATCTTAACAATATTAAGTCTTTCAATTCAAGAACACAAGATATCTTTCCATTTATTTGTATCTTCTCTAATTTCTTTCAGCAAAGTTTTGTAGTTTTCAGTATACAGGTCTTTCTCCTCCTTGGTTACATTTATTGCTAAGTAGTAGTTTATGCTTTTTGATGCTATTCTTCATGGAATTGCTTTCTTACTTTTCCCCTGATTGTTCATTGTTAGTGTATAGAAACAACTGATTTTTTTCATGCTGATTTTGTTTTGTAAAATCTTGCTGAATTCCTTTATTAATTCTGTGTGTGTGAGAGAGAGAGTGTGTGTGTAATCAGGATTTTCTACACATAAGGTAACATTGTCTGTGAACAGAGATAATTTTACTTCTTCCTTTTCAATTTGGACACGTTTTATTTCTTTTTCTTGCTTACTGCTCTGGCTAGGACTTGGACATCCTTGTCTTGTCCTGATCTTAAAGGAAAAACTTTCAGACTTTGACCAATAGGTATGATGTTAGTCATGGGGTTTTTATAAATGACTTTACCACATTGAGGTAGTTTCCTTCTACCTCTAGTTTGTTAAGTGTTTTTTTTTTTTTATCACGAAAAAGTGCTGGATTTTATCAAATAACTTTTGTACATCAAATCAAGGACCATTTGGTTATGTGTTTTTTAAAATTTCTTTATTCTGTTATTATGATTTGTTACATTGATTGATTTTCATGTTGTACCATTCTTGCATTCTGGGAATAAATCCCACTTGGTCATGGAGTAGAATTCTTTCAATGTGCTGTTGAATTCTGTTTGCTAGTGTTTTGTTGAGAATTTTGGACCAATATTCATCAGGATTATTGGTCTGTAGTTTCCTTACAGTGTCTTTGTCTGGTTTAGGGCTCAGGATAATGCTGGCCTTGTAGAATAAATTTTCAAGTATTTTCTCCTCTTCAGCTTTTTAAAAGAGTTTGAAGAGGTTTGGTATTTTTCTATAAATGTTTAGTAGAATTCACCAGTGAAGCCATCTGGCCCTGGGCTTTTCTTTGTTGAGGGTATTCTAATTACCAATGTAACTTCCTTGGTAGATAGGTCTGTTCAGAATTTCTATTTCTTAATGATCGTGTCTTGTTAAATATGATCATTATTTTTTATTTGAACTCTCCCTTGCATAATTCATGTTTGATTATCAGGCATTTGGTATGCTAGATACGGAAGTTTTGAGCATGTGTTTGTGATATGTAGTTAAGACTATGTTAAATTTACTAGGTTCTTTGTGTTATTAGAGTCTGCCTAGAATTTCTAGAACACCCTTGATTCCACCATTTTCCTATTCTCTATAATTAATCCATTAAATACCTTTGGTTCTATCTCAGTCATATCTCTCAAATATTTCAGCAATATGTATTCCCCTTCCTAGCCATGCCCTTAGTTCAAGCCCTTGGTATTTCTTGCCCAGATTATTTCATTTTTTTTAAAACTTTTTTTTTAAATGTTTTATTTATTTCTAGGAGAGAGAGAGAGACAGCGTGAGCAGGGGAGGGTCAGAGAGAGGGGAGTCACAGACTCTGAAACAGGCTCCAGGCTCTGAGCTGGCAATCAGCACAGAGCCCGACGCGGGGCTCGAACCCAGGAACCGCGAGATCATGACCTAAGCAAAAGTCAGATGCTTAACCGACTAAGCCACCCAGGCGCCCCTTGCCCAGATTATTTCAATAACCTTGTAACTTGTTTTCCTGCTTCCTCCCGTTCAGCTTTGTCTTCCATGCCTTGGGAGGACAGCTTTCCCAAACTTATATTTAATCATAGCATTTTCCATGCCTAGAAACAATCTGTGCTTCTTATTTGCCTATTTCACAAAGTGCAAAATACTCAGAATAGAATAGAAGGACTTCTTAATGTCTGTAACTTGCTTCCTTTACCTCCACTTCTCCCATGATCCTTCACTCCAAGTGCCATAGCAAAGTATTTGGTATTCTACAGCATAACTAGTTCTTTCCTTTTTCTGTGCTTTTGTAAAGTATTGTTTTAGATGGTGAAATTCCACTCAAACCTTCAGAAACAAGGCAAAAACCACTTCTTCCTTGAGACTCCTCAGACACAAAGTGTTAAGTTTTCCAAGGTCATGTTCTAAGGTACTTGGAATCTAGTAGAACATTAGCACTTATGTCAATATGTCTTATGATTATTATACTAATGCTTACCCCATAAGACTCTGATGCTGGAAGAGTAGTATGTGTCCTTAACTTTGAATATAGGGCTTAACATTGTCCAGTACATAGTAGTACAGAGCAGCTACTTAATAAAAGCTTACTTAATGAAGAATTGTTTATTCTGGGGATGAATAACATTAAAGAAGACCTGAATTATACTCCTTCACTAACTATGTATGTGACCTTTGGTGAATCATTTAACTTTTCTGGTGTTAGTTTCTTCACTTGTGAAATGAAAGGTGGGAACAGATAATCTCTCAAATACTTCCCATCCCAGACAGAGTATTATTGCAGGCTTTATTTGTCCAAAAGCTGATCTGATCATTAACGTAATTTTATTGTCCATGACATGCAAAGAAGACATAAACCCAAATCAAATTCTTTAACTCATTTGATTCCACATTTCATGTTCATTCTTGAGAGGAGGAGCCATTCTAATCCTAATACTTTCCTGATATTACAAATATTCACAACTTTACTGAATTAAAATCTTTTATTTATTTAAATGGAACATAGAGCTCTGTTTATATTTCTAGCAACTCTAAACCAGAAGTTTATGATACCTCTATCTTTGGTAGAGATAGAAAAAGTATTTATGAAAGTACATGGTATTTAATAAGATAATATTTACCTTTAAAATGTCTTATTTTGGGGGCCACCTGGGTGGCTCAGTCGGTTGAGTGTCTGACTTCCTCTCAGGTCATGATCTTGTAGTTCATGGGTTCCATCCCCACATCAGGCTCTGTGTTGACAGCTCAGAGCCTGGAGCCTCCTTTGGATTCTGTGTCTCCCTCTTCCTCTGTCCTTCCCCCACTTGTGCTCTGTCTCTGTCTCTGTCTCTCTCTCTCTCAAATAAATAAACATTAAAAAATTTTAATGTCCTTTAATTGTAATATAATAACCATATAAATAATTTTGAAAAAATTAAAAGCCATCTGAAAGCCAACTATTTTTCTATTTGTGCATTCCTTTTCTGTCTTATATACTCATACTTTATCTAATTTCCAGATGATGTCATTCAACTTTATATCCAACTGTTTTCACTTAGCATATCATCAGCAGTTTGTATTGTTTCTACATTGACTCATAATTATTATTTTATCAGTCTGCATAACATTCCTTCAATGGACATTGGAAAATTTACTTAATTATTTTCTTTTATTGTTGATTTGTTAGATCATTTCTTCAGAAATATAAACAAGTCTACAACAAATATTTTCCCCTACTCAGGATCTGCTTCCTAGGGATTTTTGCTTAGGATCCATTTCTAGAAACAGAATTATTTGGTTAAAGAGTAATATTTTTAACTTCATAGTTAACTTTGAAAATTATTTGAAAAAGTACAGTTTGGGGGGGATTTAGCCCAACTACCAAATTTGATTTCGGTTATTATAATATTTCAATCAACACATTATTTCTTTTTTCTGGATTCATTTGTGCCAATTAAAAGTTATGAATGCATTTGGCTGCAAGCAAATGAAAAAAATGAATCCAGTCAACAGTGGCTTAAAAGATTGGATTTTAATTTTTTCTTATAATGAAAAGTCTTGTGGTAGGCGAGCTGTTCTAGGCTGGCAACTGCTCAAGGAAGTCATTGAGGACCAAGGACCATTACATCTGACTTTTCCATCCTTAGTAAATGGTTTTTTGTCTTCATGGTTGCAAGATGGCTATTACACCTCTAGGCATTGAAATGAAGGAGGAAGAAGGGTAAAGGACTAAAGGGACATATTATCTTTCTGTACTAATAAAACCCTTTCCCACAAGCCCCATCTGGTTATTTTGGCTTTGATCTCATTGTTCAGAACCAGGTCACATAGTCACACTTCACTGCAGGGCAGTTTGGGAAAGAGAGTATTTTATCTTTTATATCTTTGTCATCTAGGAAGATGAGGGAGAAAGGAGATGTGAATGGTTTTGAGTAAAAAGATCATGGTTTCTGCCACATTTATTACTTTCAGTGAAAAAGAAAAAAAAGTGCTTTTCATTTATTACAATTAATTGGTAGCCTGGTTCAAGGCATTTGCAGAATCCATTTTCAAATCCTTAGCATTAGCATAGTTTTCGTATAGAAGAGGCTCAAGAAATGTTTGTAACATGTTGAAAAATAAAGATATGATCCCTAGAAATGAGAATAGGTTAATTAAAATGTCATTTTGGATTATCCTGATTGTCTTTACTATGGTTTCTTCTCTGATATTTTGGGGAAATGCCATAGAAATAAAGTATTGGACATTATCCCTTAACTGAACTTAGGGAAATGTGGGTTCTATAAAAGGCCAACTTGATGTCTTAATTTGGATTTCAATAACTATTTACAAAAGTTATGATTGGAGCACTAATGTATAGCACCAAGAGGAAAGAGTCTTTAGGTTTTCACTGGTGAATCGTTAAGTGCCTGGAATGGTGTATATCACGTGTAGACAATAAATAACTGCCTGTAAAACAAATGACTATCAGCCTAGAGTGAGGTTCCTGGGAATACACCATGCGTTCCCAACTTTACACTTTTTGGGATATTTATAGGTGAATTCACAGCATACTGCAGATCAGATCTGCTCCTGATAAGGAGCCAGGAGGGATTGTAAATGTAATGTAAGACGGACTTCAGATTCCAAAGAATTTTGGATGGCGAGTGGTGGTCAGATCACGGCAAGAGGAACTTTAATGGGAATAAATGTTAATTCCTTCAATTTAGCTTCCAAACAAGATGCTCAAGAACAGGAACATCATAAATTATATTCTTTGGGGGCAGTGTACCAACAATTAGAGTAAGGAATAATAATTTAAAAATAGGAAGAATTCTATGAAATAGCTTGTTGAAAATGACTGTGTTGACTGCTTAGTAACTTCAATTGCTCAAGGTTAAAATGGATCATATGAAGGGATGCTGTGGGAGCACTGTACAAGGATGGAAGGCTGAATTGAATGCTCTAAAGACTCCTCCCATTCTGGAGATATAAAAAGAAAAAAATTTTTTTAAACATTTTATTTAAATTTTGAGAGACAGAGAGACAGAGCATGAGCTGGGGAGGAGCAGAGAGAGAGGGAGACACTGAATCCAAAGCAGACTTCAGGCTCTAAGCTGTCAGCACAGAGCCCATTGTGGGGCTTGAACCAAGAGACTGTGATATCATGACCTGAGTTGAAGTCAGATGCTTAACCAACTGAGCCACTTAGGTGCCCCTCATAGCTCTACTTTTTTAATGTTTGTTTATTTTTGAAGTAGAGCATGAACAGGGGAGGGGGAGAGATAGAGGGAGACACAAAATCTGAAGCAGGCTCTAGGCTCTGAGCTGTCAGCACAGGGACTCAAACTCACAAACTGAGAGATCATGTTCTGAGCCAATGTCAGATGCTTAACTAACTGAGCCACCCAGGTGGCCCTAATCATTCTATTTTTATTTAATTGTAGCCCAGAGACTGATGAACTAGTACATTTCTACCAATTCCTGTCTGTAGAACCTTAAAGATCCCTCTCCATTCTGATTCATCAGGCTTCTACTGCAGCTTCATATTTTGTATGGCAATGGTATGAGCCTGAAAATATGGGTGTTAACACACATTCCTTATGTAGATCCCTTCTTCCCTTATTGGCTGATAAATTTATGACCCCAGAACCTTCCTGATTGGTTCCCCGAGTCTCCTTCTAGGCAGATGAATGTTGGATAACATTCATTCATTCATTCATTCATTCATTCATTCAGTAAGCATTTATTATGTGCCTACTATGGGTCTAGTATAGTTTTGTTGAACACATTAACTAAGATAGAGTTCATGTTCTTAATTTTTAAATGTTTATTAATTTTTGAGAGACAGAGATAGAGCACGAGTTGGGGAGGGGCAGAGAGTGAGGAAGACACAGAATTGGAAATAGGCTCGAGGCTCTGAGCGGTCAGCATAGAGCCTGATGTGGGGCTTGAACTCATGAGCTATGAGATCTTCACCTGAGCTGAAGTTGGACGCTTAACCGACTGAGCCACCCAGGTGCCCCAAGCTCATGTTCTAATAAGAGGAAAAAGACAAAAGTAAATAACGCAGTTTAGACAATGGGATGTGCTATGAGGAAACTAAAACAAAGTCCCATGTCAGCTGTGGCTGAGAAACGCATCTTAGGGAGTGTCAGAGATGCTTCTCTGAAAAGGTGATATGTAAAGTGAGACCGCATGAGATGAAGGAGTGTGTATAGGGCCCAGTTTATAGGACCTCTCCAGAATGGTGTGGCCCCACCTGTCTTCCTACCCCTTTGTCTATTCTTTTGCCTACCAATCGCTTCCATTGACACTGACATTGCCTCCTATCTTACCTTTGCCAGCTTTCTCAGCCTCCCCCAAGGAGGGATGAACTCTGGCCCAGCCTCCACTGAGATAGCAGTAGACTCAACAGCATGGTGCTCAGGCCCAACCAGTCTCTATCCTTAGAGGTTCCTCTGATCACTTCTAGAAAGAGATGAGGAGTCATGATGTGGGGTGGGTTCCAGGTTCCCAAGCAGTTGCCATAATGAGCCAGTTATCACAGCTTGCAAGTGAGGGTGAGTTAATTCCTTGAGGGACAAATGTCAACCAGTGAGAGACAGGACCCAAGAAGAAAGTGGCAGAGAAATTCCTCTTTCTTCTGGAGGCAGAATGTTCCCAGCTGCAACAGTGATGTAAAGCCTGCCTGGAAGAAGTTCTGGTGACTAAGCAACCAGCTATGTTTATTTGTGGGGATGCAGCTAGCTCATAATTTACCATCTTGAATTTATTTTCCCTCTTTTTTTTTTTGCCTCCTCCTTTTTTCCCTTCACAAAGTGCTGGGATTATAATTCCCCATAAAGCCTTGGTTTGTGAGACTTACATCAGGGTCTTTTTTCAGGGGACCCATACAAAACAAACACCATAGAGGGGCACCTGGGTGGCTCAGTCTGTTGGGCATCTGACACTTGGCTCAGGTCATGATCTCACCGTTGTGGGTTCAAGCCCCGCGTTGGGCTCTGTGCTGACAGCTCAGAGCCCGGAGCCTGCTTCAGATTCTGCATCTCCTTCTCTCTCTGTTCCTCCTCTGCTCACTCTCTCAAAAATAAATGAACATATAAAAATTTCAAAGAAACCAAACACTGTGGAAAATTTTGAGTAAAGCCACTGTTCTAAACTGCACAGAGGTGCTCAGTTTTCTGTAGTGAATTTACAGGGCATTGCAGAATATTTTAAATTTTCAAGGGAAACTCAGTGATACTCAACATCTGTCGAATACCATGCAAACTGCTAGCTCAAGGTAGTTGACAATTTCAACACCGGATCCACATTACCTTCTTTACATGACATCATTATCTTGGCAGATCTGGGTTTTTAGTTCTTGCTCTGATAAAAAGCACTCCCAGGTACAGGGAATGAGTGGTAGTATCTAATAGGATTCCTAGGTTTGACAAGTTATGCCATGTCCATTACATGATGAGTAATTATGGCTATTTAAGAATGAGATACACCTATCATTATTCCTTTTCAATGTATGTGTTCTATTTTTTTAAACAACTGCTAAAGTCATTGAGACACAACTGCTTAATAAATTGTTAGCACCTAACTCCCTAGTAAACAAAAATGTTAGCTTCTTATTTTGGCTTAGTTTTCAGGAAAATTACCTACTGAGATGCTAAGGGTTCTATGAACTGAGAAAGTTTGGGAACCTCTGAGGTAGAGCATTCCAGGCAACACAAATAGCAAAGGTAAAGATTGGAAAGCAGGAATAAGTGTATAGACTTCAGCTCACTTAGCTTTTTTCCTTTAGTGATAGTATTTTCAAAGACTCTATTATATTTAGATTGGCCTATACATAACTGAAATCCTAAATGTGTGTGTGTGTGTGTGTGTGTGTGGTTTACATGTGTTACTTGCATTTAAAAAATACATGATTCTGTGTTATTTCCTGAAAATTTTCAATCACTACAAGCATTTAAAAAATTTTAGTTATAATATTCTCTTTATACTGATCTTGCAGTCTTTTCTGAACTCTAAAAAAAATTGTTCTTTAAAATTCCATGTTTGAAGACTTTTTGAACAGATTGGTATTTGGAGACTCAAGTCTGATATTTAAGACAGGGATGATACCTGTTTTAGAATGAACAGTAACTGATAACAGAAAGGTGAGGCAAGAAGTTTTAGATCCAGTGATTGAGATACTGTCTAGGTGAGGTCTAGGATTAGAAGCAGATGTTTTAACATACCCGGAGAAGCTCATTTTTTTTGTTTGTTTATGTACTTTGTTACTCAAAGTACAAGAAGAATTTTTAAACCTGAATATCAATTTCCTTTCCTGTGATTGGAATGCTTTTGACCTATTTCTAAGGATTCCACTTTTAGAGTCAAGGTAACCAAGAAGTTGAATGAATAATTACAAGGTAGCTTAGTGACCATTGAAAAACAAAAAGGAAAATAAATTGTCTAAAAGAATAATGGATATTTTAAGTAATTTCTTAGAAAACCACTTATAGCAAGAATCCATTTGTTCTGTGCTGGGATTATTTGTACTGCTTAGGTATAGGGTTTCTCTGTTTCTCTCTATAAAATTCTGGTGCGTGTTCAATGTCCATTTTCTTAACCCTATTTTCCTTTTTTAGTAGCCCATCTTTGTTGATACCCTCTTTAAACATGCAAATACACAACTTAATGGTCCAGCAGACATTCTGTCTCCTGTTGGCATATATCTATTTAATCGGGTAAAACTCAGGATTCTACTACTAGGGCCATTCTAGTCTGAGTGTCACCGTCTTATTAAATATCTTTCCTGAAATACAATATCTATAGCTATCCTCTTTTCTGTAAAGGAGAGTATACTAAGTACTCTGAACCCTTTTTTTCTTTTTTGAGTTAACATTTTTGAGATTGTTTTGTATCAATATGTATCAATTTGCCTTTTTCCTCTTAATGGCTGCAGAGAATTTCATTGTCTGAATGAGTAATAATTTAGGTAATGAGTCCTATATTAACAAGCATTTAAGTTCTTTTAGTCTTAAATTTTTGGTGTCCTACAAGGGTATCAGAGAACAAATTCCTAGAAGTGGACTTGCTAGGTTAATTAGGTTGTGCATTTCATATATTGATAGGTACTGGCATATTTCCCATCAGAGGGACTGCGTCAAACTATACCAACGATTTGAGGAAGTGTTGGTTTTCGTAATCCCTCACCAATACCATCCATTATCAAACTGTTCTAAAAAATGACATCTTATTATAGTTTAAAATTGAATTTATTTTATAATGAGTGAATTTGAGCACATGTTTATATGTTGAAAATCATTTATTTTTCTTTTCTAAGTCAATAAACACTTAATGACAGCTTATCATATGCACAGTTGTTATGCTCATTACTGGAAATATAGTGATAAATAACTCATAGCCTCCGCAAACATATGTGAGAGATAAACAAATGACTGACAGTTACAGTGGTCAAAGTTTAGTATAATGATGCATTGGGAACCTATTGAAGACGTACCTATCACAGTCTAGAAGGAGATGAATGGAGCTTCTAGAAGGAAGAGATATGTAAACTCAAATCTAATAGAGATATAGTAGTTAGCTAGGTGAATACTAGGGATGGGGAGGATGTGGAAAACGAGGCAGCAGACCCATGCGTGCAATGACGGGAGCAGGGGGTACCTGAGACTTGTACACAGTCCAGTTCAGAGTGGCACTTTCAGAATAGTAAGAAGGGGAGGTGGTCAGGGCTGGCACACCACCCACTAACGTGGCCTTGAAAATCAGTTCAGGGGTTATTTGAACTTTGCCCTAATGACATTATAGCATACTTGGAAGATTTTCAGATAAAGGATAACATATCAGAAGTATCTTAGGAGTTGAGCTAGAGAATTGATCAGAGAAGTTATGGTGAGCAGTTAGAAGGCCGTCTAGTAATTCAGGTAAGATCATGTTTTTAAGATCATATGGTTTTAATGATACACTATGTATTCATATATTTCATTTAATGTTACTATTGAAGAGCCTAATTCTCCCACTCCCCTCCGAAGATGGGGCAGACTGCACAGGGGTGAAGAGCAACCACCTGGGACAGACAGCCTGGGTATGATTCCTGGCTCTGTCAACTTCTCGTTGCATGAGCAATGCGACGAGTTGCTAACATTTGAGGGGTGCTGTGAAAATTTAGATACAGGCACTGAAGTGCTTAGCACAACACTGTCATATAAAAATGAAGGCTTAATAACCACTAGCTGTTTTTTAAATCATTTTTATTATTACCTTTCCTCATTCCACTCTGGAAATGTCCTGACCTTTGGCTTGCTCTAATATGCATATGGAAAGAATTACACAATGTGGAATTTTGGGGAGATTTGAGGTCTCTTGTTCAACGTCTTCATTCTAGTTATGAGAAAATAAAGGGAAAGAAATCAAGCAATCTGTTTGGGGTCCTACAGCGCCCACCTGAAATTCTTCTCTGGTCCAGTTCTTTTACCACAGGTACATGTAGGTACGTACTGTGGCTACTACACTTAGCCTGAAGTACCGATCTTTCTCCTATTTGTTAACAGCTGCGATTTCTTGGGTGGAACCCTTTAATTTGGAAAATAACCTGTCTTATACACTGTGTAGCGCATCATTCAAACCCCATAGAGTTTGGGTAATCTTAGAAACAAAAACTCGGGATGAGGTGGATGACTAAATCTCCATAGACCGCAGGCTTGGCGTGTTTTTTTTTTTTTTTTTAGCAGTGGGGTCTGACGTGGCTCACAGCCCCTCCTTGGGCGAGCTCCTCCTCTCCTGACTCGACCCTGCAAGAGCACCCTGCGCTCCCATCCTCACTTTTACCTCCTGGATTCCCTCAGTCTTTGCGTTTCCCTGGGGGCCCTCCGATCCCATCCAATCAAATTAACAGCTGTTTAGGAAGAGTTTGCTAGGTGTGAAGAAGACTCTGGGCTGGTTGGGCGATTCAGGGATGAAGGGGTCCAGTGAAAGGAGGGAGTCGCTTCGCCTATATCTTAAACTTGCCCCTCCCGCCCCTCCCCCACCCTACTTTACCCTGCGCACGGCTTCTCCCCCGGGTCGCCCTGAATGCGCTCCCCCAGCCCTCTCGGGTTGCCAGCGCAGGGCGCCTTCTGCCGGGCTCGAGCTCAGCTGGAGCGGAGAGCGGGGACGGAGAGGGTGCCGCCGCAGCAACGGGCACTGGGCATGGGCACTCCCTGGCACCCAGGTGGGCGCCGCCGCCCCAGGGCTGACCGCCTGAGCAGGGCACCTCGCGCGGCCGGCCCCCCGCCTCCTCGCGTGCCAACCAGGGCGCGGCACGCCTGCCTCTGAGTTTCCCTCCGGGGCTCTCCTCTTCGGACGCCTGGGTTCGCGCCCAGCGCCCGGCGGCTCCCGGCCCCCGCCCTCCGTCCTCCCCTCCGGCAGCCCCCCGACGCCTCAGGGCGGAGTTCAGGTTCAGCTCCGGCCGGGGCCCCCGATTTAGGAAAAGGCCAGGGTGTGGGGGGCGAGGGGCGGGCGGAGGGCGCGGGGAGGCAGAGGGGGGCGGAGGGAGGCGGCCTCTGATTGGTCGGGGAGGGGGAGTGGAGGCACGGAGTTTCCCACAATGCCCCGGTGCGGTGCCGCCGCGGATGGATGCTGCGGGAAGGGGCTGCCATTTGCTGCCCCTGCCAGCGGCGCGCGGACCTGCTCGCTCCCCCGCAGCGGCGGCCGCCGCCCGCGCCGTCAGCCGGCCCGGCCTCTGCAGCGCCGCCGCCTCGGCTCCCTCGGCGGCCGCCGGAGCGGGCGCCATGAACCCCAGCTCCTCGGCGGGAGAGGAGAAGGGGGCGCCCGGCGGCGGCGGCGGCGGAAGCGGCGCCGGGAGTTGCTGCCTGGGCGCGGAGGGCGGCGCGGACCCGCGGGGCGCGGGGGCAGCGGCGGCGGCGGCGGCGGGGGCCGCTGCCCTGGAGGAGCCCGCGGCCGCCGGCCCGAAGGAGAAGGACGAGGCGCTGGAGGAGAAGCTGAGGAACTTAACTTTCCGGAAGCAGGTCTCTTACAGGTAGGCGCGGAGCCCCGGCGGCCGGAGGCAGGTGCGCCGCGGGGCTGAGACCCGCTCTGGCCGCTCCCACGGGCGCTTCCACGGAGTTGGGGGCACCCGGCTCGCTTGCGCTCTCTCTGTTTCTCTCTCTGTGTGTGTGTGCTTCTCTTTCTCTCTCCCCCTTGTGGGGAGACGTATTCTCTTCTCATCCCATCCTCCTGGGCTGGAGGGAAGCTGGGTGCGCCCGCTGTCCCTCCGGAACAGGACAGAAGACTGGGTCCCTGAGATCAGAACAACAACCAAAATGCGTGTGCGCGCGGGAGTGGGGGGTGGGGTGCAGACACAGAGATGCTTAGTTTTCTTAAGAGGAGTCCTCAAAGTTGTCCCTAAGCCGGGGTCATCCATAACCACTCCCCCCCCGCCCCCCACCTCCCAGATTTCCTTGGATGAACCTTTGGCACTAACTTGGTAGTTGAGATCACCGTACAGGCAGGAAGGGACAGCGCTGTCCTGAAGGGAAATCCTTGTGGAGTCGCACCTGCACGGATATATGCCATTAAGGAAGGGCCGGTGTGGCTCTGTCTGTAGATACTCCTGGTTAGGGGGTTACGTGTACCTGTGCTCTCTCCCTCTCTCCTGGGTGTGCGGGGCAGGAGGCAGGGGGAGGTGGCGAGCCCGCTGGCAAGCCAGGGATGAGTGAGAGAATGGGACCATGCTTGCCCCCCGAAGATGGACGCATTTGTGAGACGAGGACAGTGTAGGGTAAATGGCCACCACGTTATAATAAAAGATTATCCTACATTGTCTCAGGATCCAAAAAAAAAAAAAAAAGAGGAATGAGGATTCATTAGGCTCTCTGCTCCCCCTCACCCCCCAACCCCAGGCAAGCATAAACATTTTGAGAGATTCAGAGAGTTTCAGAGACTACCCTTACTGCCTCGTTAGTTTAGAAGTTGAGGTAATAAATAAGCACAGAACTAGAAAAATTTGCCCTTGCTAGGGGTTGGAGTATTTCTTGAAAAGGGGCCGGTAAAAACATTCGTGTGACCCTAACCTTTGAATTAGCAGTCCTTTCCAGCAACCCCTCTAAAGTACTAAACCCGTCACACCATGTGCTGTTATGTAAGCAAAAGCAGATGACAGAGGTGTGTGGGTTTGTGAGGGTGTGTGTTGTATTTATGGGGGCATGTGTGTGAATCATTGGGATCCCCATAGGCATTGCCCGCACCGGAGGCCCCAGTCACTGGGGCCTGTGCCCTGTGTCTAAGCGTGGGCATCTGATGGCTCTGAAGTGGTCTTCCTGGGGAGGTTGTTGTTCTCGCATCCCTCGTGTGCGTTTTGTTCACTGTGCACTGAGGAAGTTTCCCACTTGGCTTGCTCTTTTAGTCACTCACATAGATCAGGATCAAATGAATCTTCCTCTTTATATTTTTTGGTTTCTAAAAATAGACAAGTGGTGGAGAGTGGGGTAGCTCTCGGGAGGTATGCTAGGACACAGGCGGTTCTACTTCCTCGGAATGATGGCCTGCCTGGCCCTTAGGGGGGACAGGGACTACATTCAGCCTAATTTAGGAACTGTGAGTTGGAGGGGGTTGATTACATCAGGCACATCGTGGGTCTGGGCTCCTGAGCTGAGAAACTGTCCTGCGTTACTGGTGTTCATCAGACTCCTCACTAGGTAGGGCTCCAGAGGCAGAGTTTGCAAGGGAAATCAATTCAGCTTGCCTCTTGGCAGGTGTCATTCTCTGAGCTTCTCTCCTGGACATGGGTAGTAGGTGGGGACACGGCTTTCTGGATTGCAAGCTCATACATGGATGTTTAGGTGTGTGCATGCACAAACACAGACACGAACACAACATTTTTCCATCAAGGAATAATAATCCCACATTTGCCTTACAATCCACAGAGTTGGATCCTACTTTGTGAACATTCCCTTTTAAATAAAGCTTTACAATCTCCGATTCAGGGAATCACCTGCACCAGGATCACCTCAGGTGGCGGGTTCAAAATGCCAACCACCCCAGACTTAGAAAATCAGTCTGTGGGTGGGACTTTTTAACAGGCTCCTCAGGCAATGCTTAAGCACACTAATATCAGAGGACGGCTGCCCTATTTTTTTCCCAAAGGCGAAACAATTGATCTTTGAGCTCGTAAACAGTGCCCAGCCAAAACAGGGCCAGACAGTCCAAAGTCAGAGGAAAGACAGTGACAAGATGGTTGATTTCGTCTGGCACATGTTTGTCCTGGGTAACGCGGAGACTGTCTCCATTTTGATTGCCAGGATTCATTTTTTAGGGTCATGGTGAATGGTCAACCATTCAGGTCGATACAGGTCAATAAATGGTCTGTAAGGAAAGTACACCTCTGCCTGGAGTTGGGCATTGGCTCCTCAGTGGGGACCACGCCACCTCATGTCTGGGGGCACTTGAGGACAGTTGACTGGTTGGAGTTCATGGAGACGTTGGGAATACCTCACAGGATGGAGTCTGAGTCAAAGAATTTGGTTGGTGAATGAAGTATGGCTGCTTGTGTAAGGGGAGGGGGAGTCATTTGAGGTGGGAAAGAGGAGATTTGCAGGTAGGTAAAAAATACCCTTGGAAGAACATGGATATTTGCAGAATGACACTTGACAGGAAAGAAGGGGGCTTTGGGAGAGGGTGTGCGTGTGCGTGTGTGTGTGTGTGGGGGGTCTCATCTGCTCCTTCTGTTGCTAAGGAACATATAAGCTAGATTTTAAAAATAAATGAGGAGTGGGTGGGCATATGCAGTGACTCCTGTCTTTTTAGGAACTGGAGCCCTTTACAAAAAGCCTTTAAATAACCATTTCTGGAGGCAGATTATTCATTTTGCTTGACTTTTACTTTGTTAAGTAAAATAAACTCCTTTATATACCCCTAGATTTCCCCTCATTATCTTTTCTTGGCTTTTTTTGGGAACCATTTTTCCCATGAGAAATTTTCCTTTATTTCAGATTTTGCTCCCCTAGAGCGAATAGTCTCTGTAGACCATAGAGCTAAAGGTTTTACAAGGCAGTGCAAACGAGCTGGTACTTTTCTCTTAAAATTACTACTTCCTTTTTCTTTGCAAATTATGGTGCTGCAACAGATACATATGTGCCAATGACTATATAATGTGTAAGAACTGTTTTTTTTAACTGCTGTAAGAATTCCCTTCTAAGTTAGTAAAAAAAAAAAAAAAAAAAAGCCTTTCAGAAATGCACAGGGGAGGGGAAGGAGATGTTTATCATCTTCTATGTACCAGGCACTGCAGTAAGTATTGTGGTATATTCCATCTTACTTACTCTTCACGGCTGTCCTATGGTAGGATTATGGTTCTTTCTATTTCGTAGAAAATGAACTTGAGGTAGAGAGCTTGGGCAGGAGGCAGAATTGAAACCCAGATTCTACTCTAAAGGACTTTCTCTTTAGACCACATTCTGCTTCTCTAAATATTCCTTTCAGGTTGGAAGTCTCTTCATGTGTATGTAAGTGTACACGTGTGTGTGTGCACGCGCTCAGTGTGACCTGTTTTTTCACCTCCTCTGTAATATGCAACATAGGTCGTTATATATTCTCTCTTGTACACTTTGGACGATTTTAAGGATTTTCTCTACGATTTCTGAAAGAAAAATGAGTATAAATCCATGATCACCAAAGCATATTTTGGTTTTGCTTCATGGAACAAAACCACCTACACGACACCTGGCATCATTACGGATGCCCATGTTAGAGTTTTAGATGCTTTTGAATAAAATGGCACAGATGTTGTATAGCTGAACCTAGATCCAGAGAAGGACTGGCCTGTGTGTACCACATTGAGCAGCCCCGAAGAAACGATGAGGTGTGATTTTGCTTATAAGAAGGCCTGGGCAACTACCGGTACTTATAAAATGCTGATGATGTGGTTCAGCTTCTCTCCTTATCCACCAGAATAGTAGTACCAGACCCTCCTTAGAGGGAGGTTTTGATATGAGATAGACAGCGGCAGGGAGTATTAGAATACTTAGGTTAGACAACTAAGTAAAAAATTGTTTATTATTCTTTACAGGTTGGTGATCAGAACATAGTATTTCCATTTTTGTTTTGTCCTGCAAAGCAAGATTATGTGATTCTAAGACAGACAAGTGGAGTGTAAGAAAGCCATACAGGACAGCACGGGCAATTTTTCTCCTTGCATGAGAATCAGTCCTGGGGGGAGTGGGGAGTTTTCTTCCTCTGAATACCGGTATGCGATATCCTCCTTTGTAAATCAATTTTATTTATTTTATGTTTTTGTTGGTGCTTTATATATTTGTTCACTATGTAGAGCCTTTAGGATCAGATGAAAATTTTGGTTCTGATTTAATGTTTCCTTCCCCAATAATCGCTTAGGACATGGCTAAATGTAGACTTCCCCCATCTGGACACAAACTGGGCAAGATTGTACTCGAACCACTGTCCACAGAACTTAATCTGTTTGAGCTTGTCCTCAAGAGCTTTGGTTTTTACATGGGAGCATGATGGCATCAGACCCTGTAGCATCAGGGGATGGAGGAGTTGAAAGGAGTTTTGCTGGGGTTCATTTTCGCTGTGGCAATGATAGCATTACCTCATGGGGTCCAATCATTTCACTGTCTAACAAGAGAAAATGAGGACTCCTAAGGGGGGCCCGGGCTGGTTGCACCTTCCATGTCCTTCTGGGCTGGGCTCTGGGATACATACCCTTTAGGCAACCCTGATTTGTTCTTAAAGTGGGCTGAGAGGCACTTACTCCGTGAAACTGGAAGCATCTGGAAGAACCATTGCCTAGATGTTGATGTGATGTTTGTTTTCTTTCTTGGGTTTATGTTGGTAACACCAATCTGAATTACGTTTTCTGAGACCTTGTAATTTTAGCTTTAGGACAGTAGTTACTCCAAATTAATGGTGGATAACTGAGGGAAGAAGGTAAGGAGCCAAACAAAGTCTAAGCCGAAAGGTTTCTTTTTTATTTTTTCTTTGAAATTTAGTTGCATGACATAACTATAAAAATGGACTAATTTCAAATTGTTTGAACTGGCTGGAATCATTTGCACCGTTGGAATTGTTTGAATGAGTTGGAATGTGATGCCGGCTGCAAGGCCTAACAAACCAGTGCAGTGTAGAAAGAGATTAAAGAAATTAAAATGGCAAATTAGGTCCACTTGAACAGACTGCCCCTATAACTCCTCTCTGGTCTATTCACTGGGCAGACTTCTCCTAGGATTGCTTCGAAGTGTCTGCTTCCTGTGGTAGGTGATCGGTCTTCCCATGTCTGCACATGGCACTTGCAAAAAGCTCTGTTAGGACTCAATTGTGAATCCTAGTCAAATTCTGGTATGGGAATTTGACTAGGACTTAAACCCGGAACCTTCTGGCTGATCGTGAGCCTGTTATGTAATCCTGTTCTGGCTTGTCATGTTTATCTCTGAAATGGGGGGGGAATCCTAACACCTACCTTAGAAGTTCCTTATGAGGATTGAATGAGTTACTTTATGCCTAGGGCTCGGCACCGTGCCCTGCACAGAGTTAACTTTTCTAATTATTATTATTCCCTGCTAACTTGTTCGCTCCTTAGAAGACAGAAATTGCACGTTATCATTTGAATCTCTGAATCCTGTTCTTATTACTCAGTAGGTGTTGGATAAATATTTATTGGATGAATGAATTTAATTGCCTTCTTTAAATAAACTACTGCTCTTACCATTCCCTGTCCATCTCAGGTTGTGATTTTCCTTTCTCCTAAAAGAAAGCTTTGCCTTTTCCCCCATTTACACGTTCTCCAACAGCCCAGAACTGTTGTTTCTGTTTACAACTTCCTGTGTGACTACCTGCATCAGCCGTTCAGCCAGCTGTTGGAGGCTGGAGAGGGGTGGCGGAGCTCTTACTTAACCAGCTATTTGCAGCTTGTCAAAGAAAAGGCCTTAATTTGCCTTCTGAGTAGCACTAATTAGCTCTCTGGCTCTCTTTCTGTCTGTCTCATCCCTTTCCAAGGGGGCATCATTGATTTCCTCCTCGGGGAATTTTCTGTTGACTTTTTTCCCTGTGATTAGGACTTAGAAAGGCAGAAAGATGGCTGCCCCACTGTTCTGGAATCTGTCCTGACCGTTGTCCAGCCTGCTGGAGGTTTTTACTCCCCCGGAGGCCCCTGCTCTGCAGTACTTTGTTCTCTCCTTACCATTCACCTGATTGACTTTGGTGGAAAAGTTATTTTGGGAAGAATTCCTTTGTCCACTCCGTAACTTGAAGTTTTTGTTTTGTTTTGTTTTTTAACTTGCTTAATGACAAATTCTTGAAAAAAGAGCCAGCTACTTTTTATTCACATATATTTATAGCACTTGAAGGATGGCTGGCGAGTGTAGTGTTTGAAGAGAGGCGGCGGGAACACTGCTCTGTTCTCTAAGAGACGATCAGATCATCAGGTGTGTGTGCACTGGCTGATGGAGGGGGCTGTGCTTGGGCAGAGGTGGGAAGAAAGGTCTTCGCTCGTGAATTTTAATGGTCTTTCCTTCTGGCCCTGAGGTTTTGTGAGCCTTTGAAATGGAGCAAATACTGTTTTTTTAAAGGCAACAGCTTTCTGACAGGGACTTGCCTAGTCACTCACGCATTTTGCTTAAGTGGAGATTTGCCATTAGATTTTCACACTCATCAACAATGCCTCATAAGGGCCAATTCTGACTTAAGCTGTAATATGAATGGTCTGACTTGCTGGATGCAGGGAGGAAACAGTCAAAACTTAAAACAGTAAGAAAGAATGAAACTGCAATCAAATCTCATTGTGCTTACTCTTCAATGTCATGAGAGACAGGTAGTTAAGGATGATGGTTAGGATCCCTGACTCTAGTTCCCCCTCTGTCTCTGCCTGCTGTGCAACCTTGGTCACGTTGCTTAATCTTTCTGTGCCTTAATTTCCCCTTCTCTAAAATGGTAGAGATAGTGGTGACCCTCCTCGAAGGATGGTTTGAGGGCTGGGACTCATCATGCTTCCTGTCACCAAGTTAAGTGCTGTGTTTATTCCAGGGGTATCATTCATACTGAAGTTGAGTTAAGGAGCTTTGTTTATTATTCTTCAAAATGTTGAACATTAGTCAGCTGTCAGTGGCCAGTGATAAAATTATTCAGATAATAAGGAAATAAGATAGCTGTCTACTTGGTTTTGGCATTCATCGAGGTATGGAATATGTACTTCTCTTTTCACAACTTGTTAGAAATTAGTCGACTCTCACTAGAGGGTGTGAAGAGGATCAAGCTGCCGCTGAGTCTGGAAATCCAAGGAGGCAGGAAGCCAAGGTCAGAGAAGATGGGCATGGTCAGTGTGCAGAGGAATCAGGGAGCAGCGGCCCACACCCTGAAACTGGCCGTCCGGGAGCAGGAAGCCAGACACTGAGGATTGGGTAACAGGACCTCAGAGCTTCGAGAGTCAGGAATGGATAAGTAGATAAAGAGAGAGGTATTAGAAATAGGGTTGCCACCAGGGACTCCAGAACAGAGGTTATTTCTCTTCTGGCCTGGCTTGATGCTGTCTGTTTTGTGTGTCCAGACAATGGCCAGCTGCCACGTCCTGGCAATCAGAGAAAAAGCTTCCCAGATGCTACCTGTCCTGGATTATTTCAGAAACTGAAGGCTTAACCTTCTGGGGTGTTCTGTCAGTTTTCTCAACCAGGCCAAACAACAAAATTGACTTTTTAAAATTGTAGGTGTTTATTAAATATTTGTTGGACAAATAAAATGGGATCAGGACTGTGAAATAAGTACTGAGGAAGTAAATTTTTTTTCTCTCTCTCTAAAAGACAAAGGAAAGGCATTTGGGTTGCTTTTGTGTATCATGTAGATTTTCAGGAAATAGGCAGAAAAGAGACTCCTTGAAAACTCTAAGATACATTTTTAAAATGTGTCATGCCTTTGTATGTCAGAACAATATCAAAGAGTCTATGGAAGAATATTTTTGTTTTAAAAACACTTGAAAGCAATTTGTTTAAAGATGAAAGGGGTTTTATATAAGCTTATGTGGATGCAGCTGGAAAGGGCTCCATGTATCACTTTGAGACAAACTTCTGGAGCATTCTTCAAACTGAAAGGATTGTGTTCTCATCATTGTCCTTATGCATGTAACTGGGTTTGAGGCAATCTCTCTCTGAGACAGAGAGCCTTCCCTGTAGGGGTTTTTTGAGAAAAGAGCCTGATTTAAAACGGTTTCTTCCTTTTAAATGGGCTTCCTCTCAATGCAAAGACTAAGCTACAGCATATTTTTGTCTCTCTCCCATTGAAGCACTGTCCTCAGCATCTAAAGTGAGACAGGAAGTAGAGAAACCTTGAACTCCAGAAGCCTCAGAGCATGATCTTTCCCAGCGGAGTGAACACCCATGGGGCTGCTGAGCCTTCCCAGCCTACCCTGCCTTTTGTCACAGTGGATGCAAAACAGCAGTCACCCCTGTTCTTGTCCTTCCTTCCCAGTGGCCTCTGACAGACCGTTCCCTGATGCAGCCCAGACAGCCCGCATACTTCCCAAGTTTTTGTAACATGCAGCTAAGGGAAGACAAAAACTCTTCTTGGTTCAGATTTGGGTTGCAAGTGTTAATTTACTTAACTCTCTACCTGTGAATATTTATCAATATAAGGTATTGATTTTATTAAATGTTTCCTCTGTGCCAAGAGCTGCGAACATTTTATATATAGCATATCATTTAACCCTCAGTTAAGTAGGGACTGTTATTATTTCCATTTTACAGATGAGGATATTGAGGCTTAAGCAACTAATGTGGGGTCATCAGGTTAGTTAAATGGCAGAGTTCAGATCCATGCCCGTATTTGCCAATTCCTTCCCTAAGACAGCTTTGTACTCTGGTTCTTTCTCTCTTTTCCACTTTCTATGTGCAAATAGATTTTCACCACTAGTGGTTTATTGGACCAGAATCTCCTGAAAGGAGAGACCCCCCACCCCGAGCCCATCATTTGGAGGACCCAGCCAGTCCTAACACCAGACATAGACAGAGGTTGATTCGCTGAGACACCAAGAATTCCTTTCCTGTCCAAGCATGGACTCAGCTCTGTGAATAGCTATGTGCTACTGGCCATGGCAGGTGGGCCAAGATTGAGCTCTCCTTTCTAAAACTATATGATTTTTTCCATTTGCATGAGATGGGGGAATAAATCCAGTTTCCTGGGGCCAGGGAATGATTTACAGGGATTATAGCTCAGTACATGTCACCTCCTTCAAATTCTATCCCCAGTACAAGACCTTGTGATATGTTGTAAGCAGAGTGGAACTTGAGGAAATGGTGGTCAGTGGTACAATGGCTCGGGGTCTGGCGAAGAAGTTAGCACTGGCTTATGTGTACTTTATGTGGTTGAAATGGCACAGTAAGCACCCATCTGATTTTTTTTTTAAGTATTCTTAGGAGAGTGGAGTCTTCACCTTCAACTGGAGGACCTATTCAGGCTGTACATACTTCCAGTGTAAGTTTTTTCATAACAACACCCTTCAGAATTCATAAGTATAAGCATGTGTGCTGTTAGAGTCACCTAGAAAATTCCAAAGGATGATTTTAAAAACCTGAGTCATTTTTTTCCTATTTGAAGAAAACCTTCAGAATTTCTTAGCAAAATAAATCTCTAGTTCAAAAATAAACGACAACGCTATTTAAAGATTAAAACAGAAGCTTTCTATGAGCCAGTGTGGAATTATAACAAAATCTAAGGGATTTTTTTTTAAAAAGACAGATTTCTGGAGATTTCTTACACTGTTAATACTGACTAAATTTAAGTACTTCTATTAAAAATGTGTGTGGTGCTTTTAGGGCTTTGCCATTTATAAACTGCTTTCACGTGCTTGATCTAATTTTACTTTCAAAACAGTCTTAGGCAACAGGTGGAGCAGGTATTGTTTTTGTAGCCATTGTACATTTCAGGAAACAAGCATGGGCACTAAGTGACTTCCCCAAAGCCACAGGCCAGTAAGGAGCACTGCCAGACTTTAGGCTAGTTTTTGGATTTGAAGTCCCATGCTCTTTTCACTTCATTACACTGCTTCCGTGCACCGCTCTATGGAAAGGTAGATAGCGGCCTTTCCCTTTCGTTAATTTTATTTACTTGACTTTATCTCAGTTGTTAATCACAATGGCCAGAGTTGGAATCAGTCACTGGCTGGCCTACCAAATCCATATCACACTGATTGGGAGGATGACCTCGTTGTCATCCTCATGACTCTCTCTGTATATTCAAAAGCATGAAACCACCAGCAGCATGGTATATGCTTAATACTCCTTCTGTTGGGGAGAAAAAAAGAAAAACATTCAGGCTCTTCCTTTGCATTAGTTGCTAAGCAGCAGCCATTTCATTGTAAAGGAGATTCAGTTCGAGTAATGACATAGGTATTCCAAGAATAGCATTTCATTTTTACAGCAACTGCATTTCACGTCTCCATAGAGCATATGCTCCTGTGGCTCAGTGATTTTAGGGGGAGAAGTGGGCACCTCAACATATTTGTTGAATATGCGGAGAAAATTCAATATAGCTGATCACCTAATAACCAAACTCCCATGGTCTGTGACTCAGATTGTGCAGCGAGCACGGGCTGTTTGCAGTTTTAAGGATTTGGAAGTGTCTCCAGAAAGTACGACTGCCACACAGGTATGTTCTTGAGGCCACATTTGACATTAACTGAGAACGTCTCAATGGAATACTCTGGATAATTTAGAATTCTAAAGGTATTTTTCTTATTAAAAATTTTCAAGTACTTATTTATTTATTTTGAGAACGAGAGCACAAGAGAGAGAGAGGGTCTGAGCAGGGAAGGGGCACAGAGGGAGGTTGAGAGAATCCCAAGCAGGCAGTGAGCCTGACACAGGGCTCCGTTTCCCCTGAGATCATGACCTGAGCCAAAATCGAGAGTTGTACATTAACTGATGAAGCCAGCCAGGTGCCCTAGAATTCTAAGATTTTGAAGTCATATGACATAGAATATAATTCAATTGCAGTGAGGAACCCATTGTATTGGGATATGTCTGGCAATGGAAGGCTCTTAAAAATGAAGATAAAAGCAAATACTGTACAAGCCTGGCATAAGCCTAGGAGTTCAACTGGATCAGCACAAAGGGGATGAGTGTGGAGGAAGACATGTATGTAAGACGTGTGTGTGTGTAAAAGAGGAGCTTGTTAAATCACAGAGCTCGCAGGTGGTACAGTTTTCTGATCACACTATCATTAGTTTTGAAGGCTGCATGATTCGTGTGTGGGAGCCCATGGCCCTGCTTCTCAAGGCATTTCTGTCGTCCCTGTTGTAGCTTATACTGGCTATTGTGAAACGTATGTGTATCTAGACAAATATATTTTCTTTAGTGAACTGCTTCATGGGAATTGTTACGGGAGCAAACTTTGTTGTGTTCTAGGAGTGCCCTGCACACAACCCTCTCCCGCCCCCTCCCCAAGCCATTTGAGAGAAAATACCTCTTTCCGGGAGCAGATGGGATGCTTGGAAGCTGGTCTTTAACTTCCAGTAAATTGACCTCCCATTTATGGCAAAGTACTTCTTCCAGGAACTAAAAGTAATGTTCAGAAGAAATAATACATGGACGGATCCACAAATGGTGAACAGTTATTCCCACTGTGGTGTGGGTTCATTAGTATGGTTGTTTTCAGCATCTCTCCAGCAATTAGTGCTTCTCACATATTTCATCCTGCACTTTTTACAATTACTCAAAACGGCTTTGGTGAAGCCATTGTGGCGTTATAGGAAACCATTATCTACATGGGGAAATCAAGTCAAGAGGGCTGGGAAGGAGAGGTCTGGAAGCGTTGACTTCCCTCCTGGCATGAAACCACAGAGGAGTAAGAGCCTAAGTGTCTTTCAGGAAAAGCACTTCTGAGAAGTGCTCAATGGTGTGCCCTCAGCATTAGTAATAGTAATATCACTAATAGCAGCAATGACACTTACTGAGGTCTTATTATATGTGCCAGGAACTGTGCTTAGTGATTAGCATACTTTATTCCAGTTAATTCTTACAACAACTTTATGAGGTAGGTACTGCTTGCAGTTTTACAGAAGAGGAAACTGAGGCATGGAGTGGTGAAGTACCATCTGAGGACCTCACAGCTAGCAGGCAACGGAGCCAGGATTTGGATGTCAGGAGAACTCCTTGGCCAGTACACTTAAACATTGCTGTGTGCTCTGTCCCAGTATAAATGTGTAGATATACCCTGTTTTCCTACTGGAAATCACCTCTCCCCTTTGTGTACCATCTTGTGAGACTGTATGTCAAGTTACCTGCTCTGTGCCATGGAGGCCAGTGAGTTCTTTGGAAACTGTCACAGGCAGCTTCCTCTTAATGCACTGATACTGCCCTAGGGCATATGACCTGAGCTTGGATGGACATTCAGGCTTTTTTGGATCTGACCTCTTCAAGGCTATCAAAGGGTGTACCAGTTTGTTCATATCCATTAGTAGCATCCTGGTGGGATAGTTCCTGCTGCCCTCACTGCTGTCTAATCCAAACACGGATCCCCGGCTTTTCTATTAAACTGTGAACTGTCCAACATCTCCCCAGTGAACTTCTTTTTGTTTAAGTAAACAAAACAAAACAAAAAAATAATATGAAACAAAAAAACACACAAAACACACACAAAAAAACACGAAAAGCACAAAAACACCCCACAAAAAACCAACAAAGCAAAACAATACAAAAAATCTCCAACCTAAATGATAAAATATCATTGGCAAATGGTCCACCAGCAGAAGCTGGTGAATGTCTTCCATGTTAGGAGTTCTTGGTTGCATTAGGGAGAGTGTTATACCATTGGAATGTATAATTGTTGGAACATTTCTGTTACAGGGAAAATTAGGTATTACCTAATTTAATGAATATCTAGCATGACTTAGGTACTTTGTGTCTCCTGTTTTGTTGCTCTCCTATTTAATTATCACAACTGTCTAAATTAGTTGTTCCTATTTTACAAATGAGGACACTGAATCGTATAGAGGAAACAACTTACTGAAACTCAAAGAGGTATTAGTTGATGGGGTCAGAATTCAGACTCAGTTCTAAGTCACCGAAGGCTTACATTTTCCCCATGATCCCATGCTGCTTCCATGTTGAGGCTAAACCCAACTCCTTTATTTTTTACCTACTCGCGTTTACATATACACTTCTAAGGCATATTCAGATTAACCCTCCCCCTTTTTCTATATGATAGGTCTTCAAATATTTGAAGTCAGGTATCACATTTCTCTTTAGGCATTTTTTTTCTTTAAACTAAACAATCTCCACTTTTATTCTTCAGTTATTCCTTATCTAAAGGTGCTTGCAAAGCCACTGTTCTGCCTTTCCCTAATTTGACAGTGTACTCGTTTATTCATGGCTTTCTTCATAAGAGTTCAGCAGTAAACTAGAAATGTGGTTCTGGTCTACCACTAACACATGTGGAATCAGTCTTTGAATTAGAAATAGTCTAAGTGGACAAGTTAACAAAAATCCTCCCTTACTTCTGAGCTCTGTCGGCTCTGAAGCCAGGATCTATCATGTGGTGGGTGGCACTTAGGGTGGATTTCATTCTTCCCCTCCTCTGGGTGTCCTAGTGTAGGGCGCAAAGTGCGTATATATAGATAGGTATGGCTCTAGGGGCTTAGTTCCCTTGTTGTGGTCATCAGTTGCCATGAGTATATGGATTAGCATGGGTTAAGGCCAATTGCTGTAAAACTCATTCCAAAAGCTAAATTTCTAGATTGCTGATTTGACAAATTACTGATGACATTTCCAACATCTAGCTTAGATTGCAGCCATTTCACTTAAGGTTTGTCATTTCAGTTTGGCTAAATGTTTATTTGGCATGTTTCGTATTTATTTCAGACACCAAGCACTTCTAGAACATTCAAGATTCCTTTTCCTTTTCTCTCTCCCTCCCTTCCTCCCTCCCTTTCTCTCTTCTTTCCTAAATAAGAAATGTCAAGCTCTCTCTTAAGAACTGTTTACTGTTATCTCTATTTTTCAGACTTATGCCTGCATCGCCCTCCCCTTGACCCTGCTGCTGGTGAAGAAATGCCTGTGGTCAACCCTTCTAAAACTGGCTTAAGCTATTTGAGAGGTTTTGGTGAACTTTCTTTTAGTGAGTTGACATAGAGCTTATAAAGAAATCCATCTGTACTTTGACTAAGCCTATATTTGGTAGCCAGGAAGATTACTTATTTTGTCCAGAGGATAGCATTCTACTGTTTCAGATATGAGGGCTACCCAGTACAGTAGATGGTAGCCACATGTGCCTATCAAAGTAATTAAATACAGTAAGTTCAAATCCACTTCCTCAGTCACACTAGCCACATATTAAATGCTTCATAGCCATGGTGACTGGTAGCCACCATATTGAGCAGCACAAATATAAACCATTTGTATTACTGAAGACAGGTCTTTTGAACAGTATGTCTTTGAGAAATTAGTGTTGAGACATTATTAAACTTCCAGAAACCTCTAGCCAGTGATCCTTAAATGACAACCTTGAAAGATATAGTTCTTGGAATAAGAAGTCTAGTTCTCTAATTAAAAAGTAATATGTTAGAGGTATAAGTAGGAAGAAGAGAGCATTGAAGACGGGAAAGTCTTTGTTGGTGTTCTCATTCATTTTGCTTCTTGTGTGTTTCTCCTCACTACGGTGGTGACTGATTTCCATAAGGGTAAGGACAGGAAATTTGTCTTCTCTTTTCTTTGTAAACTTCATCTTCCTCTAAGTTGCCAGACATACAGAGCTCTTTGCAGGAAGGAATAAGTTCTATGGCTTTGGGGTAGACTGGCTATTTTGCCATCGAAAATACTTAGTTTGTAGTAGTTGTATTTGGAGGTAGAGTGAAGGTTGGGGGAAGAGCATCACTGCTTCTCCATCAGGAGATTCCTGAAATTTGGCAAAGCCATGATCCAGGATGCAGGGTATGAACTTGGAATACGATGTGTAGCTTCAGGTTCTATGTCGCAAAAATTGCTTATTATGCTCCCTGTTTTATTCTTATATTAGTTCTCATACAGTCAATAAATATTTAGTGTAAATTCACCAGGGAGGCATGAAAGTAAATGCATGGTCTTGAACTTTTAATGTGGCTCACCTGGTTCTTATAGGAAAGGCCATAGGAGTCTATGAAAAGGGCTTCAAGGACAAAGCAAAAGCCCCAGGAGAATCCTTGTGTTTGTGTGGATTCTCTGGTGCTTTGAACAGCCAATATTGCACACAAGGGTGTTCTAAAAATAACCTGAGTAATGTGCCTCCTCAGCTGAAGGGAGTGAGATAATTTGTGAGGATGATGAGAAATTGAAAAGGAGAGAAGCTTTAGAACATGAGAAATGAAATACATGAATCTCACTGGTCTCTGAGGTTCTCCCACGCATCAAGTGCTTTCTTTGAAGTCTTGATATTGAAAATCAGGAAAAAAGTACTAAAAAAAAGCATCAAGGGGAGAATCATTGGGTTATTCTCACCTATGTTTTATAACATGAGCAGTTCCCTGGATAAAAACTTTCCAGTTTTATAGGAATAGTTGTGGAATACTCATGTGCTGTATGTGCAAAGCACTATTTCAAGCCCTTGCTGAGGAATCCAAAGTGGAGTAATATGATTTCTACCTTAATGTTGTTCAAACTGACTATAATTTATTGGAGAAACAAGCAAACAAAAAAGTGTTGAGTGCTTATTGTGTGCCAAGTACTATGCTAAGTGCTACAAATAAAAGAGAAATAAGAAGTTCTCTTATCAAGAATGTATGATCTAGTAAGGAAGAGGCACAGACTTGACCCGTAACAGTACAGAGTGATAAGTTTAAAGATGGCGGTTGGTTGGGGGCCCCAGAGGAAGGGTACCTACAACAGATGGAAGAGTGGAAAAAGATCTTTTTAAGCAGATAATGGCTAAATGTGGTTTCAAGAAGGAAGAGGGGTGGCTAGGTGAAGAGGGCTGAGTGGATTTGCTCATATCACTGCTTTAGTGGAGGAAACATGCCCTAAGTTCCAAATGGCAAACTAGAAACAGAATTTTAGAACACATTACATTTGCTTCTTCTTTCTTTTCAACAGCCCCTGGGATCAACCGTTTGAATTTTTTGGAGTGGAAGCTTTAAACAGGTTAGAAATCCACACACCGAGGGTCTCTACTACGAGTTATACCTGCTCTATACCTCTTAGACATCAGAAGCTTGAACAAAGGTAAACAGTAGGCATAAAGTAAGACACATGATCATTTCTGGGTTGTAGAAACACCTAAGAGTGGGACAGAAGTTAGTTCTGCTTGGAGGTTTTCTTTTCTTGGGACATTGGCTTTGAAGAATTGGTAGGATTTCAGCAAGAGGAGACGACACAAGGAAGCAGGTATGAGAAACAATCCAGGCTGAGGGATCGTATGAGACAGGACTTGGTGGGTGGAAAGGAATAATGTACTGGGGCAGCCATGTGAATTGTGGGATGATTTTGCTTTGAGCATGGAGATATGTAGTGAGAAGTCAGGTGAGAGAGATAACTTAAATACTCTCTATAGAAAGTCTCGAATGCCATTGGAGAAATTTCAATTTCAACAGAGAGCCATTGGAGGCTGTGGGGGAAGAGAGGTGGTGCTCTGTACCCACGTGTGAGAGAGTCTCTATTCTTGCTCGACCCATTGCTAATTCATCTTTCTGGAGACACTGTTATTACTGTAGAAGCCATTGCTACAAAAGTGACACCTCTACCCTGCCCTGCCGTGGAACATTCCAGAATGAACAAGAGCTTCCCTCCCTTCCTCAGGGCATGATGAGGGAAGTGAGGTACCTGTGCTCTCTGCAGTGGGCATGGTAGCTGAGAGCCGTGTTCCTTTCATGCATCTGGGACAATAGGAAGGAGAAACGAGAACATGAGGAAGGAGGGTGAATCTCAAATCCATGAGAATCTTGAAAAGATTGAATAAGAAGAACGTGAGATATCTTCAGACCCTAAACATGAAACTCATTTTTATATAAAGTGGTGTAATAAAAGGTTAGATGTGATGTCATTACTTAATACTGTAGCTAGACAACATTCTCCTAAGTTCTAACCTGGTAACTATAGAGAAAATTTGGGAACTAGTTGACTTAGAGCTGAGAATTTTTTCTAATCTGTTTAGAGAAACTCCCCAAATCACATCATTGAAATTTTGTTAATGAAGTAGAAAGTTTTTTTCTGATTCCAATACCTAGAAATCACTGAACAAATTAATAGAGAAATGTGTGTTCTGGATGTATTAGAAAATAGTAGTAGAGCAGCTTAAACATTGTTCACTGTCAGAGGGTTATGTTACTGTCTAACACTATTACATGAATAGGGATTGGCTGGACCAGTTAATAGAAATACTGATAATTTTGCAGCTAGGAAAGATTTGCTTTCAGCTGCAAACTGCACACTCTTTTCAGACCTAATCTTCAGTAAATGGGGTGCAGCATTGTGGTAGAAAGTCAGTGTGACCAATTCTGTCCCTGGCTTTCACGCCTGCTCCTGAAGGATTAGGACAGTGCCCAGCTTATTCTCTGCATTATGTACATTGCATTGGAAGGCTTGAGAGATGGCCCACACTCTGCATTTTGGAAAATCATTTTTCCGATATAAATGGAAAATAGATAAAATTGGGTAGAAGAGAGAACGACTTTGAGATCAAAGTAATATTAATATGCAGGAAGGTATAGGAGCTTGGTTCAAGGCCCCCAAGAAAGATGAGAAGTCTTGGATCCACAGCCACACATGACCTGTCTGATGTGAAGATGCAGGCTGCAAACGAATTTCAGAATTAAGATTAGAGAACTGTCTTTGTCCAGCTTTCAACAAACCCAGTTATTAATGATATAGAGACTGCCACGTCATAATTCAGTTTGATAGCAATAAACTCTAAGACGCAAAACTTCATATTCTTTTCCATGTTACTTAATGAAGTCACTTTTGTTTTAAATGAAAAAATATAGATGATCCTCAGTTTTTTTTCCTGATAGCCTTCTTTTAAAAATGTTTATTCCTCAGTATCCTAGATCAACAGAGGCATGAATAAAATTAGAAAATAAGTCTGTTAATTTGTCTTTGTTTACCGCTGTTATCGTATGTGCGTGTGCCATGGAGTGGGCTTGTTTTTGTGTTACTTGTTAACCCTCACTCAGATAGGTGTCAGTCTCTCTGAAGTCCAGTGCCCTCATCTGAAAAATGAGGCTGGTGATACCTATTGCAAGGCATGATTGTCGAGGCTGCATGGAATGATGCATGTGCTTGGTAAATTATAAACCCTATTGAAATGCAAGCTACTGCCACACTACCACCATGCTCAGTCATGAGTGTGCCTTCTGGCATGGATAAACGTGAAGACCTTGTGAACTTCCCAGGGTAGTTACATTTCTTCACGACAGCTCTGGAGTATAGGTTTGCCATGGTACACATCATTGTGGAGATGTTCTAATGCAGATAGTGACACTTAACCAACATTTTGCTTTAGTTTTGAACATAATATTTATTTAAATCAAAGTAGTACATAAGTATAGCTTAATGCACAGTTCATAGTTAGCTAGCACAGGCTTAGAACAAAACCATGATTCCCTTCTCTGTGTTTCTCCCATATTCCCATTTCCCCACAGCTGCTCTGATGTGTTAGCTGTTTCTTTTGGATTTGACATCTCTGTTTATAAATAACATGTTTTGTAATCTCTCTCAACTGTTTCCTATGAAAAGGTGAGGCTATCATTCTCTTTTGTCCTATCTGCATGTATCCCTTCTTTCATCTCTCCAGTATGCTCAAATCACAGTTTTGTTTAAATTGTTCATAAATGCTTCTATTATTGACTTTGTAAATCTTATGTATGTCTGGGCCACGCAGGGTGCTACTGAAGACATTTCCTTCCGTGTATTATTGGTCTCATTTAAAGAAATATTTTTATGTGGTCTTATTTCTAATTCTTCCACAAACTGCTATTTTTTTATAATTTGCGTTTTTTGGTTTTTGTTTTTAAAGCTTACTTATTTTGAGAGAAAGCACGAGTGGGGGAAGGGCTGAGAGAGAGGGAGAGAGAGAATCCCAAGCAGGCTGTGCACTGCCAGCACAGAGCCAGACACGGGGCTGGATGCCACAAACCGTGAGATCATGACCCAAAGAGTCCAACACTTAATGGACTGAGCCACTCAGGTGCCCCTTCCACAAACATCTTAAAAGAACCATACAACCTCTATGGCATTTAAACATATCCAGTAATGTGTCATTTTCCTTTTTTTTTTTTTTTAGTGGACAATCCTCCCAAATCCCTCATATCTCCCCCTTTCTGGGCTGGTGGGGACCATAGGTCTCTTGCTCTCTTTCTTCCTCAATTTCTAGATTTCCTAGATTTCTTCTTTGGTTTGGCCTCATTTGGTGGCATATATGACAATTTCAAGAGCAACAGTACCCACCACATTCTTGGTTGGGTTTTTTTTCCCATCATATTTTAATTTAGTTTTTTGTCTTTTATTTATTTTTTTTCCCATCATATTTTTAGATGACCAAGTGGAAAAAGTTTCCCAAGAGGTGGCTTCCTTGGACAGGGTGCATAGGAGGTAGATATTTTGAGTCCTTTCATGTCCAAGAATATCCTTTTTTTTTTTTTTCCTGACCTCACTCTTGATCAAGAGTTTTTCAGGGTATGGAGTTCTAGACCGGAAATACTTTTACCTCAGAGTGACGAGTGTGTTTCTGGGTTGCTGCTCTGTTTCTAAAAGTTGCAGTCAAGAAGTCAAATCCATTTGGTTCCAAATAACTTTGTGGGTTTTTTTTTTTTTTTCATTCTCTCTGGACTCAATTTTTTTTCACCTTCTAGTTAAGGAGAATATGTAACTTAGCACTGGTGCATATATTCATGGTGTGGGAACTTTTTAGCTCTCTTCAATATGAAAACTTTTAGTACTAGGCAATTTTCTGGTGTTATTTTTTAGGGATGAGGGGAGAATACCTTCTCCCCCTCCATTTTATCTACTGGTTTCCTCTGGAATATATATTATATAGTTACTTGTATCAAGTGGAATATTCCTCTAATTTTCTTTCCTATTAAAAGTTCTCTTTTCCTTTTATCTGCCCTCTAGGGAATTGCCTCATTTATTTTCCTTCCTTTTATTGAATTTTTAATTTTTTGTGATCCTACTTTTAATTTCTACAAGTTCTTTCTTAATTTCTAGAGTTCTTTTTTTATAGTACTTCATTCTTTTCCATGGACTTAATATTTTCTTTTATTTCTCTAAGGGTATTAATGATAATATTTGGATGTTTTGTTTGGCTTGTATTAACTCTTTTTTTAAAATTTTTTTACATTACTACCTTCTTTTCATGTTGGGGTTTCTATTCAAGTATCTGACAATCTGTTCATATTTAAGAGCGAGGCCCCAAAAGGGGCTCCGTGTGTACCTGTATGTGACTTGTGAGGCCACTAATTTTCATTACAGAGTGATTGATGGGGGGTATGGTTTGTTTTATTGGAAAACCCTAAACATTAACATTCTCTGTACAGTTCTCTGAGAAGAATGCTGTGTAGATTTTGGATCTCTCTGGCCTCGGTGGAAGGGCTCAGACTCAAACCCAGGTATGACTGGTGTTTCTGGTTCTCTCTGGCTTAGTCTCTTTAGAAACTAAGTCTCCAGCTTCCTGGCCTTGTGCAACAGGAGTCACCACCAGGCCTCTCAGGTGGGGATCTGAACAGTGTCTGTAAAGCCTGCTTCGGGCCCTTCTCCCAGCCTCACGTTCAGCTGTACCTGGCACCTCTGGTGCAGAGCTTTCCTGGAGCCTTGCAGGGGAACCCATTTCCAAATTGCTTCTCCCGCCTCTGCCCTGCCTGCATGCAGTCACCTCTACTCAGCTCACTGTCCCACTTCCACAAATCTTCTTGTCATCCCTTTTCCGTTCTTGTGAAACTATGTCTCTTATTTCCTTTTATTTTAGTGGGAGTTTCCAGAAGAGTTGGGATAGAGGTATGTGTCCCACTCCCCATGGTGAACTGGATGTTGCTCACTCCGTTCTTCCTCAATAAGAACAATCAGAAATTTGACACATCAGTGAATTTCTTTAGAAGTTTTGAACAGACAATATTTTTTGGTTCATCTAAAAGTTTCAGTAGGTATTTCATGCAACCTCTTTGTGATGGTTGAGTAATTTTACATCGTTTTTCAAGCATCCACATAAAGGAGACACCTCCTGGAACATTCCTCACACGTTTTGCCACAGTCCACTTGCATTCACTCAGCTCACCATTCACCTTGCAGCCATTGACTTGAGTTTCAAAATATCCCTTTGATTTCTAGTGCCTCCTAACCTCGGACCGCTGGTCTCGGCCAGACACAGCATTCTCTTGTCTCCTGTTGATAGCCTGTGTTCTAGTTTTCTGGGAAGCCCTCAGACTTGTCATTCTAGCAGCTCAGATGCCATTCTCCCCAAACACCCAGCTTTCATTTAGCACCAAGGAGGTGCTCAGTCTGGAATTTCTGAGGGACTGTCACTGGGGAGAGGCTGCTGCTAATGAGGTGCAAATTGGCGGTAGCTGGGGAGGGGCTGCTCTCCCTGGGCTGGGCCCCATGGGAGGGGTGGATTGCTATGACACTTTCAGAGGAGGCTGGCTGTGGGCTGGAAAGACTGATTCCTGGCAACGGGAGGCCCTCGCACAGTGCTGGGAGATTGGTCTGGGCTCACACAGCCACACCCCGGGAGCCGCTGCCAGCTGGCTAATCTCCTGGCTAGTTTCCTTGGCTGGCTTTTCTTGCAAGTAGGAGAGGCCGTGCTCAGTCATGGGGCTTTCCCAGACAATGGAGAGATGGCCAGGAAGACCCACAGTCCCCAAAGACTGTCCTTGGGGCTGGTATGCTAGAAGGTTAGGAGGTTGGGGGTTGGAAGTGGAATAGTGGTTCCAGGAGCAACTCATGGGAGAAGGGAGTGTATCTGTTCTTCTTGAGCATTTGCCCACCAGTCTTGCATGGAAGCCTCCTAGTCATTAAACCGCTCACCAGAGTGCCCTCTTCAGCTGCTCTTGTAGGGCCCTGGAAGGTTCAACCCTCTGGCAGCCAGTTTCACATGCAAGTATTCCCACCAGAGCTATGGCAGAGCTGTGGGTGGAGACTACGCTCAGAACCAGACACTGTGTTCTGGTAGAGAGGAAACAGAGGGCCATAGGTGGATGTGGGATGTTGTATAGATGGCGAAGTGACTTTGTGCCTCCTGAACTGTATGACAGTTTGACTGACTGGAGTTCCTGGATGTGGAATCCGTGTTTAGTTGGATGATCTTGAGCACATCTCTTAGATTCTCTGATTTTAGCATCCTCTGCTTTTTCTTCTATATCTCTTTATCTCATTTTCTCTGACTTTATAAAGAACTCAGTGGGTGCCAGTCTACACACAAAGATGACAGAAATGAATGAAATACAGTCCCTATCTTCAAGATCCTCACCTTCCGGTGGCCGAAGACAGATACACAAATAACATAGATTTACACATGATGAGAGAGGCACTCTGTTAGAGGCATGTAAAAAGTGCCATGGATAGGGGCGCCTGGGTGGCTTAGTTGGTTAAGCGTCCGACTTTCGCTTAGGTCATGATCTCGTGGTTCGTGGGTTCGAGCCCCGCGTTGGGCTCTGTGCTGACTGCCAGCTCAGAGCCTGGAGCCTATTTCAGAGTCTGTGACTCCCTCTCTCTCTGACCCTGCCCTGCTCACGCTGTCTCTCTCTCTCTCTCTCTCTCTCTCTCCTAGAAAAAAAAAAAAGTGCCATGGATGATGGAGGAAGAAGGCAATGGTGCTCTCTGAAAGGGTCTGAGAATGCTTGATAGCAGTGGGGATGTTCAAAGATTGTTAAAGCTCCATTCTGTACAGGGACAAGGAATGAAAGTGTGCTCTAGAGAAGTCAGAGAACAGTCAATGGTTTGAAAAAGCATGGTGTATTCTAGGAAAGTCGAGTCAGTTGTTGATTCTGGGGTGCAGGTGCAAAGTGCCTGACAGACTGTGGGGGAGGAAATAGAGTCAGATGATGGACGGTGCTGCTCACTAATAAGAGTTTGGGTCTCACCTTATTGGTGACAGGGTACTGCTGTGGGTTCTGGAGTACTGAGATAACTTACTAAATGATAAGGCAGGGTTAGATTAAGATCCCTTGTAGTCTGAAATTCTTGGATTCTCTGTGTGGGTACAAAGATGTGGGTCTGGGAACACAGCCTCGTTGAAGAGTGTTATCTGGTGTAACGTCTGTGAGTAGGTGTTTAAATGTGGGCTGGACTCAATAGCTATATTAAGAGGTAACATCAAGTGGGGTGTGGAGCTCCAGGTTTTGAGTTAAGCTAGAGTTTAAATATCCAAGTCTTACTTTACTGATCATGAATTTGACGCCAGCTAAAGCACTTGACCTGTCTGTGCCTGAGGATGGCCAGTTGTGAAATGGCACTTCTGTACAATTGGAAGTATCTTTTGTTTGTTTGTTTTGCTTTTTGTTTTGGCATAGTTGTATTTGATAATGACTTTGCTGTGGCTCAGGGCATTTGAGGGAAGAAAGTTATTTAAAAGTTTAGCATTATTTCTAATTGTATTACTAGTTATCAGTAAGCATAGAAATAAAAGCTATCTGTGCATGAATTTTGTGGAAGACCCTTGTGATGAGTTTCTCTTGAGTTCTGGTTCATGGTTAGAGTAGAAATCCACTGGGAGTTAGGGTAAGGAGATGGGAATATGTGCAAAAAACAGCATTACAGGAACTGATTTAGCGAACCATACAGACACACAAAGCTTTAGCTGAGTGTTCCAGCTGGGCCATTTTAGGAATGTACTTGTGTGGCTGATGACACATTCCTGGACTCCTAAGTGTTAGTTTATGCTTGTTGAACTTTAAACCCCAGGGGGGTATTATTTTCTGAAACCACATGACGAATACTCTGGCCTAATTCCAGAGCAGTTCCCAATCTCCAACTTGCCTGTTTGCTTTTGAGTTGAGTGTGTTTTCTTCAATTTTGCCTTAAATGTTTTTTGGTCACTAGCCTGTCCATTTTCTCAGATTACTCTCCAGTTACCTCATCTTTGTAAATAAAGGGATAAATGGTTTCTATTTGGTTTGGTCCTCATGCTCTGAGACAATGTCACTGATGATCTGACAGCCAAATATGGGTATAACCAAGAAGGATGTTCAAAATATGGAATAACCAGTAAAGTGTGGGCACGGACACTGGCTGTGGGCAACTGATACTTTCATACCAGCATACAATGTCTGATGGTTGCCCTGCTCTGGCTCAAGAGGTGTGGGACACACATACAGGGTTAAAACTTAGTAGATATTATATCATAAAGAGACTGGGCATCAGAAGATAATTTTTGGCACTGGCGTAATTCAGACACACAGCATGGGTCCCCCACATTCTTAGGGTTGTTAGCACTGATATCTGCAGATTAGCTTTGCAGAGGGAGTGTTAGAATGAGTCACAAACATCCTCACATCTGGTCTGTGAGGCCTTTATTGATCACCAGTGAAATTATGATCATGGTCTGTGACTACAGGCGTATGTTGGAGGATGGCAGAAGTCACAATTTAACAGCATACGCTATTTACATTGTTCTATGCAAATGAGTACATACTCAGTGGAAAATAATTTTTCTTGAATCTGAATTCTTTCTCTTATGTCACATTTTATTTTTTGTATTATTTGAGTTAAATCTGCATTTATCTTGTTGACCTGTGATTGTAGTATCCTTGAAGACACAGCAGTTAATTCATGCAACAAACATTTATTAAGCACCAAGGATGTGTCAAAAACTCAGTGTGTTTTAGGCATCAAACATAAATTAATAAGATCCGTTTCCAGACCAAAAGAATCCCACTGATTAGTTGGGCGAGATAAACAAGTAGACTGATAATTATAACATATATATTATAGTGATAGAGATATGCACAAAGAATTAGAAAATGGGATATTTTTAAGTATTAAAGGATGAGGAAGAATTATTCAATTGAAGAGGGTGGGAAGGGTCTTCCACAGAGGTCAAGAGGTCAACATAAGCAAAGACATGGTTTAGAAATGATATGATTGTATAGAAAATTAAAAGTGAGTTGATAACCTAGGAATATAAAGTGATGGCCTGGGTCAACAAATGAGAGCAGATGGTATCAACGTTGTCATTTAAGTTGTCACATCCTTGTTATTCAGTGAGGATGCTTTTGCCACAATCCTGGGGATGCTATTGGCATCTGTGGTTAGAGGTCTGGGGCACTGATAAGCATCCTACAATGCATAAGACATTCCTTCACAAAAAAGAATGATCTGGTTCAAAATGTCAGTAATGCTAAGGTTGAGCAGCTCTGCTCTTGACCTTTTCATGTCTGGCTTTTATCATTCAAGTCTTAGCCCAAAGACTTCTCCTTTGAGTCTTAGCTCTGAGCTCAGAATCTCCTTGAGTTTTTGAGGCTTAGCTCAAGGCCACTTCTTCGGGGCTGCCTTGCCACCCCACCTGTCATAGAAAAGTTTGCCTCTTCTTCTCTGTCACTGTCTAGCATCCCTATTTTCTTTACTTCGTTCCTTTTGATGCCATCTGATATTATAGGATGTGTTTATTTATTTTTATTATCTGCCTCTCCCCCCCAACCACTAAGATATAAACATCATGAGCTCTTTGACTTCTTTGCTACTATATCCCCCAAACCTAGACTAGTGTGGGACACATAAGCAAATGCATGGAAAGGTTTGGTATCTGTGGGTTCTGGGTGGAGACATGCAGCAAGTTAGATGCAGCTTCTGTGGTGCTGGAATAATAACAGTGGTTAACACTTATTTTTACTCCATATACACACCAGGCACTATTCTAAGCATTTTATGTATATTAATTCATTTATTTCCCAAAACAACCGTCGGGTGTAAGCATTATAATTATTCCCATTATATGTATGAGAAAACTGAGAAAGATAATGACGTAGCAGTGCTAGGGAGGAATAATACCTCATGTGATTGTTGTGTATTTGCCCAAGTTCTTTATGGCTATTAGTGTGAGTATGCGGTGGGGGGTGGGAAGGGGCTTGTGAAGTGTATCTTAGGAGTTTCAAATAATGTGCCCCAAAACAGAGATACCGGGTCAGATAGAAATGAGAAGGGTGAGTGGATGGTGAACACAGGAGATTTAATAATGAAAGGATTGGTGCCTTGCCAAGGATGGAGTATGCTACCCTAGCGAGGATGTCTGATGACCCAGATAGGTCAAATCTGTTGACTAGAGTATTCTTATTTAAAGGAATACCTCTGGGGGAGGCAACCTCTGGGGGAGTCTCTGTGGCTAGGTAGCAGATGATGCTTCTCATCACCGTGAGATCGCTTACTGCTTGCATCTACACAGTTCCTGTCCTGGTGGCTCTGGAGTTCTCCGAACTAAAGACACACAGCTGGGTCATTTCACTCTAGTTCCTGTGTAAGCACCCCGGCCTGTGTTTTATGGGAGGCCATGAATCTGACCTCGACAGGTAAGGTTGCAGGCCTAGTGTGGCACTACTGGGATGGCAGGCGGTCACTGCTGTCAACTACCTGGAAACGAGGGAGGAAGATGACAGCCTTGTTTCCTCCCCCTCCCCCTCCTTCTTCTTCTCCTCCTCCCCTTCATCTCTTCCCCTTCCTCCTCCTCCTCTTCCCCTTCTCCTCCTCCCCCTCCTCCCTCCCTTCTCCCTCCTCCTCTCCTCCCTCTCCTCCTCTTCCTCCTTCTCTTCTCTCTATTCTTCCTTCTCCTCCTTCTTTCCTTTTGCCAATGTTGGGACTACAAGTGGGAGCTCAGTGAATGCTCGTGTAAATACATTTTATGGAGAAAAGGTGGGGAGGATTTCTGGGTCTTTAGTCCATTTCACGACTAGTTGTTGGGGTTAATGGGGCAGAGCATATTGAGTTTTGAGTTCCTACCTTCTTCGCATGCAGACAGACTTCTGACGCTGGAGGGCACTATTAGGTTATGAGGAGGGTCTAAAGAGGGCGGTGGCTGTGCCTGTATCAGTGGGGGCTTCTGGTCTGGGGTATGAAGAGCTTGCGGCTCTGTTGTTGAAAGCTGCAATCTCCTCTACATCCAGTGGAGAAGAGTTCAACTGGGGTAACAAGTAGGTGATAGTGATGAGCTAGAACCTCCATGCCGGAACCTAGAAAGGATCTTGATGTTTTTCCTGCATCATAGTTTTCCCTCTTATTTAAGTTGTGTCCCCAGAAACTGGAACTGTTATGGGACTGGCTGGAACAAATGTGAAGCATTGGACGATGCAGCAAGGGAGACTTCCAGTCTGAGTTATAGATATAACTATGTCTAGATGCAATGACTTAAGTCAAACTGAGTTTGTAAAACGGAAATATTGGAAGAATAGAGCTGGGAGGTAAGGGCTGGAAAATTCTTGTGAGAAAGTTATGCAGAGGGAGAGGCCCTTCATGAGAAGTCCTGGGCCCTGGAGGCTGATGTGAGGAACAGTGAGCTGGTGCTAAAAATGGAGGATATGTTGCTTTCTTATAGTCGGTGTGGGTGGCTGTACATAGCCAAAGGCTGGTGGAGAGAGGTTTTAGAGAAAGAAGTGCACTTTTCAGATTCATCTTTCAGTTAGATTGTTCAAATTACTGCACAGAGGATGGGTCAGTAGAGAATTTTATGCCAGTGTTGGTGAAGGGAAATGGGGCGAGGACAGAGCTAGAAGATGGAGGGTATGGAGGAAGTCTTCAGAATTTGAAACAAAGAGGACTTACTGATTAAGTGAGTGAGATTTATTGAGAATGAAGGAGGAATCAAAGATGACTTCCATGTTTCACATTTGGTTGGTTAGTGGAGCTAACACTTCAGACAGAGTAGAGGATGATGAACTACACTGGATGGGGAAAAGGATGAACAAAATGTCAGGCATGTGAGGTACCTGTGTGCCAACAAGATGAGAAAGTCCAGTGTGTAAGGGAATCTGACATTCAAGAGAACAGTCTAGTCTGGATGTGTAGATTTAGCAGTGGGAACTGAAATCACGAGAATGAACATTATTGTCTAGGGATAGTCTATAAGATAAGTAGAAAGAGGACACATCAACATAAAAGAGCCTATAAGGAACCCACACAGGAAACAGAAAGAGCAGAAGAGTCACATCAGTCTCTCTTCTCTGTTGTGGAATTAATTTTTCCTCACTTTGTTCTACCATCGTATTTTTTATATATGGTAGGATAAGTGATATTATAGAGGCTTTAGACAATAGCTAGTGTCATGAGTTTCATGCATGCTGCCTATAAGTTTCTTTAGGCCTGGATCCTCATTGTTATCCATGTCCCTAGTATGAACTTGAGTGGCTCATGGGTGGTAGTAGGCTTTCAGTAAATACATGAATTAGAAAAGGTCTAATGAGAGAATGAATGTATCATTTTAGAGAATTTGTTTTTAACTCACATCAGAAGAATAAATTTATAGACCAATTAGATTTTTTTTTTCTCAATTTCACAATGAAATCAACTTTCAGTTGAGCAAACCAGTTAGCTACTATCTGAAAGTAGCTAGATCAGTACCATAGTTTAGATCAGTACTATAGACTTTGGGAGAAGTGGGACCAGGAACTCAAAAAAATAATGATTCTTTAAAAGGGATCAGGTGTGCTGGTTTCACATATGGAGGAGAAGGCTTTCACGTTCTCCTAGCTCTCAGGTGCATACACCTTGGTCTTTTCTTCAGTCGCTCCAGGGCAAAAGAGGTAGATGGCTTTTTTAAGCTTTAGGGGAAAGAATGCAGATTCTGTAAATACTCCGGAAGAGTAACAATAAAGCAAGTAATTCTACTTTTATGAACCAAAAGCCAAGATATTTAGTGCTATTTATTACTGGGAGGCAAAAAGAAAGAAAATATATCTTTTGGGTAATTATTGATATTTCCATGTTTGTAGCAGGATTCAGACTAGCAAAGGAGAAGCTTATCTTCCATTGTCCAACCTTGGAGGTCTTAAGTAATCTAGTAATTGGAGAAACTGCTGCCCAATTAATTATTTTCTTTTAGTTCATATGCTTATTTGACCTAAAACCAGAGTACCATTTGTTTGTAAATATAAATGATACACCTACATAATTTGTCTGCCTCTGGAATATTTGTAGGCTCGGATTTCTTTTTATACTTGTTCTTTGGGGAGGCTTGTACTGTTTAATAATACTTAGTCTAGGGCACTTATTAGTCTAGTTCCAAGCCTCAACTTGTGTGTCAGGTTGCTTAGAACAGCTGAAATCCCTGTAGTCCGAGAAGCTAGAAGCTGTCAAATGTTCAAGAGTGCAAGAGACTCCCACTTCTAAGAGCAATAAAGTTGATAATGTAATTTTAACCCATTTTCCTGTTTTGTACACCCATTCTACAGTGTTCCATTCCAGTGCTGAGAAGCTTCTCTTGACTCTTAAACTGAAATCTCTGAAGCCTTGGAAAAGGCTTCATGAAGGCTTTTGTGAGTGGGGGGTCATCATGCTTCACTGGTGGCTTTTTCTCCTAATTCCTCCCCTCCAACCTTCAGGTACCTCCATACCTGCTCCTCCATCCCACTACAGAGAGCCTTTGAAAGTAGAGAATTGAAAGAACAAACCATTGATCAAAAGAGGCAGCAAAGCTAGCCTTTGGGGTTTAATAATGTGTCCTGTACTATTTTTGTATTTAGCAAAAATCAATTTTTCCTCATTATAAATGTGTTTTCCCTTGGGCTTTCATTTCCAAGATTATTTCAAGGAAAATTATATCCATATATTAGTCTCATTTGTCCATATCTCACTCAATAACTATTGTAGTTATTAAATATCTTGAACCAGGAAGTTGTATTTTGCCAGCATTAAATGCAGCTTGAAATTCTGAGATTCAATTTGGAGAAAAATCACTACATTTGAGTGGGTTAGAATATTGCCAAAAATGCATTTTCCATCTGTCTCATGGTAAGAACTGTTTTAGCATTTGAAATTTATAGCTAAGGACTTTCTGCCATCTTTGCAAAGTGGTCTGGAACTGGAGACTGTGATGAAGACTGTAGGTCCTTGGGAGCTGTCCTCATCATGGAGGACAAAGTGGCACATAGACATCAGTTTCTTTCTGTTTTAGTTTCTTAAATGGTAGATGTCATTGATGTCTCTAATACTGTCAAGTCAGTACCAGCACACTCAACACCCAAGAGCATGGTTCCCAGAGCTTCTGTGCCCAGAGCCCTGCACATTCCCATGTAACATGACCCACAGTGATGATCATGGTTACTTCTCATCCTTTCTTCCTGACCTGAGTCTGCCCTGGAAATATTAGCATTGGACTCATCCACTCTAACACATGCAAAGAAGACTTTAAGTTTGCCAAAGCCAAATAAGAAATCAAAGGCCAAGTCAGGAATTGGTTTTCAGTCTCTTCACTAATATGGGTCCATATGCAGCTCTTCTTTCTTGTCAGGTGATGCCCCTGAGAGTGATCTCTTCTCTTTGTCTTAGCAATGCTGGTTGAGCTGTGAGCACTAGCAGCGTCATCATGGGCACTGTAGCTGGGTCCACGAAGTCTGTTCTTGTGTGATTGGAACCGGCCTCTTAACATTATCATTGATCTACTTACCTGGCTTAAAAAGAGAGGCTCCCTTCTTTTTGAGCGTGTGTCAAGTTATGTCCCTGATGTACCTCACAGTGTCATTGTTTGGGGCTCTGCTGTGTTGAATTCTTGATCATTTCTACTGTTCTCACAACTTATGCTTCACTTCATCATGCAACAACAATTTAAGAAGCTGCAGGATTTTGTTTTACACAGCATTTCACAACTTGTATTATTATTGTCTCAAATATTATTATACACCGAATCAATATTACATAGAGGCAGCCTGGCAGAATGGGTAGAACACAGGCTTTCTGGAATTAGATCTTGACTCTACCACTTTGTAGGTGTGTGGAGTTGGACAAGTTATTTAAGTGCTCTTGGCCTCAATTTCCTTATGTACACAATGGGGATATTAACAGAATCTGCCACAGAAGGTTATTGTGAGTGAGGATTAAATGATTAGTACATGCCAATGGCTTGGTATAGTATCTTTCAGACATCAAGATATCAAATTTTAGAAGATCAGGATTTCTTCATTAGTCATTTTGCCATGACACTTTACTGTTTATTAGCTCCAGGAAAATATATGTAAATTGCTTAAGAGGTTTGGTAAACCTTTGCTACAGTTAAATGCTTCTCCCCTTTATAGTACCTGGAACCTAGATGATGGTGATGATGATGATGATGATGACGACGATGACTATGATAGCCAACATTTATGGAAATCTTATAATGTACCATGCCTATCCTACACATTCTATATAATCTTATTTATTCTTCATAAAAACCACATGGTGGGAAGCTTATGTCCACTTTACCATTGAGGAAGCTGCAACTCAAAGTCTTGGGGCTGGGTTCATACCCAGGTCAAGTCTGCCCAAAGCCTATTAGCCATTACTCTAAACTACCTCTTTAATAGCAGTGGACTGGTTATCCTTCAAAGCAGAAGCCTGGGGAAAAAGAGAAGAGAAGGGATTCTTTCTGGGATCTACTGCTTGGGAGGCTACTGGATTTTAAGGAAGGCACTCAACTTCCCTGAAGTTCAGAGTTTTCATCTGTATTCTGAAGAAGACAATTACTGTACAGGTTTTGTGAGAGATGTAGAACAGAACAAAATACATAACAAAGCAAGAATGGGTAGGTACTTCAAGAGTTGCTCCTACCTGGTTTTGCCAGAGCAATCAGAAATTATGAAGATTTCATTTTATATACACGTTTAATGGGCATAATGAAGGTGGGGATGCTCATCCTGAGATGAGTCTTCATTTGTCTCCACAGTGAAACCAGAGCTCAATTGCCATTAAACAGTGTGACTTGGGGAATGATTTTGGCCCAAACTGGGTGCACATGTTACAGTTGTCCTACACAGTCCGACTGATCTGGGAGGCTGTGACACAGCCCTTATACTCAGTCTTGGTCTTTGTCAATGTCAAGGAATTTACATGACAGTTTTCAGTTCTGTCTGATAGGCTTTGGAAAAATGCTGGCACTTCTCAGTGTTTCTAACAGAATATTTTATGATCATTTACTTCTGAGGTTGGTCAGGAAATTATTCTGGGGGGAAGCTGGCTTTTGTGGGCTGTGATTTTGGGTGACGGTGATGGGAGGGGGTGTATTAAATCCCTTTTGTTCATTCTTGGTTAGAATGGGTCTTACAGTGGATTCTGCCATTTGTGAAACCCATAATGCTTCCAGTGTAATACCATTAAAGAGCCTCCTGATATCAGTAGGTAAGGAATAGCTCATGGGTGTTACTGTTTAATCACTTCAAGCTCAATTTCATGTGTTATTACAAATCTATCCCCCTTGTTTGTCATTTCATCTTTGGATAGCACACCATTGCTTCAGAAGCAGAAATACAGCAACAATTTTAGTTTATCTGTTGACAATGAACATCTTAGATTGTTGTCTGATCAAGGCTGATGCATGAGCTTGATCTTTGGGATCATGGTTGGTTAAAACAGGGCCAACTCTGACATATGTCTGTGGTAGTCGTTGGTGCTGTTTGTTAAACATTCTGTCTCTCTACACTCTGGGAGCATTGTAGATTGTACAATGCTTTCTTATATTTGGGTGGGGCCAGTCAGTAGTTCTGGACAATATGTTGTGATTGTACACCATTCAGTAGTGATGTACTCCTTCTGGGGATGGAGTGTTTATTTGCTGACATGAGCCTATCCAATGATCTCTTTTCCTTCTGCCATCGTTACAGGTGACATTCTCTATTTTCAAAGCTTGGTCTCAGAGAGCCCCAGCCAACCCTTTATAGAGAGGTGGCCCCGACTGTTGTTATTTTAACAAATGAGACCTTGGTTGTGTGCTTGCAGGACCTCCTACTCCTCTCCGCTAATGCAGTATTCATAGTCAAGGGCTTGTGCTTTTGGGGGGCAGTCAAGATATAACCTTGATCAAATTTGTTTTTTCTGTTTAACCTTTACCATAAAATCCATCTAGAGGTCTGAGAAATGTAACACCTTGATAATAAATGTTTTAGGGGCAATCAAACTTGCCTCATAGTGTAATTTTTTCCTTTTTCTTTAAAATTTCTTTTCCTGTAACTCCTTGTCCCAGCCCCTAATATTTTGCCTGGTACATAGCAGCCACTCAATAAGTGAATGATGAATGAATTTGTACAAAATTCTATAAATTTGAAGAGAACTTGCCATTAGTATTATAGAAGTTTTTGACGCTTTCTGAACTTACTGTTGCCAATTATCCTGTTATTAATTCAACCCTAAGTCATACTATTTTCCATTTTCAGGACTCCCCCAGTGACAGGAGCCCTGCTCTGGCTTATCAGTAGCTGCAGGGGCCTCTCTTGAGAGAGCAGCACAGGGCATCTCCAGTTTCTAAGCTCAGCAAACCCAGGAAATGTATGGGACTCTTGCTCATACAGGCAGGAAAATTCCTTACTCTGGCATCATTTTTGGTCAAGGACACAGCACCCAAACTGCTGCTGGCTCTGGAAGAATTTTCACCTTTTTTTACTTTCAAATTTATGTAGTTTCAATGCTGACCCTAGAGAGCCATGCCTCTAAACCTCTTCCCATTAGGACACACCTGACATATCTGTCATACATGCTGAGAAGAAGAGGAACAGGGGTTAGGACAGCCCAAGACTTCAATCTGATACCTGGGGACAAAATACCAATCTTTTTAACATTAGGCACATATCTTGCCCAATTATAGATCTCTCTTGAAGCAATTCCTTCTCTCCATTTCTCCTGACATCACTTCAGATCAGGCTCTCAAATCTGTTGATTACACTATTAAGTCAGAACAGTGCCTGGGACACCAATAAGTGCAAGCTATTATTATCTGTATTATCGCAATTTCATCAGCCTCATGTTTCCACGTTTTCTACATTCCAATCCATACTCTGCATCTTTTAAAAATAGATCTGATTCTGTCATTTCCCCATTTCTAAAGGTCTCCAGTGCCTAGGGGATAAAGTCCACAGTCCTCAGCACATCGTACTTCGTCAGCGGAGACTGTCACCCATATTGGACATATGGGCCATATTGGAATCACTAAGGGAGCTTGTTAAACTCTCCATTTCCCAACTCCCTTCTTCAGGAGATTCTGATGAACTTATGAGTGATGTGGAAGGGAGAACCATTCCTGGGTGGGGATATGCAGTTTGAGAAAGGTTCTACACCTAGCAATCCCCACCTCCCCAGACAGAACCACTGCCCCCCTATACTGCTCTCCCCCTATGTTCCCACATGTAGTGTGTGTTCCAAGCTTTGGGGACCTCCTCAACCTTACCATGCTCTGTCATACTTCTTGCTCTGCACACGCATTATCGTTTGCTTTTATGCTCTTCTTTTTTTCTCTGGGCCCATGTTTTCATTTTTGTTTTTTTTTAACATTTAGTTTAAATGTCAGTTCTTAGGTCTTTCCCAGTGTTACTGGATGACTCTCTCTCTTCTTGTGACTCTGTGCATTGACCTGCATTATTATACTTGTCAAAGTGTAGCCTCATTATTTGTGCCTGCAGCTGCCTAGAGAGCAGAATAATGTCTTGTTTTGTGATCTTCTACCAGATTTTAGCTGAGTTTTGGTACATGGTAGCCACTTAATGAGAGGCAGTGCTCTGTTGAAGTGTGAGCTTTGGAGATTTCCTTCCTAGGGCCCTGTGACAACTAAATGAGAAGGCACACAAGGCACTTAGTCCAGTGCCTGACTCTTAGTAAGTGCTCAATAAATGGCACCTATCATTTTGGGAAATAAATGTTTAGCAGTCAGTATATGTATAATTCTCTCATTCATATGCTGAATTGTCTGCACATTAATACCCATACCAGGATGCATATTTTCTCATCCAGATAATATAACAACTCCCAAGAATTTAGTTAGCAAATATTGGTTGCTGTGGAGAATATATTCTACATCATCTCTGCTTTCAAAGAGATACAACTAAACACCACCAACACCAACACATGCAAAATAACAGCGAGGCAATCCTAGGCCGAGAGCTTAATTGTCTGTGTAGCACGGCCTGGGCTGTAAGTGCAATGGGAATGAAAGGGGAATCAGTGAGACCTGAGAGACAAGATTCACCCTTTTGGGAGCTACATTCACATACATATACCCATATTCACCTCTTAGGAAAAATGGTGGCAAGAGGGGTGTATGGCTGGATGAGTAGGGGAAATACGGTAGAGCGGGCAGGTAGGCAGGTGAAAATCTGGGCTGCACTGGGTAGGTATGGTGCCAGGGCTGTGCTCCGAGCATGGCAGCATCGTCCTGAGACCCTGCTAGAAGTACAGAGTTTCAGGCCTGCCTCCCCTCTCCCCCACCACTGACCTGCACAATTAGAAACTATATTTGAAAAACATCCCCAGATGATTCCTGAGCACATGAAAGTTTGAGAAGCAATGACCTACAGGATACTCAGGAATTTCACTTTATTGGCAGCTCATTTAGGGCTCTTCTGCGAGCTGCTGGAGCCTTATAGGGGGCCCATAGATCCATCTGCACTTCCAATGCAGACTGAAGACTGCACAGACTGTGTAGCTCAGGCATAAATGTAATATTTCTTTGTTCCCAATGTACCTAGATGCTATTCTGACAAAATGCAAAATTCATTTGGAAGTGTTTCTGGTTCCTAGTAGTTTTTCTTCATTATATAGTTTCTTAGGCATCCAAATCTAAAAGAAAACAGCTCTTCAGTAGAGATTTTGAAACAATTATATTAAAAAGAAGTTTCAGTATTTGAAAACCAGTATTTGGAAACGGATATACATTCAGTGCTGCATGATGCACAATACTTGAGTCTTTGCGGACAGATGTGGGAATCAAAAGTGAAATGAATCTCTTCATGGAAGACAACAAATCACCTAACACACAGCCAGTTGTTCCAGTGACTCTGGACTTAGGGGTCTGGCACAGTTTTTACATTCGTGCCTTGTACTGTATGAACTCCATAGGGGAAACAAGTGCCTGCATGGTCCAATTCCTTCCTTTCCTGGTGCCCTCTGTCAGTTAGGCTGGTGGTGATGGTTGGTGTGTGGGAGTGGACATTTAGGGATTTTATACAATTCACATTCCACTTCTTGGCCTCAGCTGGGTTGCTGGCTTGGATGATGTCATGCTTGGTGAGGAAGAGAGCCGAAGAGGAGCTTGGCTCTGTTAGTAATCTCAGTCCTGAACAAAGTGTTAGCAGATGTGAAATGTTAGCACCTGGTTCTTCCCCAGTCTCCTGCAGCCTTGACTTTGAAATCAGCTAGATCCATCATCAAGACCTGTCTCCATCACTATGGGCTTGTTACTTAACCTCTCTCAGACTCACTGTCTTCATTTGTAAAATCGAGGTAACAAATCTGATTCAGAGAGCTCTTCTAAAAAATGAAATGCAAGTTGCAAATCATTCAGCATATACTCACCCTCAGTAAGAGCCCCTGCTATTGCTGTATTCATTGTATATTTAATCTGTCTTCGAAAGACATCCCTTCACCCTTCTCTCAGGTAAGGACCCTCATGTGGTACATCAGAATGCTGAAGAAGAATGGGCAGGGCAGGTAGAAAAGGGAGGCTGAGCACTTATTCTTGCTCACAAAAGATTCACAGTAGAGGCTGAGAAGAGGGAGTGAAAGACCCTGTCCCCTGGCTCTTCCTTAGCTCGAGCCCTGCCTGTAAGATCACTTAGCATCACAGAAATTATCTTCTCATGCTTTGTTTAGTTCACCCCAACTCAGGGCCACAGCTGACGTTGGCTTAGCCTTGGCTGACCTGTCTGGACTCAAACAATTTCCTTCACCTTCCTTAGCCTCAGTTTCCTTATCTTTAAAATGAGAGCGTGGACCTTTGTGATCTCAAAGGTACTCCCAATTATACAATTCTAAGAGATTATGCCCATCTGAGAGCAAGTGGAATTAATGTGATGAAGGGGAGCCCTCCAGGGGGAAATGCTGGAGACTAGAACAAGAATAGATGTGAATCATCTCAGTTTTGGGGGCTCAGAAAAGCTCATGGCAGGTTTTTGTATTTGTCTGCCTGGTTGCATACTTATGTACTGCCCTTGTTTGGCCTTGAAGAATGTGGTTTTTTTCCATTGTTTCTAGTGGGGACAATGCTCTATTGTCACAAATCATTGTGTCACGTCTGCTTGGGAAAGCAAACACGGCTGCTTCCCTTTGGATCCTTGTCCGGGAAGTTCTCAAGCCAGCAGATTGCCTCAACGATTCATGATGACTATTGGTGGCTCCTCTCTGGCCAGGGACCTGTTCTCCCCACTGCCCCGGCCGCCAGAGGGGATGGTAGGCGTTTTCTCTCCATTCAGTCCCTCACCAGGAGCTGCACTGGGGATTGTCAGGTAGGTAAGGAAAATGCTGTCATGCTCAACAGAGATGTCAGACCAGACGTGAGTCAGCGTTAGCTTCCCCCAAGCACAGCTGAGAGACAAAGAAATGGATTTACTGAAGATGTACACAAACCAGAACCTATTATGTTAAAAAACATAAATAAAATGAAGGAAAAGGCATACAGAGTGAAATTATCTTTTTAAAGCATCTTGGCAAAATAGCGCTGAATACACATCAGTACAATGGTGGAGTCATCCATGTGTGTCAACCTGTAGTTTTTAATGACAAGGATGTATAAACAAGTAGGTAATATACAGCCCAGCTGCTTCTGGGGTTTTTAACTTGCTCCCTTTAAGAATGAGTTGGTGGAAACACAGCTGAAAGCACAGACTTAGAAAATGAGTAATTTGAGTTCAACATAGAAAAGGAGACGTGGATGAAGATTTTGAAAGAATATCTATTCAACTCCATAAGCCTACAAAAGACGATTAGGCTAAATAGGCAGAAATTTTACTCTGCTCGCAAAGGATAAATATCATTTTCCATTTCTTCTGGTGGCTAGGCAAAGCTCTGTCGTGGATAATTTTTTTAACACAGCATTCTTTATGAAAAGAAAAATATACCCCATTTTTTCCTCCTTCCAGGTGTCTACTCAGGCTCTTAGCTCAGGAGTCCCTCTGTGTCTTCTAGCGCATACCACTGCCAACACCCAGCACAGAAACATCGAAAAAATGTAAATCTTTTAATTTTTTTCTGCACCTTTGTTCTTACAGATAATTTGTAATAGCAGATGTGTTTTTATTTATGGTAAATGAATGTGTAGGGGTCCAAAGAGACTCGTGTAGGATAGAATGAGAAAGGGGCTTCTCTTCCAGGGAGGAAACAGAGCAAAGAACCAATAATGAAGTCTTATTAAACCTTATTAAAGCAGATAAAACTTGCTTTTATTTATATGCCTAGAACATTCCAGAGACTTTTCTTATAGGATCTCTTTACCGTACTGTAAAGTGGTAATTTCCTTCATTTTTGAAGAGGAAGCTGATGCTCTGAGAAGGTAAGTACCTGGTCAAGCTCCCATATCCCATAGGGAGGTGAGTGGAGTGGAAGTCCAACATCAGTATCTTATTGCTTCCTTTTTTGACAACAAGATCAAAATTAGGCATTAGGCGCCTACTGTATGCCAGACGTTTTGATGGGAATTGGAGATGTGAAGAGAAATAGAACCAAATATTTACTGCTGAGTGCTTCACAAAGCATTTAGTGAGTGCTTGCTGTTTTCTTAAGTACTCCCATAAAACGGATATTGTAGTCAAGCCTCACAGTAGATAATTGTGCAAAGTGAACACACTTATTAGCTTATTTTTTAGATAGTGAAAAGCACATGCTCACACCATTTACCTCACACAGCTAAAGATCATACAGCGAATAAGTGTTAGAACTGAGGTCTGGACTAAGCCCTGTCTAGCCCTCAACTCTTGCTCTTTTCCAATATGCATTTAATGTTTATTGAGTTCTCCAAGATATTTGATATGGACTTGATATGGTACATCTGCAGAAGTATTTGTATTTTAATAAGCAATCCTGTAGGTGAAACTGCATTTGTAAGTAATTCATAGGTTGTAAGTGGGGGAAATCACTTTGCTCAGGGAAAAATGTTAAGACTCTTCAAAATGACACTCAATGTTAACTCTACTAGACAAAGACACCTAAATGTGAAAGGTGGATTACCTGAGATGGTAGACCACATAGAAAAAAATGATATCAGAAAGAAATAAAATAATGTACAAATAAACTTCTTTTTTAAAATGTTTATTTCTTTGGAGAGAGAGGGAGAGAGAGAATAAAGGTAAAAGAGAGGAAGAAGGAAGGAAGAGAGAAGACAAGAGAACTGTTTGCCACCCTGCCCGGGCTCAGATGCATCCATGTGAGTGAGCAAGGTACAGAGAGAGGGAGAGAGAGAATCCCACCAACTGTGTGAGGTTGTGACCTGAGCCAAAGTCAAGAGTCGGATGCTTAAGTGACTGAGCCATCCAGGCGCCCAATGCTGATATAAATAGTATACATAACTCTTGAAAAAACTCGAAGTCAGTAAGGAGGATTCCTCTGAGGATCAATTTATTTTACTCACTGATATTAGAGTCATATAATAGAGCTCCAGTCTTGGTACTTCCTTGTATGAATATCTTTGCTGGCTATTATAAAAATCTCATCTTCTCACCATAACTTGACTTTTGTTGTCTTGCTTCCATTCCTTTTTCGGCTAGGACCCTTCCATCTTTTCTCTCCAAACGTGGAAACATTTTAAACACCCATTTATGTCTCCAGGATGACTAGGCTATTTCCTTACTGCAGGTGACTTAACCTGCCTTTCCTTTGAAGAGTTGATACTCACCTAGTGATCCTTATTTGCTTTGCTTTGTGTTAATTGCTTTTAGTATTCATTTTGCTTAACTTCCTAAACTAATAACTTTCTTGAGGGTTTTTCCCATCTCTTTTTATTCTTTGTAGCATCTGACACAGGTTTTTACAAGTTGTGTTAATGAATATCTGTAGGTATTAGTTAAATGAAACCCAATTAAATAAGGGCCAGAGTAAAATGTGCAGGCCGAACAGTCATGCATCAGACTTTCTCTGACTCGTGGATAATCTGCTTCCCAGCAAGGGGAGGAGTTGGAGGAGAGAGGAAGACAGGAGAAGGACCCTCGGTCATTTGGCACTGACATGAAATTTACAGTGGAACACCGGCAAGTTTCTACAAAGCACCTTCACTCTTCTCATGAGGGAGAGTATCTCCTCATTAGGCAAGAGTTTACACAACTCAGTGGGAAAATCTCATACACCCTAAAGCCGTAACCCTATTGATGACAGCACGTGTGGTTACATAGCAACAATTATGGTATCACAAATAGAGTATTATTATGATTTCAAGTATGAAAACAACTGCAACAGAGGATTAAAGTTAGCAACAAAAGAGAGATGTAGTAAATTTAGAACTAGAACAGAGTTCTTTCCAAAAACACATTTTGCATAACGTTTCCCACATTTTGCAGTGACAAGGGGGCATATCTGAAAGTTAAAGCTTTTTCTACAGAGAGAGAGAGCGAGCTGAGGCCTGCACTTTTTCCAGATAGCGTATTTCCCAGCCACAAACTCATATTTGTTTCTTTCAGAACATTTACTAATCCTCTTCCTCATGCCCTCACCCCCAGTGTGTGCACGATTGGGCATGTAAACACACGCCATTCTTTACCATTCAGGATTAGGAATAATATACAGCTTCAAAGAGAATGGTCTTCGCTCGATTCACGGAACTTGCTGTGAACTCGCTGTCCATTTTGTGATTGGTGAAACTGAGAGCTGAAACCTACAGTTTGACTTTTTCAAAATTGAGTGGTTGGGAACTGGAGGGTCAAAGCTTTCTGGTCCTAGGACAAATGGGCTCATGCTTTTGTTGTTATTGCTGTTTGTTTTTGCCATATACTTTATAGCTGTATTGACACAAAGGACATTGTTTTTTATTTTTTTGATGTCCAGTCACCCTTGCTTCTTCTAATCTTGATTTTTTCCCCCTGAAATCATGAGATTCAGAAAATCTGATCCCATTTCCAACTCCAGGAAGTAGGAAATAGGAGAGTGCAGGAGGACATTGGGAGAGGTGGTAGTGTCCCTCATTCTCTAGCTATTCGTCCATCCATTTACCATTGTTCTTTTTCTTCCTTTCCTTTTCTTCTTTTGTTTATTTATTTTTGCCTTCTTTCTTGTATGTTCAAAATAACATCAAGAATATCTTTGCAGTTTAAGGAGAAGACACCTCCATGTGAGTGGGAGAGTACGGGTGCATGGAGAAGGAAGTTGGATGTTGACCTGAAAGTTAGCGGGACATTTGACCTTCCAGCTTTTTAAGCACCAGCTAGTATTTCCTTCTCTTCTCTCCCTGACCCAACAATCATGCCTCATCAAAAGTTTTCCAGGCCCCTGAAGTAAAAATGACAAATCAGTGGGTACAAGTGATAGGAGAAGTACAAGATCTCATTAGATGGAATAGAATGAAACACTGCAAAATGAAGAATTGAATATTATCTAAGGTAAGGCAGCAATTCTTTGCTCCAAGTTATACAAAATTCTTGCTTTAGAATCCGATGTATATAATTATTGAGGATCAACTGGCAGACACTTGATTAGGCATCATGAGCATTGGATGGGGGCAGAATAGTTAAAGATAGTGCTAGATATCAAAGAACGTACAATTCCAAAATAAGACGAATATCAATAAGCTTTAAGCCAGAAAGCCTGAAATGAATCTCTGCTCTTCCATTCTTGTCCAGGTCTAGATTTGTACTTGTTAAAAATGCGCTACAAACTGTTTTATTCCTTTCCTGAGAACAGGGAGAAGCCACCTGGATAGTGTATCACTAACTTGTCCTAAGGAGGTAGTAAACATTTGTCAGCTTGTCGAACAACAGCCTCATACCCTATCCCGCCACGGAGAAACTGGCACCCTCCTATCTCCTGAGTACCTGAGATTTCTCATTCCTCTTATAAAAGTCCTGGAATTATTTATCTAAAACAACCATGCCCTGTATTTCTGCTGTTTCTTGCTTTATTCCCAGCAGTCATTTGGAGATAAGCATATTGAACAGTTGAAATAGGTGATTTCTAATGTCATCAAATACTAAAAATTAGTAAGGAACTGATCACTACTGAGGGGAGTTTCAAAAAATGGAAACACATGGCTCGTAATCACAGTGAGTTTAAATTCTAATTAAAGATTCAAAATTGATGCGTCTGATGGAAGAGTAGGCAGGACTTCTGTTGTATGGGAGGTATTGGAACTAATTTCTCATTTGGTTGTTCTTTTATTCAAGCATCCCTTGACTGAGCTGGATGAAGCTGACTGCCTTTCCATTTCATATTGGGCTTTCATGTTCTGGCTTTAATTCTCGGAGATTTCAAAATGTATTTTGATCATTTTTCTTTAGGAAAATAGGTGATCAACTTCCTAACCAGTCTAGCCCCAAACTAATGAACCATAATGCCAAAGTGATTACTTTCAAAGGAATACATTATAGGCAGAATAACTGAACTCAATCTGTTCTTCTGAGGAATTTAGCTGTTTTTTTTTTATAACAGCTTTATTGAAATACAATTTACATACCATAAAATTTACCCTTTTCAAGTATACACTTCAGTAGATTTTTAGTACTGTATATTCACAGAGTTGGGCAATCATCCACACTACCTATTTTTGGAACATTTTAATCATCCCCCAAAGAAACTCTACTCATTAGTAGTCACTCTCCATATCCCTATTTCCTGCAGCTTTTGGCAACTGCTAATCTACTTTCTGTCTATGTATTTGCCTATTCTGGACACTTGGAATGAATGGAATCATGCAATATATGGTATTCTGTGGCTTTCTTTCTTTCACTTAGCATAATGGTCTCAAGGTTCCTCCATGTTGTAACACGCATGAGACTTCTTTCCTTATAATTGTCAGATATACTCCATTGAATAGATATTCTGCATTTTGTTTGGCTATATGAATAATGCTGCTATGAACACTAATGCAAAAGTTCTTGTGTAGACTTATGATTTCATTGCTTTTGGGTTTAAACCTAGGTGTGATATTGCTGGATCTCATTTGAAGAACTGCCGCACTGTTGTTCTCTAAAGTGCTGCACCATTTTGTAATCCTGCTAGTGATGAATGAGGGTCCTATTCCTCTACATCCTTGACAGTCTATATATCTGAATACATTTCCATCTGTATATCTGTATGTCTCCTATTGCCTCTGTATCTCTGGAGAACTGTGACTAATACACAGGGCAATACTGGCCACATAGAATAAGCTGGCAGGTACTTCTTAGTCTTCTAGTTTTTACAAGAGTTTTTGAAAGACTGGTATTAATTCTTTAAATGTTTGGTAGATTTCACCAATGATGCCATCTGGGGCTGCAGATTTTGTGTGTGTGTGTGTGTGTGAAGTTTTTAAATTACTAATTCAATCTCTTTACTTGTTATAGATCTATTTAGATTTTCTGATTTTTTTTCTTGAGTCTTTTTCAGCAGTTTGTTTCTCTCTAGGAATTTTTCCATTTCATCTAGGTTATATATAATTAGCATAGTGTTGTTTATAGTATTCCCTATATTTCTATAAGGTTATTAGTAATGTCTTTCTTTTATTCCTACTTTTTACAATTTCCTTCTTTTGTCTTGGTCAGCCTAGCTGAAGAATTTTCAGTTTTATTAATTGTTTAAAAAAATCAATATTTGACTTTGCAGGTTTTCTCCATTATTTGACTAGCCTCTATTGCATTTATTTCTGCTCTAAACTTTATTGTTTCTTTCCCTCTGCTTGCTTTGGGTTTAGGTTTTTTTTCCCCCCTATTTTATTAAGATGGGGAGATAAATTATTGATATGAGACCTTTCTTTATATATTTTTTGTTCTTGTATTTCTTCATTACTGCCTTCTTTTGTGTTAAATATATATTTCTTAGTGTACCATTTTAATTACCTCCTGTTTTAATGATATATTTTTTACTTCTTTTCCTAGTGGTTGCTCTGGGGATTACAGTTAAAATATTTTCTTATGAAATCTAGTTCATATTAATACCAATTCAATTTCAATAGTACACAAAAACTTTGCTCATATGTAGTAACTCTGTTCTCCTCTTCTCCTTTGTGCTATTATCATCATGCAAATCACCTCCTTATAAATTATAGCCACACTAACACCATCTTGGAATTATTCATTTATGTAGTTCCCATTTAAATGATAAAAAAGGAGTTATGAATAAAAATACATTAGTACTATCTTTTGTATTTACCCATGTGGTTACTTTCACTGGTGATCTTTATTTCTTCATGTGTATTCAAGTTACTGTGTAACATCCTGTTATTTCTGCCAGAACTATCTTTAGTATTTCTTATAGGGCAGGTCTGCTTGTGATACATTCTCTCAGTGTGCAGTTGTCTGGGGATGTCTTCATTTCTCCTTCAAATTGCAGGATAGTTTCATTGAATTTGGTATGCTTATTGGCAGCTCTTTTAATAACATGTCATCCTATTGGCTTTGGCCTCTACGTTTTCTGATCAGAAGTCAACTGTTCATGTTATTCAAGATTGCTTGTGTGTGATGTGTCAGTTTTCTTTTGCTGCTTTCAAGATTCCATTTGTTTTTTGCTTGTGCAGTTTGTGAATCTTTAGATGTGGGTCTCTAGGTTTATCCTACTTGGAGTTCACTGAATTTCTTGAAGGTGTACATGAATGTTTTCATAATTTGGGACATTTTCAGCTATTTTCCTCAACTACCTTCTATATCCTTCTCTCTCCCTTCTGCTTGGGACTCCTATTTTGCATAGTCTGGTATGATGTTCATGTCCCAGTCTCCGAGGCTCTGTTTGTTTTTATTGTCATGTTCTCTTTCTGTTCCTCAACTGACCTGTCTTTAAGTTTGTTAATTCTTTCTTTTCCCCACCCACTTGGGCTCTTGGTCCTCTCCAGTGAGCTTTTCACATATGCTATTGTGTTTTTGAACTCTAAAATGTCTATTTGACTCTTTCATAATTTCTCTTTGTAAATATTGTCTCTTTGGTGAGTTATCATTCTCATGTTTTCCTTTAATTCTTTAGACAAGATTTCCTTTAGTTCCTGGAACATACATATAATAGTTCATTTACAACTCTGTGTAGTAACTGCAACACCTGAGCTTTTCAGGAGTAGTTTCTATTGAATTTTTTTCCTACTTATGGGCCATACTCTGATGTTTCATTATGTGTGTCTTGTTTTTTGGTTTTGGGGCTTTTTTTGTTTTGTTTTTTGGTTGCTGAAACCTGGGCTTTTAAAATAATTTAATGGGGCATCTGGAGGACTCAGGTTATCTCCATGACCCCATACCTAGTTTGTTTTGTTGCTGCATGCAGCAGTTATTGTTATCACAGCTATTTGTTTGATTTGTGACTTTGTTAATTTTTAAAGTCTGTATTTGTTGTTGTTCTATGCAGACCTCTGTGTTTAATTGGCTTAGAGGTCAGCTAATGAGTGGACATATATCTCCTTAAATTCATTTAACTAATAAGTTCCCACACTTTTGCTACAGATATATATGTGTGAATTGGGGTATGCCTTCGATGTTCTGGCAGTTTATAACTCTGCCTTAGCCTTGACCTCCTGCATGGCCAGCCATAGGTGAGAGCTTAGGGCCTTCTCAGTTCTTTCCCAAGCATATGCACATCCCTGAACATACATATGGCTTTCTAGATTCCCAGAAATATGTCAGAACTTTTCAAAGCCCTCTGTGGACATCTCATATCCTAGATATTTATATTAAGTTTTTTTTGGTTAGCTTCCTATTTGTCCCAGCTGGCGGCATCTCACATCCTTAAGCAGCTGTGTTGCTAAATAATTCCTGATTCTTTTGGAAAAACACTGTGGAGATAGGGATTTTCTCACTTAATAATATATGAGTTAGGTCTATTAAAGATAAATCCTTTGGATGGGACTTTCCAGGGAGCCACCCAACAATAGTGATAATTCTCTGAAGATGGGGCTTTTGGGGGAGCTCCAGACTTATTCTACTCTCCCAAATGGGTGGTGGGCCATTGTTTTTCCACAGCCACCATGTTTGTAAAGCTGCTGGTTTTCAAGGCTATTGTGATGTTGGGGAGAGGGAGATGGGAAAAGAGTGAGTTTAAATGCCACAGAGCTCACTGTTCTATGGAAACAGCCATTTTTCTTTCCATCGTTTGGTTAACTCATAGGATTCTGAAAATGTTTCTTTTGACTGTTTTGCCACTGCTCTCATTGCTTTGATGGAGCACCATTCTGGAAGTGTTGTACTTCCTGAAGTGACTTTGATATCAGGGCTGCTTTTGAGACATAGATTTCAGACCTGAGAGTTGTTTCCTGAGTACAGAGCCAGAAAAATGGAGATGGGTGTACTAGAAGGGTACAGATGGATGATTAAGTCTGGTTCTTGTTTCCACTCTGGGGAGATTGATATTTATGTCTCCAGGGGAATGTTGTACCTCATCTTTCTGCATACAAGAACCACCATGACAAGATATTCCCTTAAGCCTTGAGATCACAAAAGAAGAGGAGGGGCACTTGCTGCTGATAATAATGTCTGAGCGGAAGTCTCAGCTGGGAACCCTAATAAGGCCAGCAGAACAGAATTGTGGCAGTGAGGCTTTGGAACTGATGGGCTGATCGTGAGCAGTTGACTGGGCACCCTTGAGATGTGCCTGCTGTTGATTTGCTAACTTGATGTGTAGCTCAGCAACCACGGCGTCAGCACCACCTGAGAGTTTGTCGGCAATGGAGAATCTCAAATCCCACTCTGGTCTTGCTGAATCAGAATCTGCATTTTAACGAGACAATTTGTGTACACAGTTACGTTTGAGAAGTACATGCCTACAGCATATTTACATCTTTATGTGGTTGTCCCGGGAGGATTCCTGTAATTGGAGAGCCAATCACCATCTACTTCATGGTGATTTTTATCAACCTAAATCTCTGATGTATGTCATCTGCTTTCCTAAAACTTCAGAGAATACCAGTCTTCACACAGTCTTGTCCTTGTAATTTTTTATAGTGAAGATAAAGAGTTGAACTTCAAGATCTCAGAGAAGCAGAATGTGTGTGAGGTGGAGTGGTCCAGAAAAGCATTATTTGAGTTGGACTTTGAGGAAAGGAAGGGGGAGGAGGTGAGTGCATATCAAGGAGATGACAGAATATGGGCCAGCCTACAGAGGTGGGAGTTTTCTACCATAGGTAATATAGCTTAGACTGCAAAATTTTTGAGGGTGTAGATTATGTCTTGTTCATATATATGTCTTCAGTGACTGGCATAGAGTAGGCACTCTACAAATTCTTTATGAACTAAATAGTGGGAAGATTAGCCTCACCAGAGGTGAGGATTTATACAAGAATTATGGGAGCTGATACAAATTGCTTAGGATATGACCAGGTGATGGGGACCTTGAAAGCTTGGTAGGACTTTGTATTTATGTTTGCACATAATTTTCAATAAGGCATATGTAAATGCAAAGAGGCTTATTAGAGAAATGACTAACAATGTTTTTAAAAACTATGTTCAAACTGCAGAAAATATAGCCTTCTAAAATCTTTTTGGCTCTTCTAGATTTGCACACATTTGAATGAGAACGTACTATGGGAATCACGCATTTAGGAGAAAGAAAACTGGAGAAGAATGATAGACAGTAGCGGCACATTTCAACGTTTTTATGTTGTGAGAGCTTAGGCAGGGGAATGACATGTGAAAAAATAATGTTTGACAGTGATTAAAATGCAGCTTAGTGCTCGATGGATCGGAATGGGGAGAGAATAGAGTCAAATAGACCAGCTAGGGGATTGTTTTCAAAAACTAGGGATGAAGGCCGGGGGATGTAGACCCCTGTCTGCAGGGCAGAGGATGGCTGCTGCTGCAAGTGCATGGTATTATAAAAGAGAGAAATCTTACCAAGCAGCTGGGTCTTATATTAAAGAGAAAGAAGAAAGGAAAAAAAGAAAAACCACCTGATGCAATAGGAGTGACAGCAACTTTTTTTTACCATTCTTATAAGGCAATGGTAAGAATTAAATGCAGTGATTCTTGGAAGTTGCCTAGGTAAATGCCTGGCAGAGGGTAAGCATTCACTGTAAATTTTAGCTCTTACCTATTGTTTCCTGAGAGCAGGGACCACCTGGTGCTGTTAAGTATCACATCTGCTCCTCAAAATCAGCACCCAGCTCCATGCTTATTCGTAATAGACACATAATAAATATTTGATGAATGGGAAACAAAATATCTGTCAATGTAGGAACTAAATATATTGACTCTAAACAAAATCACATTTTACTGTTGATATCTATTATAAAATATTATACCCCAGTGTAGGTTTGGGGGAAGGTGGTTATTTACCTCTAGTGTTCTGCTCTCCAAACCAACTTTATCTCTCTTTCTCTTTCTCTGCTTGTCTATGCCCATCCTAATGGTTCCTATCATAATACCCATAACTCTTGGAAGCCAGCTTTCCCTGTCTGTCTGTGTTTTACAGTAGGTGCTCGGTACATATTTGTGTTAATTGGTAAACCAGTGTTTTCTAACCCTGTGGCTCACACTTCAAAGCATTGCTATCAATGAGAAAGATACCCTCGTTTCTTTGCCGTATGTAATTCAGCCCTTTTAAATAGTTTGTCCTCTCTGAATGATCACTAAAATGTTTGGTACAGCTAATTTAATGAGTTGTGACTAAAGCTCTCTATTTCATGGGGCTGAAATATGTTGAACTTCACATTTGTGTGTGAGCCAGAATCTCTAAAAGTTTCATGATTACTTGACAGAATAATTGAAACAAGAGGGTAAGGATTGAATGGTTCGTTTTCACATATATTTTTTCACCTGCCACTAAAATAAAATATTCTCCTGAGCAAAAGTCAGGGACTCTTCCCACCCCTAATACTGTGTGATGGCAAGTTGTAGAGTGGAATTAAAATAGAGTTATCTAGCATCTTTTTCCCAAGAAGCTAAAAGTTCTTTTTATGTGTCACCAGAGAATCTCTGTGTTAAAAAAAGGTTTCCACATGTGGTCATGGTTGATTTTCATACTTGAAGAATCTTATAGGGCCTTACAACTTTGAAGGGACTTAGTTTCACTGGAAAGTCTACAAAAACCTGAAGTCCAGCTCTTCTGATTTCTTTGGATCCATTTAAAGTTGGCTTTTGCCATTAAACAAGCCTTTTCTTTAATGCTTAACAATGGTGAGCTTTTTGGAAGAGATTTGCTACAGAGATTTTTGAACATGGGTAGAGCATCTATATCAGGGAAACTGACTCACACACACACAAAAAAACCCTAATCAGGTGCTCTGAAGAAAGAGCAACCTAATTTAGGTTGTTTGAGAGGGAATGTGAAATCATTAAACCAATATACTTTCTATCATGTCCAGTTGAGAAAGGTGAGGCAGAAAACATAGGGGAAGATCTAGAATGGGTTAGAAAAAGGAAAAGAACAGAGGAAAATACTCACTCAGAAGCAGACAGATGCCTATAGCTACAGAGAGGGACAGTGAGAAGGGAGGGGCTCTGTGAGTTCTGAGGGGAGATGCTTGTCCCATGCTGTTGCTCATTTGGACTGATTTCTTTGCTAATGAGTTGTTTAAACATTGCTTATGGCTCCTTCTACAGCACCTTGCCAGGAGAAAAAAAAGGGTATTCTTTGGACTGTGGCAACATTGACCCAAGTGCTGTCTCTCTGAAAGAACAAATGAAATTAAGCCAAGAGCTGGCAATTTGTCTGCTCTCTTGAAGGGAATGCATGTAACACAGTTGAATCCTTATTCTGTAGCATATGTTCTCCATAGGTTATCTCATTTAATCCTCATTGAGTCAAGCAACAGGTACTGTTAGGCCCATTCTACAGATGATAAGACAGTCATGCAGGGATTTGGCAGGTAACAGAACTACTTGAGGGGGGAGACTAAATCCATTACCATCCATCTCCTGAATCCTGTACTTTCTGTTTTACCAGCTGCATCCAAGTCTCTTTCTAGAACTTAAAGGAACTTCACAAAATCATCCAGATTTGCAAATTGGTTAAAATTGCTCCAGGCTTCAGACTGATAATAATTTGCGTTATTGAATAGAGATGCGTCACTGGGCCCCATGCCAGCTGGTCAGGCTTCTTATCCATTTAAAGTAGAACAGCAACCAGTTGGTTGTAGAGAGTATTTTACCTACCCTTCTCTGACAGGTGGCTTTCTATTTGGCTTTTGAAATTTTTCAGGAAGGGAAGTTCACAGCTTTTCACAGTAGCTTATTGCACTCATTTACAGAGTCAGTGGTAGGATCATCAATACAACTCTCCCTTGTTCCTCCCTTTGAGGGCTGCACACTGTGTGGGCCTGGCTTTCCCGCTGGGCTAACAACAGTGGGGTGGTGTTTCCCAAACACACAGGAACTGTGACTTTACAAGGAATACAAGTGAATAAGGAGTCAGAAAACTATCGCCCTTGGGCCTGATCTGACTGGCTGTTTTTGCAAATAAAGTTTTATTGGAACACACTGTGCTTATTCATTTGTGTGCTGTCTGCAGTTGCGTTCGTGCTTCAACAGTTGAGTTTAGTTCAAGTTGTGACAGGGACTGTATTACCTGCAAATTCTAAAGTATGTATACTGACCTTTAAAGAACAAATCTGTGACCCCTGCTGTTGATTAACAAGTCACGTAGAGAATTCTTGAAGGGAAAAGGGAGCATGGATGTTACCTAGGCCACAGTGCAAGGAGAGTCTGGTACTGATAATGTCTTTTAAAAAAATTTTTTTTTTTAGTGTTTTATTATTTTTTGAGGCAGAGAGAGACAGAGCATGAATAGGGACAGGGCAGAGAGATAGGGGAACACAGAATCTGAAGCAGGCTCCAGGCTCTGAGCTGTTAGCACAGAGCCCAACGCGGGGCTCGAACCCACGAACTGTGAAATTATGACCTGAGCCGAAGTTGGACACTCAGTTGACTGAGACACCCAGGAGCCCCTGGTACTGATAATGTTTTGCAAGTGCCCCCGTTTGTTTGGGGGAATCCAAAAGAGAGAGTTCTCTTGGTCATGCCCTCATAATTTGGATTGAGAGTCCCCCTTAGAAATGTCACTTGTACAATAAAATGCGAAGTTGTGCTGCTCTGTTCTGTGTTCTTGTCCAGGCAAGTTTGGAAACTGTGACTCCTTGAAACCATATAGGAAGCCAAATATTCCAGCTGATGTTTTGTGATTTCCCCCCTTTGTTTAAAAATAAACTTTGTAGAATCTTTTTTTCTTTTTTTTCACGGCTCTCTAAATATTCTGTTTTGAAACATTTAATTACCCCGGTTATTTATATGGGAAGGTCTGATAATGTTTCTATGGGAGTCTGTTATTTATTTCTTTTGCTAAATTTTATCTTATATTAGGGGAAGGGCTGAGGTTGGTTACTATGACAACGTTCTCAAAACTGCAACAGTCCTATTATGGATGCTAAAACTATAGTCATTCTGGTGGGAAGGCAGCATGGGTAGTGGGTGGTAGTCTTGTTATTTTTATTTTATATATATATTCTTAAGAAAACCTCTCCCACTTCCAACTCTTTTGCATTCACTTATTTTAAGCTTTGCTGTGTAGGGTACTAGGGAGAAAAAGTGTGTCCTGTCTGTCTCCATTAAATTTATGTAGGCTTTATCTGCTCCATTTGTAAGGATACCCTGCTTTCTATCTGATCTTTTATTCATTTATGCCTTCATTTATTCACCACTCTTATATTGAGGACTACTCTGGGATAGAAATGAATAAGACAGAATCTCTTCTCATTTCTTCTTACAAATTCCTTGAAGTCATTAATTCACTTCACTTTTAATTGTTATATAAATATTTATGAGGACATATTCCAAACGAGGCATCATGCTGGCATATAAACAAAAGGGAGGGGGGTTGGTCAAAGAACATTGTTTTGTTTTGTTGGCCAGCCTAAGAAAGGGCAAACTGTTAGGCACTGAGGTGATTAAAATAAAATTTGATTGGGGCTAACACAGAAGTATGTAATGCACTTAACTCTCCAGCCTCAGAGGAAAGATTTCACAAGGGAGGCAACATTTGGGCTGATTCAAAGACAAATGGGCATTTTTCAGTTATGGCCCCGGGAATGGGTAGAGCATTCCAAGCAGCTCTGGACCAGCAAGAATGGGAGTGTGGTGGTGAGGGAGGCCTCGGTGGTGTGCAGGAGGTGCCCACAAATATGCAGACGAGTGGTATTGGAATAGTCTGCAGGTAGAGGTTAGACCCATCAAGAGATGTTATGTCTGGGAGGTTGGATTTTAGAGATTGGGAACCATTGAACAATTCAGATTAGAGTAGCAAATTGAGTGTTCTGGTTTAGAAAGATCTTTTTGTTAGTGGTGGGCAGGATGGTAGATCATGAAGGGAAGGAGCAAGTTGGGTTGGATAGAACATGGAGATTTGAAAAGATGGTGGGTTTCCTCCTGGGACATAGTCAGCTTCAGAGGAACCTCACCAAATTGGACTGTCTAGTGAGCAGTTGGAAATACGGGTCCAAGATCGAAGGAAATGTGAGGTGTTATCAGAGGCTCGTGGGTGGAAGGAAAGCAGCCAGTACAGGAGCTGCTCGTTATTGTATCCTCACAGTGCCTCACTAGGTGTCTTACTTTGAGGAAAATATTAATAATTTGAAAAAAAGATTCTGAAGGATTGGTGTGACCAAAAGAAGGAGTCATTAGATTCACAATTCTTCAAGATTTGCTTGGGATTTCTAAACTCAACAACACATGAGCTATAACCATAAAACAGGCTAGCTTTCTCCTTCCATTCATTCTTTAACCCTGCATGGTGGGGCATGCCCTTCCCTGCCTGTGCTGGCCACTCTTAGGAAACAAAAAACCTTTCCACTGCAAAACCCTGAACTAATTCAATAACTAAAACTTCCAGAGCTGGGGAATAATAAAAACTCTAGACGTGACTTAGAAATGAGGTTTCTTCCCTCCCCTAACATGGGCCTGCACAGGACTGCTGCAGTCAGAGGAGTGGAGCGAGCATGGCCAGCTTCTTCTTTCTTTCTGCATGATGCCTTTTCACCGTTGTCTTTCATATTTGCTGGCCTCAGTTGCAGACCCCTCTCTAGCTGAAGCTGTGCTGGCAGAGAGGAGCAGGGAGGAAACAGTTAACTTCCTACTTGGTTAGTGATGAATTGTCCCTGGACTGTCATGCTCTCTGTATCTTGCAGATACCTAAGTTGATTTTTTTTTTCTCTTTGGAGTTCTTCTGCAGAGTTTTTACACTCTTCCCTCCGTCTTGCTGGGGGTCTTGCAGTTTCCTGAGACAAGGACAATGCATTGCTCTTCTGGCTACAGTTTTCTCAACCCTTAGGATCCTGATAGCACTGCTAGCTAAACTCTGCTATGGTGTTTTAGATAGTGTCTAAGCCGATCTCCAGATGGCAGTCTTTAGCTCAGAGCCCACACCTTGCTCTATGGGACACACCCAAGCATCCTCTTTAAGAATGAATTATCTATTGTTGGGGTCCCTGGGTGGCTCAGTTGGTTAGGTGTCCGACTTCGGCTCAGGTCATGATCTCACGGTTCATGGGTTCGAGCCCCGCGTCAGGGTCTATGCTGACAGCTAGCTCAGAGCCTGGAGCCTGCTTTGGATTCTGTATCTCCCTCTCTCTCTGACCCTCCCTTGCTCACGCTGTCTTTCTCTCTCTCTCTCTCTCAGAAATAAATAAAAACATTTAAAAAATATAAAAAAAGAATGTATTATCTATTGTTTCCTAATGCCTCAGAAAGAATATTCATTGAAACATCTTGTTGCATATAATAACCACCCTCTCCTTGTTTCCTTTAAACTTACCCATCTTGTTGTGGAGACAGTTTTGTTACACAGAGATAGGATTGGCTGCTTCTGTGGTTGATTTAGTGCATGACTAGTTTGGAACCGGGTCATCCTTGTGGGGATTGTGTGCATACCTTCCCTGTAGACAGGGCATCCTTAGATGAGAAGCTGTGCATCTAATGGGAATGCAGTTTACAAGATTGATTTCCTCCTCTCTGCTAATGAGTCCCAGTCTCTTCGCAGCCCAGACCTCTTCCTGAGATGCAGACCCATTTATCTGACAGCTTACTGGGCTTCTCTGATCAAAATGTTACAGACTTAACTCACGTCATTACTATGAACCTCACTCTTTATCCTGAGTACCCATTCATCTTCATGTAATTTCTCTTTAGTCTTAATAAATAGCACCTAGAAATCTCACTTAATTGCTCAAATCAGAAACCCGGCAATGATCTAGAAGTTCCTAAGTTCTTATGCACCATGGGTGCCCCCTTTAGCAATCTAGTGCGATCTATGAACACTTCTCAAAATCATGTTTTGGGGCGCCTGGGTGGCTTAGTCAGTGAAGCGTCCGACTTTCACTTAGGTCATGATCTCGCGGTTCATGGTTCGAGCCCCACGTCGGGCTCTGTGCTGACTGCCAGCTCAGAGCCTGGAGCCTGTTTCAGAGTCTGTGACTCCCTCTTTCTCTGACCCTCCCCTGCTCATGCTGTCTCTCTCTCTCTCTCTCCTGGAAATAAATAAAAAAACAAAACAAAACAAATTCATGTTTTAAATTTTTTTATTTTTAATTTTTTAAAGTTTTTTTAACATTTTATTTTTTTTGAGAGACAGAGACAAAGCATGAGTAGGGGAGGGGCAAAGTGAGAGGGAGACACAGAATCTGAAGCAGGCTCCAGGCTCTGAGCTGTCAGTACGGAGCCCGATGTGGGGCTCGAACCCACAACAGTGAGATCATGACCTGAGACGAAGGTGGGTGCTCAACCGATTGAGCCACCCAGGCACCCCACAAAATCATGTTTTTAAATATAGGGAACCATTATGGAAACCAGTGATATGAAAATACAGTTGTATTGTGGATGGCTTGGAATCTGTGAATTTCCCCTTTTGTTTTACCTATCACATGGGTTTAGTTTCAGCCACTGGTCACCTGGGTAGGTTAGGCTCATTTCATCTTGTCTCACTTTACTGCTACTTTCTTCATTCAATTCTTCATCATTTCTCACTTGAATTGCTACAATTAAATTTTTAAAAGAATTCATACTGGAAAATTTCAAATATGTACAAAGTACACAAAATAGTATAATGAACCCCCATTAAAACCATCACCTAGTTTTGACAGTTATCAACATAACACCTCAACCCATTTTTCCATTTCCTACTTGATGATGGTGATGATGATTTTATAAGTTTGTTTGTTTGTTTGTTTTTAGAGAGAGAGTGAGAGGGTGTGTGAGCAGGGGAGGGACAGAGAGAAGAGAGGGAGAGAGAATCTATGCTCAGTGTAGAGCTTGTCGTGGGGCTCCATCTCATGACTAGGAGATCATGACCTGAGCTGAAGTCCGGAGTTGGATGCTTACTTGACTGAGCCAGGTTGTTGTTTTTTTTTCTTTTTAAGTAAAATTTATAAACAGTTGAAGGGAATAAACTTTAGATATACAATTTGGATACATGAATCCACAACCCGTCTTTCAGAGTATAAAACCCACACCTCTGTGAAGAGACATCTTCCCAGAAAGTTCCCTCTTTCCTTCCTAGTCCCTTTCCAGTCCAGCTTTGCTCTTCAGAGGGAAACACTCTGATTTTCTTTTTTTAATCTTAGTTTAGTTTTGCCTGTTCTAGAATTTCATATAAATGGAATACAGTATATATTCTTTTGTACTCAGTATCTTTCACTCAGCATAGTGTATGTGAGATTCATGTGTGTTGCTGCCTGTATTATTAGTTCATTCTTTATTATTACTGAATAGTATTCCATTATATGAATAAACTATAATTTTCTTGTGAATCTTCTATTGACGGACATTTAAAAATTTTCGTATGTTATGGCACCTGGGTGGCTCAGTTAGTTAAGTGTCTGACTCTTGATTTTCACTCAGGTCATGATCTCAAGGTTCATTAGATTGAGCCCTGTATCAGGCTCTGTGCTAACAGCTTGAAGCCTGCTTGGGATTCTCTCTCTCCCTCTATCTGCCCCTCCCACCTGCATGTTCTCTCTCTCTCAAAATAAATAAATAAACTTCAAAAATTTCTGTATATTGCATCCCTGAACATTCTTAAAGTCTTTTTGTGGGGTATGTTTCCATTTCTTTTGGATAAGTACCCAACAGTGAAATTTGGGAGTCAAAGGTAGTAATAATGTTGATTTCATAAAAAAAAAAACAAAAAAAAAAACCCTGCTAGATCCTTCCCAAAGGTACCATTTAGCTTCCCACTAGCAAGGTATGAGAATTCTAGTTTATTCACATCCTCACCAATATTTGTTGTCAGTCTTTAAACATGGCCGTTTTGGTGAGTGCATAATGGCATCACATTGTGGCTTTATTTTGCATTTTGCTGGTGACATATGATATAAAGTATTATTTCTCATTGAGCATTCACATAATTTCTTCTGTGAAGCATTTTTTGCCTATTTTTAATTGTGTAAAATTTTTTTATTAGTGAGTTTTAGGATCTTTAAAAAAATTCTGTATATAAATCCCTTATCAGATATATATTTGGTGAATATTTTCTCCCAATATGATGCATAACTATTCATTTTCCTAATGTTAATTTTCTTTTAACTTTATTTATTTATTTTGAGAGAGAGAGAGAGAGAGAGAGAATGCATGTGCATGGGGGAGGGGCAGATAGAGAGGGAAAGAGAGAATACCAAGCAGGCTCCACACTGTCAGCCTGGAGCCCAACGTGGGTTTCAAACCCATGGACCATGAGATCATGACCTAAATCAAAATCAAGAGTCTGACATTTAAATAACTTAGCCACCCAGGCACCTCCCTAACATTATTTTTAATAAGCAGAGAATTTGAATTTTTCTTTTACGTATTGCTTTTTATACTTTTTTTTCTTTCTATATTTTGTCTGAGAAAACTTTACCTTATCTTCAGGTCATGAAGATATTTTTCTCTGTTTTCTTCTAGAGGTTTTGTATATAAACTTTCATATTTAGATCTGTGATGCACCTTGAATTAATTTTGTGCATAGTATGAGGTAGCAGTTGAATCTTTTTTCCACATGGATATCTAGCTATTCCATCATAATTTGCTTTGGTTTCAAAGTTTCCCACCTTTGTTCTTTCTTCAAGATTGTCTTACTGTTCTAGATTCTTTACATCTATATTTTTAAAGTGTATTTATTTATTTTGAGAGAGGGAGCGAGCTACAGAGGAGCAGAGATAGAGGGAGAGAGAAAGAGAATCCCAAGCAGGCTCTGTGCTGTCAGCAGAGAGCTGATGCTGGGCTTGAATTCAGGAACCATGAGATAATGACCTGAGCTATAAGCAAGAGTCAACTCTTAACCAACTGAGCCACCCAGGCACCCCAGTTTATATCTACATTATACATTAGATTTTAGAATTAAATTTCAATTTTTATTTTATAAGGCCCTGCTAGGGAAGAAGAAAAAAATTAAAATGCTGCTGGGATTATGATTGGTGTTACATTGATTCAATATGTTAATTTGCATGCTAGTTTATTGATCAGCCAGGAATTTGGGGGAATTTTATTCGCAGATTTTTGGGCTCACTCCCTTCGACTTCCTCCCTTCCAACATTTCCTCCTAACTTTCTGACAGTTCTGCCTTCCCCGAAATCATCTGACATCTCAGTCAACTGAGGAAGTTGTGGTTTTCTTTGTGTGGATTGGGAGTGCCCTCAAGCAAGAAGTTGCACATTTGCACACTAATCCATTGCAGTTTGCCTTTTAATGGTTATCTCTGCTCCAGTTTTTGCCTGACCTTGGTCACTTTTCAGTGCTTTTGGGTAATATGTTTTTAATTGTCTGAATTTTGTCATTGTTTTCTATGGAACAGCTGTTGTGCCCACGGTGCTGTGCTATTAGCCGGAGATGACCCGCGTCAACTGCCTTACAGTAGTTTCCTTGCCACCTCTTTCACCTCCACTAATCCACTTGTTCACGGGCCCCAGAGTGATCTTTCAAAAATACAAACCTGGGCAAACCATTCCCTGAATTAAAGCCCATCAATGGCTCCTCATTGATTTCATTGTTTTTCATTGTTTCCCCATCTTCTTCTTCTTTTTTTTAAGTTATTTATTTTGAGAGAGAGAACAAGTGGGGGAGAAGCCAAGAGAGAGGGAGAGAGAGAATCCCAAGCAGGCTCTGTGCTGACGAGGGGCTCCATCTCATGAACCATGAGATAGTGACCCGAGTGGAAATCAAGAGTTTGGTACTTAACTGATAAGCCACCCAGGCACCCCGCCCATCTTCTTTTTCTAGATTCATCCATTTTTATTCCATGTGCTTTCTGACTTTATCGAACCATTTGGCATTCCTTAGACACATCCATCCTACCCTTAAAAATCTTCCTACCTTTGTACTTGTTATGGTCCTGGACTGAAATGCCACTACCTTCTTCGTAACCTGACTAACTCCTAAGATCCTTTAAAAGTCAGCTCAAAGTATCAACCTCTAAGAAAAACTACCCTAAAGTGGGTTACTCGTGCTTTCTTACATTCCCATTCTTCTTGTTATATTTTCCTATCACAAAGCTGGTCAACTTGTATTTGTTTAATCACTTATTTTTACCTCAACTATCAAGGCTGTGAGGTCTTACTTACACTTGATTATCCATCACCTCGCATTCATGTGAAGGAAAGACAGGAGATTGGATGGACTTTATAGTTAAATTATGGTTGCATTATAAATTGTAAGTAACTGACCATCCTCAAATATTTTCCCTCAGTCATTTTGCTCATGGGTTTGGATATTTAAATGCCACTAAGATATTAAGAAGATAAAGTTAGAACTACAGAAATACAGTAAAATCTTGTTTTGCAAGCAAAAATTGTTCCAGAAACATGCTTGTAATCCAAAGCACTTGTATACCAAAGTGAATTTCCCCATAAGAAATAATGGAGATCTACAACCTAAAATATTCATGTAAAATTATTACAATACTGTAATATAATACAAAATAATGAGGAAAATACAAAATATAAAGAAAAATAAACAAAATAATTTGCACTTACCTTCGAAAACCTTAGTGGCTGGTGTGAGGGAGAAAAGAGAGAGGGGGATTTATTGTGTAGGATGACTTTCACCATCACTAATGGAATCACTGCTATCTGTTGGCTCAAAGGAATCTTTTTTTTTCTTTTTTTTGCATGGGGGCCATTATATATGCTCACATGGATGTTGACTACAGTTCAGTATTATTAAATACAGTATATTGAGTACAGTCATAGACTATGTTTACTGTAACTGGCCATATGGCAGCTGGGTGGCTCAGTCAGTTGAGTGTCCAACTCTTGATTTTGGCTCAGGTCATGACCCATGGTTGTGGGATTGATCCCCATGTCAGGCTCTGTGCTAAGTATGAAGCCTGTAATCTGTGAAAGTTACCTTTCTATGTTCATTCCACTTTTCCCTAAGCCTCCCCACAGTACACCTGCACCTTCAGGTGACCCTTCTTTCATCGAGTTTCACAACACTGATGCATCACTTCCTCCATTAAGTTCATCTGCACTGATCGTACGTTGTTGATTGCCTGTTTCTAAGTGTGTATGGAGGTGTATGCTCTTTTTTTAAAAAAAAAAAACTTATAATTGCATAAACAACAAATTTATTATTCATATAGAATAGAAAATAAAGAGTATAAATGGAAAGTTTCTCCTGCCCCAAATATATCTCTCCCCCCACCACCAGGGGTAACTGCATTACCATTTGCCGTGTTGTGTGTCTTTCCATGTATTTTTCCTAAGCATCTATGATGTACACGTGTGCTTACATATAGCAAGATAATGATGAAAATATTTCCCCACTGGTGTAGTAATATAAGTAAATATATTTAATTCAGCACTTAAAAATATATTCTCTTCTAGTCTCTAAGTAAACTAACTACATATAAACTATATATGACTGCCAAGGGTTTTAAGTTGAAGGGCTAATTATTCATCAAATCATAATGATAATTTCCAAAGCGTTTCTTAATTTTTAGTAGGTATGGTACAGCTGTCTGTAGCTCAGTGATAGTGCTCTATGAACCATGATTGAAACAGGGAAGCACATGAATCTATTCCGCAATTTACTTATTGCATGGATAAGCATCAGGTCACTGAGCCCAGAGTTTTCTTATAGCCAGAAGGTGGCTATACATGCGCCCGAATACAGGGACATGTGGCACTGGTGTCTTAGCCCCAGTGAGGTGCCATCCTGGATGCTGCTTGCTCCACTGTCACCAGTGTTGGTCTCTGGGCCCTGGCCCAGTCACCTGCCTCTGTGGCCACCACTGGACAGTGTTACTGAGTGATTTTTAAACTCAATAGGCATAGGATTTCTATTTCCAAATTGATATGAAGTATTTAAATAATTGAACGACTGGTAGGTTGTACTAGTGTATATAATGTGTATATCAACCTTGTGTATATCCTACATGTATTATATTCTGTGTGTGTGTGTGTGTGTGTGTGTGTGTACAAGCATTTATGCATCCACAGACCCCAAATCAGGGGCACAGCCAGGTAAGCAAGAAATAGGAATGGCAGAGGTACCTGTGCAGAAGCCAAGGGTAAGGAAGAAAGACTGCAGGTGCAGAGAAGTGTCAGTATTTACCTGCCTGGAGTGAGTGTCTGTCCCTTAAACTTTGGGAAAGTTTCTTGAGTGTTATTGTCACTGTTTGTCATTGTCTTTCCAAGGATACTCTGTTTTTTTTTTTCTGAGCAGTCAAGATCACAAATTGCTCTCCTTGATTTTTCAACTGGGTTTCCTTCCTTACGTGAGAAGAACTAGTCCCCAGCAAAGCATACATTTTCAGGAGTCAAGGAGTTAAAAATAAAAAAAAAGAGAGAGAGAGAGAGAAGTGAGTCACAGAGCTGCTGCCTGTGTGTCTGAGTCAGCCTAGTGTGTTAAAGAAAAAGAAAAAAAAAAAAAAAAAGAGCTGTGCGCAGAGACCTGCCTGGAAAAACTGCTGAATGGAAAGACTTGAGCAGAGCTGATAGACTCTGAGGGTGCATTCTGATGTCTTTTCAGAAATGGTTACCATCCAGCAATAATGCTCCATGACCTCACAGAAATCTTGACTCTTGCTTGTTCTCCTCCTGCTGTTAGTAATCCCATCCCACTTCCTTTCCCTCTGGGATTTCAGCTCCAGGGGGTCAGGGAGAGAAGAGGAGGGAAGAAGGCAGGTGGAGCTGCTGTCCAGCCGGGCAGCCCAGGTTTCCACAAACATCAAGTGGTTTCTATTTCGGAGGCCATGGCATTGGGTACAGGTGACCTGTGAGTACTCGATAACTCCCGGCAACTCAGACATGTGGGACCGCTGGAAAGAAAAACACCCCTGGATGGGGGGAAGGTTGAGTTCAACTTTATGTTTTATTGTGTGGGGGAGGGGATGGGAGGAAGGGCAGTGGTGAGCGTATCTGCTGCAGATGCACGGACACGCAGCAGGACAGTGGGTGCGACCTCATATTCGTGCACGTAAAGGTGAACGTTTTGATTTTATTTACGGTAGAGGGAGAAAACCCTTCAGGGTTGAAGACGTGGTGAGACGTGGGAATTGCGTTGAAATTCCTAGTTTCACTCTGTTTTCACTAACACGTAACTTTTCTGAGAAAAATGTCCATTTGACTGACCTGTTTCAAAGCCTGATTTTTAAAAAAGTAGTTTGGCAAATTTATTCCTCCTTTTAAAACAGTGAAATGCTTTCGATGTGCTTTTCATGTTGCCCAAATTACGACCATTATTTCTTTCTGATTCAATATTAAATATTAAGTCTGGGGGAGAGTTTAAATACAGCTCACATACAGGCCTCTATTAAATGCTGTGTGCTTCACTATTTTGTTTTTGTGAGACATGGAATTTGCCCTGTTTGAGTTGGTGATTATTTTCCCCTACAGTGTTAGCCAATGTGCCAGCTTAGTGTGCTGGGTCAGGTTCTAGGTCATTCCTTGTTAGCTTGTCTTTAAGGGGTAGGCGAGTGTGTGTTAGCACCTCTCCCATTAAATGACATGCGGAGGTGCCAGGCGAGGGCACAGACCCACCAGAAGACTTAATCATACATGTTCTTCTTATTAAATGCTCTGTAAAGCAAAGTTCACTTTTTTTTAGAACTAAAATTGCAGTTGAATGTCAAAGATCCTCTAACCAGAATCTAGCAGAATTTTAAAACACTGGCCCAAATTAGTCACCCCGGAGGTATTATTAGGCAGTTAGTTAAGAAAGTAAGTTTAAATGACTGAAAGCTGTTTGGTAGAGTTTCTTGGAAGCACACTTGCTTACTTATCTTTAAACCTCAGAGGTATTACCATACAGAATGTCTATGCCCTTAGGTATGTGATTTTTCTGACCGTCTGGACATCTGCTTTGCTGTGACAGAAAGAACATGGATTTAGTGTCCAACAATCTTGGGTTTGAGTCACTGTTACTTCTGTAGCCCTGTGAGCCTCAGTTTTCTCATCTATAAAATGCAAATAACGTGTACAGGCTAGTGCTGGGGTGAGGGTTACATTAAGCATCAGAGCCACCATGTTTTCTTGTTCCTTGGTTGTCATTATTTGTTTGTTTGCCTTTTCTGAGCCTCATGTTTCTTCTCCAATTTGGGTAGAATTGGAGAAGAATTTAGGTAGAATTTTCCTGCAGTATTGAAATCTGGATTCTGGTAAAAGAGTCTTTCTGAACTGGTTTCTTGTCTTCTCTCAACAAATAGCCACCCATTGAGCCCAGCTCTCTAATCCATATCTGGTTTCTCAGTTCCTGTGTGCACCATTGCATCCACAGAGGCACCATTATAGGGGTGTCCCTCCAGGTCTCCATTTCAGGGCTCCAGCATTTCCTGGGGGTCCGGTCACCTGATCAGGCTCACTCTGTAAAGCAGTAATCTGCTTTTCTGGCAAAGAGCCTAATAGCGTCTTCTCTGCAAGTTAATCGCATTTATTCACTCTGATCAGAGTGAGGATTTCCCCAAATTGTCATGTCTTTGCCGAGTGTTTCCTACCATTATGTGCTATAAATGTGGCATCGTTTCATGTCCCTACTTGTTTTTGCTAATACGGAAGAAACCCCATTATAAATAATTCCAAGGGGTTTTACAGATTATTTTACTGGCTCAAAATAAGAGAACGGTTCCCTGGAATGCGGGGCTGGTAGGGTAGAGTTTGCAGATGTAAAACGGGGTACAGTGCGATTGTCCTGTGGGTTCTGTCTTGGGCAGAATGGCACCTGCTGAGAGAAAAGAAAAAGGGGAGCAGATCTGTGCATCTGGCCATTCTCCTCCTGTACCATTAACTCCAAGCCCTGTATCCCATTATGGCACTGACTCACCCTTTCTCTCCACCCCCATTGTCTAGTTCTGATGCGCTCTGTCCCCACTAATTCTAGGGTTGCAGTGACTTATGCCTTCTCCATCCTGAGGGGGAAAAAGCCGGTCTTTACTAATCAAAGTATGAAAACAGAAATGCCACCACTTCTGATGTGAACAATATATGTTTGTTGAATGCATGAATACAACAACTTGGAACAACTGCCGGCTGTGTTTCCAAATATTTGGGGCCTGTTTAAGGAAAGAGATATGAATAATTCGAAACTGGCATCCCTTTCTTCTCCTTCTCCTTCTCACCACCCGCCCCTTCTTCTTTTGCATTAGCAATAAATATAATGAAACCTTAAAGACAAAACGCTCCCAGGTAGGAACGGTTGCTTCCAGGGGCGCCTGGGTGGCTCAGTCGGTTGAGCGTCCAACTTCAGCTCAGGTCATGATCTCACGGTGTGTGAGTTTGAGCCCCGCATCCGGCTCTGTGCTGACAGCTCTGAGCCTGGAGCCTGCTTTGGATTCTGTGTCTCCCTCTCTCTCTCTGCCTCTCCCCCAATCACACTGTGTCTCTCAAAAATAAATAAAAACATTTAAAACAAAAAGGAATGGTTGCCTCTGGGGACTAGGACATGGAGCAGGTCTGGGGACTTAAGCTGTTCATGATAAACCATTCTGTGTGCTTTCTTGTTCCCACGTATGTATTACCTTTATTTTGCTACCTCCCTTAAGTAGGCTCGGTTCATTTAAAGTAAAATCTATTGAGTGCCTTGTGCCAGACATTGTGCTGGTCTTCTGAACCTAAGGATGAGTAAGGAACACCGCTTCCTTGTGAGTTCACGTTCTAGTTGGAGAAACAGAACAGACCAGAGGCATATTGAAATAAATATGATTCTGGCTTAGAGAGGGGTTAACCATGAAGTTAAGTAGCTTCCTCACCAGATGTTTTATTCATACTTAAAAGAATTCTGCCTTTATGGTGAATGTATCCCAAGTGTGATCTAATGATCACCATTTTGCTTTTAGTGGAAAAAAAAATAGATGGGATCTTATCTTCATTTCCCCAACATGGAAGACTCCAGAATGAGGTGACACACTGCAAAGAGAGAGGCATAAAACCCGTCACAAGTTTATTTTGCTACTTTCTCTCTGGGCGTAAGCGCACAATAGTGCGGAGCAGCCCTAGATCACAATTCAGAATAAGACCGTCTGAGAACCTGGACATTCTTTATTTCCCAAAGCACACAGCTGCCAATCCCCATGTCCACAGCCTGAGGATCCCACTGCTTTTCAATGATTCTGAAACACCCAGGAACAATGGCATCTTATTATTAGAAAGTGTCTCCAACTCGAGTTGGAGGCAAGCTGCGCAGCTGTTTCGGGTGCTAAGTACTCCTGGTTTTCCCGACAAAGCTTCCAAACTCGTCTAGGGTCTGTTAGACACATTGAGCTCAATCTAACAAAGTGTTCAGGAGTCAGCACACAAAGAGCTGCATCACTGCACATCATCGGAGTGCACCAAGTCATCTTGATTTTTCAAGTATCACTGAAATACATCATTAATGTGTCATTCAAGTAAAGATCCATGTTTTGTGGTGTCTATCCCTCTGTCTTGTTCAAGAGAAATTTATTTTGTATGAAAAAGCTTTTTGGCTGACTTAGTTTTAGGGGTCTGTGATTTCCACAAAACTAAAAATATCTACACTGTGTCTGATGTGGTAGGATTCTTGTTTCCACTCACTGGTAGGTAAAAGCTTTGTTAGAGATTGAAGACAGAGTGATTTGTGCAAAAATGAATGAATTGATTTCATTAATTTCAAAGATAAAACATGAACTCAGATTGGGAATAGAGAGCAGAATTGTACCAAAATGCAAGTTCATGATCATATGGATTCAACCTTCACGTATTTCATTCAAGGGTTGCCTTAACATTACAAGTGCAGTACGTAACTATCTGTGTTTTATCAGTTAGCTCCAAGATTGTATGATACCCAGTTTTTAAATAAATGAACTTTAAAAACTCCTAACATACTGGGGCACCTGGGTGGCTCAGTTGGCTAAGTGTTGGACTTCGGCTCATAGGTCATGATCTCATAGTTCGTGGGTTTGAGCCCTGTGTTAGGCTCTGTGCTGATAGCTCAGAGCCTGGAGCCTGCTTCAGACTCTGTGCCTCCCTATCTTTCTGCCCCTCCCCTGCTCATGCTCTGATTGTCTTTCTCTCAAAAATAAACATTAAAAAAACCCCAAAAAACTCCTAACATACTTTATTAAAAATCCACCTGGGTAAAATTTATTACTTTTAAAACCTAATATTTAATTGTTATTAGGCAGGGAATAGTACTGGCTTTATCTTCCCTAATTAGAACAACTGGTTACAGCTCATTTTAAACCCATTGTTTTGGTTGCAATAATTTTCATTCCAAAATTTCAGGTACGTTTAGGGTCAAAATCTTTTTTCTTACAGAACATTGCCTTCAGCTGCCGTAGCTGGATTCTACCTCAGCCAAAGTGAATCTAACCATATTTAATGTGCTCTGGCTTCTCCGTGCTTGCTCTAGATTTCTCCCTTAAAAGTGGCAGAAGCAGAAAGTGTGATTATTATCATGTTGTTGGGCCCCATAATCAGAATGAATAATCCCTCTGCATAAATGCTCTCTTTTCTCAGCATTTCCTGACCCACTTTCCATTTTTTTTAGAAGACAAAATTGTCTTTCTTGCCCTCCTGACTTCTTCAGAAATCTCTTATATTAACTTGTATTTTCATCAGCTGGCACCTCAACTGTTACAATGTGCTTCTCAGAATACAGAGTGCCCACATTTTATCTTATAAAAGAAGTACTTTTTCTGCAAGAGTTAGTTTCTCTGATGAAACTACCATATGGTCCATTTAATAGAAAACTCAAAAGATTTCAGAGCACAATTTAACAACCATTCAATCAAGCGGCAGCAATTTTTTTTTTCATCCCTTAGTGTGAAGGAGGCACCCAGGGAAGGTTTGGTTTAGGAGGTGGAAGGCAAGAATACACGAGTGGGGCCTGAGGAAGGAGGGGAAAATCAAGGCACTTTGGTCCACTAAGGCGTAGCATGATTTTCCTGGGGGTGCTGCGCACCAAGTCTGGGCCCTCCCTGTCCCCTGGAAACATTCCCTTTGCCTTCTTTTCATTTGAAGCAGCTGGAACGATATTCTTTTGATCTGAATCAGTGCTTAGCTTTTGGAGAAGCTGCTTCTTCAAAGTCATCTATGGTCATTGCTCTGGGTTTCAGCTCAGTGTGATAAGGTTACTTAAATATGTGTGTGTTTCTAAATGGTTATCAAAACACACTACTCGTATCAATGCGGCGTGCCCCTCCCCACTATTGAGTCTTGCTCTCCCTGGCAGTTACTTTCAGTTCTTCTGGTATTCTTTTACCTCTACATTTCTGGATACTGTATGTGTTACTGTTACCTCATCTGCCAGCTGTGGATGGTCTATATACTGTCTTCCTCCTTGGAATGATAAGGTTTCAGACAAACATCCCTGTGGGTCATCTGATGTCCTTCCTCTTCCTGTCTCTTCCTCATGCATGTGCATGAGAGTGTTGGGGTAAAAATTAGTGATTGTACTATTTGTACTGTGATATTATATAACATTTGAAACCCTAGCTAACATTTATTGGGCACTTCCTAGGTGCCTTAGATACATTTGAACTTACTGTTATAACAACAGTATCAAGTAGGTACTATTTTTTTTTCCATTTTGCAGATGTGGACAGTGAGACATAGATTAAACAACTCTTGAAGTCCTACAGGTAGTAGTTGGTGGAGGTAGACTTCAGAGTGAAGTAAATCTGGCTCTAGAATCTGCTTTTAGCTGCTGTACTCTTTAAATTACTAAGTTTTTATAAATATGAATCATAGAGGGACCATATGTATACTTTTTAAAAAATTTCATTTAATTTATTATCACTTCATGCTTTTTCACTGTCACTTCATTTGGTTTTTGTTTTTCTTTTTGGACTCCGAGTAGCTGGACGTTGTGTGTCCTGAATTAATTCTCTCATATTCCAACCTTCGTATCTTCAGTATCTTTTGGCCTGTATTCTGGGAGTTTGCCTAACCTTTGTCATTTAACTCGTCTGTTGACTTTGCATCTTGTGATATTTTTAAATCCCAAGAGCTGTTTCTTTTTGGCGTGTTCCTTTATTTGATTTTTGTCCTTCTTTCTGACTTTGTGTTTTGGTCCCGTCCTCTGTTCTAGTGGTTTTCCTCCAATGTCAGGAGATCTGTGGCCATCAGTTCACATAGACAAGTGAGGCTTTTAAGGAGCTGAAGAGACATACTCTGAGGGTGGCCTGGGCTTATCAGCCAGTTGGTCTCACTGCCAAGTGAACCAGAATCCACATCTGTTCAGTTGGAGAACCCCCAGTGGTCATCTGGAAGCTTTTCCCATGGGCAGGTTGGCTCTCCAGAATAGAATCTTCCAGACTTGTTCCTGGGAACACGTTCCTGGTGCAGGTGTTATAGGATCCAAGTTGGGGACAGGTGTTGACTTTCTCTCACTTCTCCCTTTTCAGACTCACATTTACCACTGCACCCCACCCTCACCACCATACAAGCCCTCCCTGCTGTGTCCTGGTTCCTAAGGACTGCCTTTTCAGTTTCTTTAGAAAGAAAATCCCTCTTCTCCTGCACCCATGGGGAATGCCTGGTCACATGCTGAGTGGGGAGCAGGGGGCGGTCAGGAGAATTCTTTGCACCTTGCAGGAGTTCGTGGCACAACTTCTAATTCCATGGTCCTTCAAGGACTTGTATTAACTGGTTTGCCTTTCTGACTTTGTTCTTGGAGCATTTTTAGCTTTCTTTGTTCTAATAGGTAAGTCATGCCTTACTTATTCAATTTCCACATTCTGGAAGACTGTTGACATGTCTTTCTTATGGTTTTCCACCTTTCCTTTTCTCTTTGTCCTTGTGGAGCTTTTTAAAAAAAATTTTTAAGGTTTATTCATTTTTGAGAGAGAGAGACAGCACTTGAGCAGGGGAGGGGCAGAGAGAGAGGGAGGCACAGAATCCGAAACAGGCTCCAGGCTCTGAGCTGTCAGCACAGAGCCTGATACGGGGCTTGAACCCACACACTGTGAGATCATGACCTGAGCCGAAGTTGGATGCTTCACCAAGTGAGTTTTCCAGGTGCCCTGAGGAGCTTTCTAAATGTAATCACTTTTTCTTACATTGTTTGGGAAATTTGTTTCATTTTTGTATAGGCTGGAGACCCCCACAGTAATTGTTTCAGACAATGGGGTGGGCTCGCTTTTCTTCCTTCCTGTTTGAGGTTTCCTAATGTATACTTTCTTGCTTTTCTCTCAGGACAGTAAATCCTGTATGATCTCTTAGCTCTTTTCCCTAAAGATCTTCATCTGTCAACAAAGGGGACTGAGCGTCAGGTTTCAGGAACCAGATCCAACATTCAGGAAACTTGTGCAACAGGATTCTCTTGCCTTTTCCTTTCAAGGACATGCTCCGAAACTGCTTCTGTAGCATCCTGAGGTACACATGTCCTCTGTCAGCTAAAGGTAGAAGTGTAACTTCTTTTGGGACTGTGGATAAGGCCTTGGGGATAAAACTCCCATATTGAATGTTTCTCTCTTAGCCAGTTGGAAGGCTGGACTGCTTTGGGACCTCAGGGCCTCCTTGGAAAAGACGTGAATTAGTCAATGGTGTGATTCAGCTCCGTCATTTCTAGGAAGATTCCCATGTTCACAATTCCTCGCAGAAAGCTGGGGAGAGATGGCTCTAACCTTTGATAAGAAAGCACTTTCTGCAGGAATGCTCCTTGGAAGACTGGTAGCACAGATAAGATGAGGAATGTCTTGAGTAAAATCATTTTGAGATTTCTCGTTCTTGGGCTTATGCTGAGCAGTAACTTTACCAGCAGGTTGGAAGAAGACACCAGAGGCGTGTTTATGAAACTTGTAACAGAGTTGGATAAGAATGGCCAATGTAATCGATAACAAAAATATGTCTCAAGATGATCTGGATATGCTGGAATGCTGGGTTAAAAATAACAAGATGACATTTCAAAGAGATAAATGTAAAATCTTATTTGGAAGTTAAAAAAATCAATGGTAATGATGCGAGAGAAAAAAAATCTACTGGCAGTAGTTCTGGTAGAGAAAAGACATTTAGGTTTTGTTTGACTGAAGGCTCAATATAAGCTGCTAAATCTGATGAGGCAACTAAAAACTTGCATTAATGGAACCATAATGTATTGATCTCAGGAAGAAACACCTCCTTCAATGGTTAGATGGCACCTGGAGACTTGTGTTTGCTGATACCTTCGATTAGATGGAGCAAGTAAGAATTTGCCAGAGAAGAGCAATTAGCAAAGAGCCTGAGGGTCTGGGATCAGTGTCTCAGGAGAAAGCGAGGATGGAACTGGGTATATGCAGATGGATAAGAAAACTGCCTGCTACTTATTAGCTGTAAAACTTAAGGCAAATTGCTGCCTGTGCCTCAGTTGTCCTGTGTGAGAAATGGGGGAAGAGAGATCATTTCTGTGTAGTAGGAGTAGAAGGTGCGTGGCGGGAATGCCTGAATGAGACTGGAGAGGTAGGAGGTGGGGATAGGATTGTGAATGTCGTTGTATCTCAGGATAAGGGATTTAAAGTTCATCCCGTGCTGTAAGTAAATTATAAATCATCCGTCTATTATCTTCCAAACCAGGACATTGAGAGTAAAGGGCGGGGGAGTCTTCTTAAGTTTTGAATACACCAGATATAAGATGCTACTGGCAACTATCAAAGGCACCCCAAGGCAAACTGGGAGGAAAGGCCATCTGGTAATGGGCGCTATTAGGAGGGGAAAACCTTCCTTTGGGATATAAATAACCTGCCTTTGGAGGCATTTAAGCAGAGCAGAGGAACCTGTGTTATGGATCAGCACTTCTGCTTTAGGTGTGGATGAATGAAATGAACTTAAGATGCATTTAACTACTGCTACAAGGGATGTTCAAGTTGGCAAAGATTCACGAGGCACCTTAGACTGAAACCATCCTGTCCTCACCCCCCTCCCAATTTTTCTAAATGTGTATATTTGGCAAAAAGAGAGCAGACAGTCCTTTCTGAATTATGAAGCTAAAGTGTCAGAGTCCGTTTACCTGAACAATCATTCTAGCGTCCTTTAAGGAGCGTCTTAAAAACACCAATTCCCAGGGCATCTCCCTGGACCCTCGGAGTCAGAGTAGGGATGGGTCATGCTGGGAAGCATCATCTGTTCAAGAGTGACACCATTGCCACCTGGGGTGAGCAGTGAAACATATTTATTAAATATTTGCTAGATTTGTGATATGACTTGATCAAAGTCAGCCCAGGAGCCATCACTTGGCACCTTTACAGGCTTAAAATAAATATTATGATGAGGTGCAAAGCCTGAGCAAATGCCAGAGCGGTTGGACACCCCGTCACTTACTCAGTGCTCTGGTTCTCAGGCCCAGGCTGCTGTGTCCTTACTGGTTAGAGGTGGGATGGCATGCATTTATCGTTGTTACTGGACAGTGAAGATTGCTCCATGATGTGAGGGGGAGGGCTTCCAGGGACCAGGAGCAGACACAGCCTGTGGTGCTGGCCAGAGCACTTCCTCCTACACAGGCAGGGACCTCTGTGCTGCCTTGATAGCAACATAAACATCCAAGCATGTCAGTGAGGAACACTTGCTTTCTTACAACTTCTCTCCCATCGAGCATTTAAGTCACTAGAACTGGACCACGGACCTTGTGAAAGGTAGGGTTCCCTCAGTCCAAGAGATCCTATGTGATCTCTTGGCTTTCATTTTCCCCATGTGGAAGTGACTTATCTTGAGAAGGAAGACATCCATCCTTGAGAAAGGGTGACCCTGGACCTGAGAATTCTACACCTTCTAGTTTTTCAAATAGAAGGATTTTATCTCAAAGCCTAGAAAGGAGTGTAAAGGGAAATTAGAGAAAAAGGTCAAATTTGCTGAAGAAAAAAACAATTCCCCATGAAGACAAATCAAAATCCCCAAACTAATTATAATATAGTTCCTATTTCAGAAGGCTAAAAAAAAAGTGGTATTTTGTTTTTCTTGAAACTTGAATATACATCAACAACCGTAGACATGTAGAAAGGTTTTAGAACTGAGGGTCCATCCAGGTAACAGCCGACAAACTGACTTCTGTGAGGACCCCTGTTCCTTCCTGTATCTCACACTTTAGCAGATCCAGCCTGACTGCGGCTCATTAAGTAAGGTCATTGAAGCCCTGGGCACCCAAGTAAGAGCTAATATACATTTCAGTCATTTTTAAATCTAGAAACTGAAATAGGAATTGAAAGCTAAGAAAGGATTGAGCATTTGCATCACAGAGCTTCCTTAGGATGCCTTCAGATACAGATGGATCAGTGTTTTGGGAATGCACAGCTGAGGCGGTGGCACCTGATGAAGTAAGAGCTCAGTACAGCAGGATTTGTCTGCCGACCCAGGAACTACACACAGTTCACCTGCTCTTTAAACTCTTGGCTTGTGGCTGTATCTGAGAGCTCTTAGCAGGGTCTGAGCCTGATAGTCTCCTTCTGCCATTGCTTGACTCCATTGTAGGTTGTCTTTGTTGGTCTTTTCTTGTTTTTTGTTTGTTTGTTTGCTTTATTTTCTACAGAGCATTCCAGTGATGCAAGGGAGCTTACTTTCCTCTTAGGCATTCATTGTGAACCTCACATCAAATGTATTAGGAAAGTTAAGATCTATGGGTAAGTGGTTTCTGGCAGTTCTTTAGGGGAAGTCCTGCCACACTGCGCTTGATTAGTTTAATTCTTCCTGTCATTTGACTTCTGACATTATTCTCGACCCTTTTGCATCAGGAATTAGATGCCAAAAATTACTCATATGGCTTGAAGGAAAGCCTCATGGCAGCTGCGGTAGCAGACACCATTTCTAGGAGCCTTTGTACTGACGTCTTAAAGCAATCCCCAAAGATAGCATTAGTGTTCTCCTTATTTTGAAAATGAAGAAATTGAGACTCATAGGGGTTAGTTGTCTTGCCCATGGGTGCAAGGCCACAAGGTGATGAAGTTTTGATTCTTATTTTTAGTCTTTCTGATTCCACTACTTTCTGTATGTGTGTTTGTGTGTGTGTGTGTGTGTGTGTGTGTGTGTGTGTGTGTGTATAGTTATACCACTCTGCTTGGGAAAATCAATGGATGATTGATGTGCCTAACTCTATGAAGTAACCATAGAGGAAAACTAGTCCTAGTCCTTTTTCTCAGATTCTCCCAAATGAGCTACGTGATTCAAGCTTGTTGGCCTAGATGAATTACATACTAGGTAATGCAAGGCAGCTATTGAATTACTATTTAGAATCTTTGGAGAATCATGGATAACAAATGGAACAGGAGCTGGAAAACTGAGGTAAATGTTTCCTGGTTTTCAAAAATGGGAGGACTGTAGAGGAGAGAATCTGGCATCATTTCCCTAAAGCATTCTTGAACAGGGTATGAAACAGACGATTTGTAAGTACTTGGATGGGAAAGGAGTGAACCTAAATGCAAATTCTGGTTCGCAGAGAACTTCTTGTTCAAGTTTCATGATTCCTTTTTAAGAAATTTAAAGTTGCAAAGCCAAAATAGAGTTAAATACAATAGATATGGTCTATGTAGGGTTCAGCAAGGCATTTGACAGTGTCTGTGTCAGGTTGCTTCACACCCAAAGCTTCCTGGGCAAAATCGATAAGTCTGAGCTGCATAAAAGGATGGTCAGATACATCATTCCCATTGGAACAACTTCTCCAGGTCCTTACATTCAATGCCTCATTGACACACTGAGATTTCTCAGGTGGATTCTGTGCATTGGGTCATTATTTGAAGCTTTATAATCATAACTTAAATGAAGATAAAGAGAACGTGATACCAAAACTTTAGTGATCTGAAGTTGCAGCAAATTCTTTTGATTAGCTGATTAAGTTTCAAATAGATATAAACAATTTAGACAAGGGAGCTAAATCCTACTGAGATCGTTCTTTGTCACTTACTCATCAATATTAAGTTCCCTGGTTGCTAAGAATTAAACTAGAATCTGGGGTTAGGAAACATGCAGCTATAGGGGCTGTGGTTGGCTGAGCCTGGGTGGCTCAGTCGATTGAGCATCTGATTCTTGATTTTGGCTCATGATCCCAGGGGTGTGGGAGCAAGCCCCACATCAGGCTCCACACTGAGCATGGCACCTGCTTACTGTTCTCTCTCCCTGTGCCCCTCTTTCCCTGCTCTCTCTCTCGAAAAGAAAAGAAAAGAAGAGAAAAGAAAGAAATACACAGTTATAGAAGGGAGAATCAGACACAGACAGTATCCTGTAAACGTGCTTTGGTGGAGGTAGACCCAGGATGCTGGAAGAGCAGAGATGCAGTGAACCCCTTGAAGCCTGGGGGAGCTCCTCAACCAAGCAAGTCTTCCCGGAGAAGGTGGTGTCACAGCAGTTTTGAAGAATGAGGAGTTGTTGGCTGTGGAATCAATGTGGAATCAGTGTGTTCCACATTCAGGGAGCACCATGAATAATGATGTCGTGACCAGGAGCAGTTGGGACTGGGTATGAGACAATATGCAAAACCAGTTTGCAAAGGTCATCAATGGTAAGGGCACCTGGGTGGCTCAGGTGGTTAAGCGTCTGACTTCAGCTCAGGTCATGCATGATCTCACAGTTTGTGGGTTCGAGCCCTGCATCAGGCTCTGTGCTGACAGCTCAAAGCCTGGAGCCTGCCTCGGATTCTGTGTCTCCTTCTCTCTGCACCTCCCAGGCTCATGCTCTGTCTCTGTCTCTCTCTCAAAAATAAACATTAAAAAAAATTAAAGGAAAACAAAACAAAGGTCATCAATGGCAGGGATTCAGAACAGAAAGAGGTGTTTCATAGTTTCTTCACTTTTTTGTTGTTGGATTGATTACACAATGTCACTGATGACTTTTTTAGTGCTTCCTACCAGTGTGCACTGTACTGATTGTTTTACATGTGTTGCCTCATGTGATCATCACAATAACCCACTGAGGTAGGTACTTTTATTACCTTAGTGATATAGGAGAAAACTGAGACAATAGAAAGGTTACATATCTTGGCTAAAATCACCCAGCTGATAAACACTAGGACCAAGATTTAAACATAAATTAAGGGCTCGAGGGGCCTATCTGTTAACCACCACAACCACTTGTCAAGGAGTACAGCAGTTAGGAGGCTAAAAAGTGTCCATTGAATTTAGCAGCAGTGAAGTTTCTTAGAACCTGGGCTTTGCCATGGTGCTGGTGTGAGATGCAAAACAAGGGAGTTAGAGACAGGAAAGGAAGATGGGCGGGCTTTACGGAGAGGGTAAAGGGGCCAAAGCGGATTTTGTTTTAAGATGGGAAATGGTGTTTACATGTTGCAGGGGAAGAATAAGTAGAAGGAAATTGGTTTATGATTCAGGAGCCTGAGACATTTTGGTTGGATTAGATCCCTAAGTGTTCTTACCACACAAATGAACAAACAAAAACAAAACAAAACAAAAGAAAAAGGAAAAAAGGAAGGAAGAAGGAAAGAAAATAAAACAGTAAAATGTGTGAAATGATAAATATATTAATTAGCTTGATCGTGGTGATTATTTCACAATGTATACACTTATCTATACACTGAGTTGTACATCTTAAATATATACAATTTTTAATGTTTCTCGGTAAAGCCGGAGGAAAAAATCCCTAGGGAAGCAGGAGGCAACAGAATCCAGAGCATCCTGAAAGGGCATTGTTCTGGACCACAGGAGGGAATGTCACACCCTGTCCCACAGGGGGAAGGAAGGATGTAATGCGACAATGTGAAGAAATGGTTTCTGTAGAATAGGATACAAGGTCTTGCTCCGAGGGACGCTAACTGACTCTGTAGGCTAAAGGTATAACTTCTAGATGTCAGGTTCTCTTTGCCAACCAAAATAATTCTCACTGGACTTACCCCTTCTTGCTCCTTTTTCTCCTTTCTCCCCCCCTCCGTTTCTAGAACTTGTGTAGAACCTTCATTTTCAATCACTGGTTGTTTCTGACATGAGCGGCACTTTTCCACTTCTTGGAATATAACAGAAAACTCTTCTTGATAAGATCTGGTAGACTGAAGGGGTGGGAAGGGAAAAGTGATGATTGCATTTTCTTTTTATCCCCCCAGGAAAGGAAGGACATGAGGATGGGGAGGGAGGGAAGCAATGAAGGACAAGGAGGTGGGGGCAACCAGGAGGTGGGTTGGAGTGAATGCAGCTTGTTTAACAAGCAAAGCAGATAAAGATTAGAGTAACCATGACAACAGCCTTCTGGCTAAGGCACTCAGGAATTGGGGAAGAAGAAGGGAGGTGGAGGGAGGTGGAAGTCGTTGGCTGGGTATAAGCCTGGAGTTTTGGAAAATGCCATTCCTTCCCACAGGGCCCTTGGCAGTTACAGAAATCACCAGAGTTACCAGCAGTGACCGGTAGGGAGGAAAGGAGGGCCTTCGGGAAAGGTCACCAGGTGTGATGGGTCCAAATGATTCAAAGAAAGGGAGTAACCCCCACAAGCAGGGTTCCTGATAGAAGGTACAGAAGAGGATTTAGGGTGGTCAGTATTTGGTGCCTCAGTCTACCCTGTGTCTTCCAGGTACAGGTGCACTCTCAGTCCTATTTCATCACTTACACTGTGGTAGCAAAGGCAGCACAGACCAAAATGCCTTTTGTTTTTAGCTTTTCAGGTTATCACATTTTCCACTTCTAAGCAAATGAGGTATAAGCCTCTCAAGACTCTTTGCTGAAGCTACTCAAAGTCTATGTGTGTGTGAATGTGTGGGTACACACAGGCACATGCGTCTATGTCTGTGAGTTCATATTTTTTTTCACACAATGTTACCTTAGTTTCAGGTGTGCAACCTAGTGATTTGACAAGGTTATACCTTCTACTGTGCTCACGGCTGTAGATACCATCAGCCCCACACAGCACTACTACAATACTGTTGACTCTATTCCCTATACTGTGCCTTTCACTCCATGCCTTAGTTAGTCCTGTGAGTTCATGTTAATGCAGGCTCATCACCCAGACCAGACCTGTAATTATCTAAGAACTTCTTAGAAGTCTTTAATCCCTGTTCTGTCACCAACCAGTTCTATAGCTGCTGGAGAATCTATCAATATAGAATGTAGGTGCTTTAAAATATGTGAATGCAGTTCCTTTCTGAGCAAGCTCAATGCGCCTGACTGGGAAATGTAAGAAATTGCCATGATCCTAAATGAGGCTTTTAGCTTAAGTGTCTCCTCAGCATACCTCAGTGAGATCTCACCCCAAATAGTACGAGCAGCACTGTTGAGGACAGACATGGTGGACCTTCTCTTAGCCACATTTAAAGTGATTTGCAAACATGGACTTGAGAGTCTACACCCTCCCTTTCCAACCAAGTCCTTCCCTAGAGAAATGAAAGCTGGACCCACCATGGAATGGGCCATGGCCTGAGGTACAGAGTGGCTCCCCAGGGGAGTTGGGTGGCTGTAGGTATCCCAGATGTTATTTCTGACATTTTGCAATTTTGACAGGGAAGGAGGTGATAAAGTGGATTCATATCCATTTTCCAATCTCTTTCCTTCCAAATAAGCATGTATAGCCCAACCCATTGGAAAAAGAAGGTTCTTTTGCACAAAGGGAAGTTAAAACAAGAGACACAGGACTTGAGCTCTTTGTTCCAAGCTGTCATAAATAGCTGTGAGAAGAGCAAACAGAGAGAGGACTGATTTCCCCAGGGTGCGGAGATCTTTCACAAAGGTGGAAAGAGTATGTACGATTCTCCAGTTTTGCTATAAGCCTTAAGCTTCCCCCCCACTTTTTTTTTTTTTTTTTTTTTTTTTGAGAAACCGACTTCTGCCAGGTGGATAGACTCATCTTGTTCTTCTTGGCTACATTATAACTTATAAATGTGCATAGGTCTGTTCTGCAGTGATGCAGAGTTCCCAGCACCCTGGGGAACAGGCTCTACATTGAGACTTCAGTGGTACGGAGGGATTTCCAGAACGAGTGACTTCAGTCTGGCCTCATGTTGTCAGTACCGGTCAAGGGAAGTAGGTAGGACCACATGCAGTGGGAGGTAACTGGCTCAGTGCTCCCAGTTGAGGGGAAACAAAGGACGGCACTGTTATAAAATTATATAAGGTGATCCCTTTTGGGTGGGAAGTGCATTAGAAAAATTCAGGAGGATTTTGGGAGGAGACTGGAGAAATGGTTCTACGATAGAGTCTGAAGCGCATTGATTTACTCACACTGTCCCCCCTTGCAAATAAATCCTCTTTATTGCAGAGATGGCTCATGCACACACCAACTCACACACACGTCTGCACACATGAACACCTGTATGTAAATCCAGAGGCCAGCAAGAATTCAGTTTTGCTCATTTCATTTACTAAGTCATTAATTCACCCCGCAAGTGCTTGCTGGACATTTGCTACAGGCAGATCCTGAGCTCACCAAGAGAAAGAGCACAATGATGGGCATGACACTGCTTCTGCTCTTGGGAGTTGACAGTGAGTAGGTGAGAAGGAACCACAAACATGTAGTTTTATCACAGGATGGTGGATGCTATAATAGATGGGTAGCTGTACAAGCTATGGAAAAGCATGATCGACTCTCTAGGGTGAGAAAGAGAGGGATGAAGGGAAGCATATTGGACCCCTCTGGATACCGTAACAAAATACTACACGCTGGGTGGATGACACAGCAGACATTTGTTTTCTCACAGTTCTGGAGGTGGGAAAACCTGAGATTCTGGTCCCAGCAGTGTTTGGTTTCTGATCAGAGCTCTCCCAGGCAGCCACCTTCCTGCTGGGTCCTCACATGGCCCTTTCTTCAAGCATGCGTGCTGGAGGACGGGGGAGAGGGACAGGGGACTCCCTAGTGTCTCTTCTTTTAAGGACACTAATCCTTTGGGATTGTGGCCCTACCTTTATGACCTCATTTAACCCTAACTACTTCCTTAAAGGCCCCACCTCCCAAAACAGGCACAATGGGGCACAACATGTGAATTGGGGGGGAGGGGACACAATATTCAGCCCATGACAGAAGGCCTCATGGAGCAGATGACAACTGAAATAACACTTTAAACAGTTACCCATGCAAAGGAGAATGGGGATGCACTTCTTTCCCTGAAAAAGAACAGATAGGAAGGGATGGAATGACTTTATGCTTTTGGGAGACTATAAATCATTTAAGATAGGTGGAAAGGGAAAGGGTAAGGACATATCTAAGGGCTCACATTTACCCTGTAGTTGATATGGAGCCACTAATTAATGTTGAGGTGGGAGCAGCATGTATAGCCTCACTGGAAGCAGAGAGACAGGTGGGAAGGGACAACATCCTAAGTTAGGGTGGCAGCAGTGGGGGGGGCGGGGAGGGGAAGGGGGGGAGACTGGCTGGGTTTGGTGCCTGGATGTAAGGAATGAAGGAGAGTAGAAAGTTACACTGATTAAGCTGCTGTTCTGGCTTGAGCTATTTGTTCTCATGGGAGTACAGGGGGGCACAGGTGGGGAGGGACAGATAATGGGTATAGTTTTAGACATCTTGGCTGTGAGCTATTCCCAGAAAACTGGTCAGGTGGGAGATCTCAGCAATGGAAAGCCGGGACCCTTTCCGTAGCAGCCAGAGCCAAAGCATGAGGATGGGAAATGATACACAGGAGACAGTAGGGCTGGGCACCACAGCTGAGGAAGGAAAAAGAGAAGCCTGGGAAGGAGAAGAGGTAGGAAAATCAGGAGTGCATCATGCTCGCAAGCCAAAGGGGGACACTCTGGTGAGGAGGAGCATTTGGTTCCCAGTGTTGGTAGCTGCAGATGGGACAGAGAAACATCAGTAGAATCTGGCCCTTGGGGCAGAACTGGTGGCTTTGGTGAGAAGTTTCCCTCAAGCGGGGGAGTGGTGGGAAGGCGAGTTTGAGGACCTCGTATGAACGAGTGAATCCATTCCTAAATGTAGCAGGATAGAGAGTAGGTACCCAGGAAGGCAGAGTCTGAAGTGTGAAAGGACAGCTTTCCTTTGCTTTAAAAGAGGATCCTAGAGAATGTTTTTTTTTTTAATGTTTTATTTATTTTTGAGAGAGAGATAGAGACAGAATGAGCAGGGGAGGGTCAGAAAGAGAAGAGTCACAGGATCTGAAGACAGGCTCCAGGCTCTGAGCTTGCTGTCAGCACAGAGCTTGACATGGGGCTCGAACCCACAGACTGTGATATCATGACCTGAGCCGAAGTCAGATGCTTAACCGACTGAGCCACCCAGGCACCCCGAGAATGTTTTTTTGATACGATTTAGAGGAGAAACAAATACAAAAGGGAAATATTTAAAAAGCCAGATTTTTTATGCAGAAATATATTCAAAATATATGGTGCCCACATGATTGAGAAAGATAAAAGGTAAGTAGACCTATGGGGTGAAAGGAGCTGAAAACCTAAGGCGGTCACAGGTCTTAGGGAAGGGGAGAGAAGGGAAGGGGGGAGGGAAGATGTTGAGGAGTTCGCTTTGTGAACACTGTACTAATCAACTCTTAAATCTACTCAGTATAGCCTCTGAGGCAAGTTCATTTTAAAATTGGAATTTAAATTAAAAAAACTCCACAAGTCTAAATACTTAGTCTTTTAGATCCTAGAGATGGATGAAGTTAAATAGCTCTTTTAAGAACAGCCCTGCATGGAAAATAACTAGGTTTACCCAGCTAAGTTTAGCATATAAAGCTCTTTACTGAATGGCTTCTTTGTCAACCTCAGGCTGGAGGAGTTCAATTCCTTTTTATTTGGTGAATTCCTTAATTGGATTTTGTTTGCCGATCTTACTTTCTCACATTGTAAGATTTTAATAAATCATTATAATCATTCCCTTATGTCTTGCAAAAATAACCTTTCTGACGGTTCCCGAATGACTTTTTTCCCCCTGTGTTTGCATCATGGGATTATTAGTGTAGCTTACAAATGAATCAGAAAAGGCTGTGCAGCCAAGGGTATATTTCCATCATTTCCTAGGTGTGAACTGGGGCCATGATAACCAGGAGCCCCTGAGGTCACGCTTGCCTGAGAGGACACAGCAGGGCTTGGCATATTATCTCCTGTCTGGATTATTGATGAGATGCTCTGCTTGGAAACGGGAGAGATCTCCTATCTGCTTGGTTATTAAGGCCTCTGCAGGAAACAGGTGTATTGGTGATATATGTACACTAATGTTTATATTGTGTCTTCAGCTCTCATTCCTCCCTCTCACTTATGGTTGATGACTGGGTAAAGGAAGAACTTTTTATTTTGTTTACCTGATGTGTCTGATGAATGTCTGACTTGAAGTATACCTTTCCTAAAACCGTTGCATGACTGATCTCTTTTGCTAGGAGTTCAGGGGCATTCTCAGCACCCATTTAGGAAGTGAACCGTGGACCCACGCCTTTTCCTTCAAATTTCCAGTGTATTCCAATTTGCTGCTTTGTTTGTAGATCCCAACACTTAGAGTTTATGTAGTCAATATCAGTGACCCTGACATGTAGTGATCCTCACAGAGACTGAAGTTGGTTGTGTCTACAGTTTCTGTCCACCTTCTTCCTTGCCCACTATTCTCCAAGACAGACCCGAAGTGGGCACAGGAGAGGGTCAGCTTCCCAAGGCATGTACAGCTTTCGCTGCCTCCTCCTTGTGGGTGGAGCTTTGGGGAAGCTGGGTTTCCTTTAGGGGGTGGGATTTTTTTCCACACTAGACTTGTTTATTTGGCAACTCAGTGCCCTCAGTCTTGACATAGAAGTAAGTTTTAGCCTGAAAAGTTTTGTTCGCTTGCCTCTGTTCTCTGTTGCTCACCCTGTCTCTTTCCCTCAATTTAAAGGTCACCATCTTGAGACTCTCTGAGGGAAAAAAAAAAAAAAAAAGGCTTGGTTGGGAAGGTGACGCCTTCATCTAATCTTTGCCCTGGACTGGCTCCCTGTTTGATGATGAGCTTGTAGTAGGAGGTATTGAGAAAGGCTTTGCATCCTTACAATTTGTTCCATTTATATTTCAATTTTGAGTGGGTTTTTGCTACCTGTAACACAAGGATTCTTGATGAAGGCTTCATGAGGCTGAAGGCTTTATTTTTCCTCTTTTGTCTGCAGTGTCTAACATGTACCTCATGTATAGTCCCCCAGGGTAGTGATTATGTATTTTTTTTAATTTTTAAAAATGTTTTCTTTACTTTTGAGAGAGAGAGAGAGCGAGCATGAGGGAGGGGCAGAGAGAGAGGGAGACACAGAATCCGAAGCAGGCTCCAAGATCTGAGCTGTCAGCACAGAGCCTGAAGCAGGACTCGAACTCATCGACTGTGAGATCATGACCTGAGCCCAAGTCGGATGCTTAACCAACTTGAACCACCCAGGCGCCCCACAATTATGTATTTGTTTACTTTTGTGAATATGTATATGCCCTTGAGAGCAAAATATAGAAATAAAGTCCCTAAAACACACACAAAAAAAAGAAAAAAAAAGAATATGGGAGGAAGAAGGCAAACGTTTTAAAACATGTGTTGTTTGAGCTTTTCTACCGCATCTGTCAAACAAGCCTATAAGTTCCCGCACGTGTGGTATTTTTAATTTTGCTCCCAAATGGGGAGAAGCATCGTCTTCCCAGCCCTCTGCTGTTAACTGAAGCAACGCAGCAGGGCTGAGGCTGCCAGAGTGAAGCCGGCTCTCCCAAGGACCCAGGGGGAAGCTGCTGTTTCTGCTTCTGCCATTCTTTGCTCAAAAGTTGGCAAATGCTGGTCATGTCGTGAATCTATTTATAGTAGGCACACGTCTAACCACCTTGTTCTTTTCTTAGCATCAGCTTGACATGCTATCAATTATCCATGAGGTGAATGACAGCACCAGGAAAGTTATTTGAGGCAGGTGCCCTGAGGTGAGAGATAGAGGGGGCGGGGGTCACACGGGGACAGCTCCAGATGAAAAGGGAAAAGCAGATATTCCCTGCTGTATCTAAGCCAGTGAATGGTCCCAGACAGCTGGGGGTGGGGGGCGGAAACCCAGAGCCGATTGCCCAGAGGCCTCTTACTCTGCCCTTCTTACCTTTGTCTGCTTACATTTGAAAAGCCCCTTTGAAAAATACAAGGAGCAGGAGGGGAACCTGGTGATCTTCCAGAGGTCATTTTGTTATACTCTCCTGTCCCTAGAGGGGTGGAGGTGCGGCCTCAGTTAGGAAGCTCCCGCTGGGGGGAGGAGTGGGTCAGGCAGAGGCTGGACACCCTCCCTTCCCCTGGAGCATTTCTGGGGAGAGGCAGCAGCAGAGGACCGAAAGCAGGAGTGCCTGGGGCTGCTCTCTGCACTGTGAGGCTGGCCCACAGTGGCTCCCCACCTCCCTCCCATGCCCTCCCTTTGACCTCTCGAGTTCTAGACTAGGTTCTGTTTTATTGTTTTTGTTCTTGTTCTTGCTGCTCTTGTTTTGTTTCTCCTGACAATTTAGATTACGTTTTTGGAAACAATTTGTTTTCCTCCTCCTCCTCTCTCTCTTTTTTTAAAAAAAATATTGCAGCAGAGGGGGGCCTGTGTGGCTCAGTTGGTTAAGCATTGACTTCGGCTCAGGTCATGATCTCACGGTTTGTGAGTTTGAGCCTTGCATTGGGCTCTGTGCTGACAGCTCAGAGCCCGGAGCCTGTTTCGGATTCTATCCCTGTCACTCTCTCCTCTTCCTCCGCTTGTGTTCTGCCTCTTGTCTCTCAAATTAAGTAAACATTAAAAAAATATTGCAACAGAAACATTGATTGCCCCATTTCAGGGAGACTGGCTGCCCAGGTGTCTTCCTCTTACTCGCCTGTCTTCCTCGTTTGGGCTGCCATGCTGTAGGAGCACATGGAAGGGGCCGCCAGAACTGTTCTGATGGTACTGATGTCATTGCTTTAGCCCCAGGAATTGAGTTGCTCCTGGACATGCTGGGAAGGGAGCCTCTTTTCTATAACCCCTCACTGTCAGCCTCCTAGTCCCTGCCTTCTGCCCCCCTTGGACTTTGAATTTGAATGAGACAAAGACTAAGTTGGAGTCAAAGAGAATGGGAAGCAAATTTGCAGAACATTCTATCAGCCCTGACTTCAGGTATAAAGTGGCTCAGATTTTACAGCCCATTCATCTCTACCATTTCCCTACCATTTCTGGTTTCCCTACTGTTTCTTTTGACCTTGACGGATTAAAGTGTCCCCTTGGTGTGTGCTCACTGACTCCTGGGGGACACAGCGGCTGGGTCCTGAAAGGCCTTGGAGTCCTTGCAAGGTTCCTAACTTTACGTGGTGGGCACTGTGACGGGCACTGGCAGCCTCTCCCAGGGATCCCGGCTCCGGCTCTCTTACCATCTGCCCAGCTAATCCACTTTCCAGGCTGGTGTCTAGCGCCAGAGAGTGTCTGGGTCTGCGAGTGTCCTGGTGCCATTTAAACTGACTCCAGCTTCCTGGGGATCAGTTTGCAGTCTTTGTTATCTTTTGGCGGAGCCGCCCTATCTTTTTTTTCTTTCTCCTCCTCTTGGGAGTTAGACCACTCAAATTAAACTTAGTTTATTATTTAGGGACTTCATGGGGAGGAGTTGAGACAATCACTCTGAGTGCAGAGCTCTAAGCTTCCAGGCAGATATTGTGTGTGCACACTTGCGCACGAGTAACACACCCAGGAGACCGTGAGTGCTCCTGACGGTCTTGGAAAGATGAGTCCAGGATGGATGGATCTTTTTTGCAGAAGCTGCAGGAACCAAAGCAGGTGCACAACACCAGTGTCAGAGGCCTCAGATGGCTGGTAAGTCAAGAGCAACTTCCTCTTCTTTGTTTTTTGTTCTAGGTGATAGCAAACAATATAGTTGACTGATATTAGATCTTCCAGTTTCCTCTTCACAGACTTAAGTTTGTGAACCAGAATCCCCTATTTATCTTGTGCACGATTGTATGATTTGAGTTTGTGTTTCCTTTTTTCTTTAAATTGTTGATTATGTTATTCTTGAGTGATGGAAGTTCACCACCCACAGTTTTGCATTGTTATTATTTACCCAACTTTTCTCCATTGTTTCCCCCGCTTTTAATATCCAGAGGGGAAATCAATTTGAAGATTTCTGGCTAGGGGAGGTTTGTTCTGGGATAGGTTTTGGAAATAGCCAGATTCTTAGTGTGAAGATTATTCTGGTAAGGCTTATGATTTTGCAGCATGTTGATAAATTGTATGTAGCTATTTATTTAAAGCCATCGTCAATCCTAGATACATTGTAGTAAAATACATAGTTGAATAATTGGCTAGTGCCTAGACATAATCAATAAACTGAGAGATGTTGCTGTTTGGTTTTTGTTGTTGTTCTTGCTATTGTCTCTTTTCTTAACTTGCTCATTAAGAGTCCTTATCGGATCGAATCTTTTCTTGTTGAGACTGGAAAAATGATAATAAATTGTTCTTATACTTGCTTTTTTATTCCATGATTTAATTTAGGAGTTGGAAAACTGTAGCCCACAGTCAGTCTGCTCACTGCTTGTTTTTATCAATAAAGTTTTATTCAAACACAGGCAGACTCATATATATGTAAATATACTACCTGTGGTTGTTTTTGTGCTACAACTGCAGAGTTAAGTAGTTCTTAACAGGTGACAGGTTCTATGGCCCCCTAAAATATTTCATATTTGACCCATGCTCTAGTTTGATTTCCTCTTCTACATACTTTCAAGAGATCTACACTGTCATTAAATGGGGTGTGTCTTTAATGGAAGAATGAGCACTGGCTGCACTCAAGGAGATTTTAAGCCAATCAAAATAGGAGGAAAGATATATCTGAAGCATTTATTGGAACACGCATGATAAAAACATATGAAAAGCTACTCAGTGGATATATACAGGACTGACCAAGTGCAAGTAGCCTGTCAGGAGCTAGGAGAGATACTCATGTGAACAGAATACAGTCCTATTCTCAGAGTTAACTGTTCAGTAGGAGAGATCTGCTAACATAACTAGAATGTCTGACAGGCTTTACTGGTGGCTATTGAAAAAGACAAGGGATTCAAAGGAGGTAGATGGGTTTTATAGCCCAGTCTAGTAAGTAGGTAGAAACCTTGGGAAGGAAATTTAAAAATGATAGTGATGATTGCATCTTCTAACAGTAAAGGAGATCTTCATCTATAGCTTCCAGCTGTTTGCTGAAGTAGACCTTTGCTTCTCTAGTACAGGGGGTCTTGTTTTTTCCAAAGGAAGGATAGGAGGAGTCTTAGTTATTTGGTATGAAATTCACTGTTATAACAGAATCAGAGATGCCTCATTTTAGGACATAGATAGGAACAAAAATATGATTAAAACCAAAGTTAGCCTGGACCTAGAAGGGATCCATAGAGACCATCTACTAACACACCACTCCTTTTATAGCTAAAGAAACTGAGGCTAGGAGATCTAGATGATTGTACAAAATTGTCTTCGGAGCCTGGGATTTCTGATGTCTAGGTCTTTACTAAATGTCACTATAGTTTTCTTTCCAGTTTTTAAGCCAGATTCCCTGTGGATGTGAAGAACATCTCAGAATTATGTGCATGAAGTCTTTATGGCCTTAAAGACCTTCTTTAACTTTTCTTGGTCCTCCTGAATCCAAGTGGACCAAATCACAGAAGGGGGAATAAAGTATTGAGCAAGCGCTTTAGGACTCTACCTGCTCCCAGCTGCCCTGTGGGACTGCTTATGGGACAGACCTTTCCAGGCTGGGCTGGGTTTTCTGCTCAGCTGGGGTGTCCTCTGATTTAGATTGCTGCTGATTAGACACCTGCATCAGGGTTTATTATGGAGGAGGAGGTTAGGAATGGGTAGATGAGAAAAATGACCCACAGGTAATAACGGGGGAGGGCTTGATCTTCCATTAACTGCCAATTAGTGTTCATTGTTTATTTATTTGACAAATTTTTATTAAGCACCCACTTTATTCCAGGCTCTGTTCTAGGCACTTGGAATACAACAGTGGTCTAAACAGACAAGGATCTTCCCTTTGTGGGTCTCACATTCAAGGGTGCTTCACAATGGGAGAGTATTTTTCATGGGGATACAACTTGGAATGTGGACAGGTTGAGGTGCTGGACCTGAGGTAGGAAGGCCTGGGTCTGAGGACAGCATCGCCTCTTTGCCATCTCCATAACCCTGTGCATCTCTTGCTCCTCATCTCTTTTCCCTGTTGCTGAGTGTCTGTCTTCATAATACTTCCACCCCATTCTTTAGGAATGTCTCCTCCCTGCCTTCTTTCCTGGTTCTACTCATTCGCTTGACCTTGGGTTCTCCTGTTAGGTTCTCCGATTGTCTCTTGCTAGTTGTGGGTCCTTGTGCTGGCCTCTGTGATGCTGTGGTCTCTCCAGTTTTCCAGCACTGACCCGACCCCACTAAACAGGTTGGGTTCTAGATCCAGGGTCCCATCTAAGGGTCAGCTCACCTCCAGGAACAGTTCCATCCCTAGCTGTCTGTAATCAGGACTTTCATCATGTTGTTTCCCCTTCTGTGGTGGTATTTTTTCACTGGGTATTAATTCACTCATTTGACAATGTTTATGGGACACAATTCTAGGCAGGGGCGTAATGGCGAGGAAGGTCAAATCCCTATTCTCATAGATCTTATATTTGTAGATAACAAATCAGAGTTGAATTTTGGTTAAGTTCAGGGACTCATTCCTCATATGCAAAATGAGTTTGGAGTTGATAAACATCCTTTTTAGCTCACACATCCATCCTTTTGAGCTCAAAAATGTCTCCTTTTCAGTCACTCACTCTCTCTCTCCCTTATTGATTATTACATTCAGTTAGTGTTATAAAAATGACCAGGATTTTTAAAGGTGACCTAAATGAAGTGGAAGAGAAAGAAAGAGAAATACAAGAATTCCTTAGGTCCTTGATAAGATGGGCACCATTTGGATAAGCAAAGTGGAAACTGATAGGCCTTTGACACCTGTGAGGTGGCATTCACCGGTGAGCGGGGACTCTGCCTGGGGAAAATTAACAGTGTCCACAGAAACAATGGTAGGTGTAACAGCTGAGGGAAGGGGTGTAGGAACGCAGGGAGCTCCATGGTCCTCACCTTATTTTAGTGTTCTTCTCTTGTACATTTTGCAAATGGAGGAAACCCAATCAGTGCATGTTTTAGGGTTTAAGCATGGAAAGAGAAGACAGAGGACTTGTTTGAGTTTAATCTTAGGTGAAGTTAAGAATCTGGTTTTACTAGTTTGTTGATAATAGAATGGCTAGTGCTGGAAGAGATGATTAAATTAATAAATATTCGATGATCATTCTGGATCTAGCAACCACGCATGCCAATTTCAAATAATGTATTCTATTGTCTCCATAAATAATCCTGTCATCATAACCTGCATGTTAATATTTGGTTCAGAAAATATAATCGCTGGTTGCTATTATTGTCTACAAGGCATGATACTAAATTATCTTGCCATCCAATTCAATTTTTATCATTATCTTTTTGGCAATTTTGTTGGAAGGAACTCGTAACTTGTAAATCATAAAAGGCTAATAATCCCAGGCAAAATTTCCTTCCTTTACCAGGTGTCTTTAAGATGCCTTCTATCAATTCTGACTACTGCTTTTCTAAAGGTTTTTAAAGAAACTGGATCATGATTTGTATGATGAGATTAGGTTGGGAATGGTGGGTTTCAAATTAATTTCTGATACTGTGTAAAGAGTATATCCCTTTGAGAACACTGAACCCAGAAAAAAACATACAGAGGAAAAGAAAATTTCCCCTTGATTTGCCCTTTCCCAAGAAAGAATACTGGAACGTAAGAGGACATGAGGGGGAGGTATTGCCTGTCTTAGGCTCTGGTTCTGTGCCAAGAACTTGGCACATAGCAGACATGAGGTAAACATTTATGAGATGAATAAATGACTGTTTTGTGTATTTCCTTCAAGTCTTTTTTTCTATATACATATGCATGAAGATTATATAATAATGGTTACCTTTACATCTTTGAATCATATTCTGTATTTGAGTCTTGTGTCTTCCTTTCTTCATTCCAAACATGGGTACATTTATATTCAGGCATTCTTTGAGGGATCAGAAGAAAATACAATGAAAACAGCATTCCATATGGAATGACTTAAGAATGTTTCGTTTATATTTCAACTCTTGGTGATTAAGAAATCTGAAGTTGGTGCTCTTCTTTTGGGCTTTACCTCACCATCTATGTAAGTGTGTTTGTAAAATCGTTGCTTAGGTGCAGATAGTCACTGTTCCATGACGATGGTAAGCTGGCGATGTATAGGCCAAGTTCAGAGCTTAGCTTCTGGAGTCAGAAAACCTAAATTTGAAATTTTTTCCTCCTGCAGGACTAGATTATGTGACCTTGGTCAAGTGTCTTGCACTTTATACATCGTATTTCCTCGTCTGTAACATGGGTTTGCATTTGTTAGATAGGCTAGCTAGGATATGTTGCCATAAAAAAATAACCCCTGGAATCAAATTGGTTTAGGACAATGAGAGTATTTTTCGCTCACACAAGTCTGAGTCAGGCCTGGGCAGATGGAGGGGAGACAGAAGCAGGGGTGGAACGCTCTCCCCTTTTGAATGACTCAGGATCCAGGTTACATCCCATCTCCATGTGTGACCTTTAATGTCTCTGCAGCAAAGGAAGAGCAGGCCTGGTGACAGCACCCAGCTCTTACTGCCTTGACATCAAAGTTATACATTCGATATCATCTCTGCTTGCATGTCGTTGTATAGATCTAGGCATAGAGCCACACTCAAGTACAGGAGCTGGAAGTACAGTTTTCAGGAGACCCTGACACGGGTGAGCACTAGTAGAAGTTTTGCAACAGAATCTAATAGCTGTACTTTCAACGGATGTTGGTATAATCCAAACCTTCACCAGCTTGTGATTGAAAAAGAAGATTACGCTTTGGTTTTTAATCTTAAATTACTATGACAAGGAACCTCAGTAGCCAAATTGTTAGAAATTAACCCCCCTCAAAATACCTTTCAGTGATTTTGAGGAATCCTCAGGGTTCTGCTCCTATTTTCTAAGAGGTCCTTTAGATTTCCGCATCCTGGTACTTCCCCTTCCCCTTTGGATAATTCTCCTGTTGTTTCTGTGCATGTCTGTCAGTCCTGCACTCATGATGGCCACTAAGTCTTCTTCTCATGTTCTCCCTGGCTCCCTTTAGGACAGCCCCCAGGAGGCTCGTTTCATAGGACCGTACTCGAGTCTTGAGGATAAAGCAAGCAAGACCCAAAGCGTAGTTCATACTCATTACCAGACATGTTTGGACTCACAGAGCTTCTGACCTAAACCTAACTTCAGAGTCTCCTGTTCTGCTAATTCGGGGCTCACCTCCATCTCTCCCCTACCATAGGGACTAGTTCAAGCCTCTACGTGCCCAAAAGTCAGACCCTTAGTGGTCTGGGGAGAGGACCAAATTAACAGACTTCCCTGCCCTATTTTAAGGCATTAAAACAAAACCAAACTAACAACAATAACAAAAAACTGTATTCTTCCCAGGATGACTGCCAGTGAGAAACTCATTTCCCTTCAGGGTTGATTTCACAGTGTGGCTTGGCCCCCATATCCCTGGAAATATAATGCAGTAATTCACATTGCATGAATCCAAATGTGGGTTATTTGCAATTGAATCACGTCACTGTGGAAATCCAACAGCCTATCCAGATTGTGCTTGGTTAAGTCTGTATTACCTTCCTGTGGCTTTTCCTTCAGGGGCCAGGGGAGGGAAGATAGGGCCTTATCTTCCTCCTGACCTCCTTACTTCAGCTCCATCTCCCGAGAGCAGATAACCTGGACAATGCAAGTGTGGTATTTCAAGAACAAACCAGAATTTCAAGGGTCGATCAGCTTTAAATCAAACTTGGGAAAAAAACAAAAACAAAAACAAAAACAAAAACAATTCTAGGTTTACAGACACAGTTCTGTGAATGTGGCCAATTTCCCTTTATTAAGTAGATGCCTAATATGTTAGTCTCAAGTTTTCACCCTGGATTTCTTGTTTGGATTCAGGCTTTCCTGAGAAGAATGGGAAGGTACTTGTTGCCTTCCATCTGTGTCTATGAAAGGCCCCACCAAAGCAATCCTTTCTATAACAAAGACTGATGCTGCCCAAAAGATTAAAAAAACCAGTCTTCACTTTCAAGGAAGAAGCCCACAAATGGATGTTTTTACAGCTTTATGTCAATTTTTGTTTTGTTTGCAACAGAACTCTCTTACGTTAGGTATTATGATTATAATGAAACAGGATAACATTTTCCTTTCTTTGCCTTTCCCTGCATTGCTTTATTTAATAAACTCTATTATATATAGAATTTTAGTCTTGCTCGTGGTTACTTCTGGGGTCGAGCCCCTTTGGCTCACTCATTCACTTAATTTTTCCTTCTCAATTCCAGTTTTTTCTTAGTAACTTATTTTCCTTCTTGTGGTAATATTGAGTAAAACGTAAGCTATTTATATCCCAGGGTCTTCATTCCATGAGCATTATGTTCGTGGTTTGCTTCTCAGTCTTGTCACATGGTCAGCCTGTCTCTGGACCCGCGTGTGTGTGTGCAAAGGCCCTGTGTGTCTGTGGGGGCAGGATGCAGGCCATGGAGAGTTCCCGTGGGTGTTCTCGTGCACATCTGGCCATGGCGCTGGGTCCCAGGCTGGTTTGCCGGCACTTGTCTAACTGAAGCTCTGTTTCTGCCCAGAACGACTCTCAGGTTCATTGTTGCCACTCCTAGTGCAAGGAGACCCTAACTAAGAAGGATTTTAAAGTTCTATTTCTTTCTGCTTTTCCCCCCTCCTTTTGGAGGTAACAGCTCACCCACCGCTGCCAGAGCTGACAGAATTGGAATGGCAGTAGGTGGGTGAGGGGGGTGTGGGTAGCAAGAGGAATGGCAGTCATCGGTTTGGGAACAATCTCTGAACCAGACCTGCCTTTGGCTTATAAGAACAATATGAGAGAGTTGGTCTCTGCCTCCTTGGAAGGGGCTATGCTATAAATCCGACTCAAGCCAGGAACTATTAATGAGAGATCATTATGAAAGAACACATACCTGGTTTTTCAGTTCGTGCCGGCTTGCTTGGTGAGATTATACGCTGGGCCACTAAGAACTTGCCATTCACTGATAACTTTCTCCAGCTAGCCATAAGGCAAATCTAAATTCTCGACAGGAATCTTTTTCTGAGAATCAAGGTTATGCGTATGGATTGCATTCGTAGATGTAAAAGTACTCACAAAGATAGAGCTTTGTTGTTTGATAGCAGCCCTGTGTTTTTTGGCATTGCTAGAATAAAGAGGTTTTATTTGTGTTAACTATTGACTGTGTTTCCCCCTGTCACCCAGTGTTGCAACTTCATGAAACTGGAGCGAGCATCCAAATTTGTCAAGAGAGTTAGAGTAACTGGATTCAACTCCTGAGCCCAAAGGGCCTGTCATTCTCAGTGATTCAAATGGGTATTTGGGTACAGGTGGTCATGTGTGGCAAGCAGGTGCCATGCAGATTCTGCACCTGTGGTTTGTTTGGTCTTATCAGGCAGGCACAGATCCCTCTTGGAGCATCGTGCTTGCGGATGAAATCTTTCTGCAGAAACCACGACCCCGCCGTGATCCTAACAAGAAGGAGTAAGTGTACAGAGGGATGCGACTTATTAAGAATCAGAAGCTGGGATAAGCCAGAAGGAATCTTGTGGGATTAACTTTCTTCTTTAAGTTGGGTAATGTTTTTTACATTCCCTCTCTTCAAACTTCAGCATTTCACTTGTCCATCTGCGTTTTCTCTAACTATTGCAAATGTCAGGTTTGTGTGAAGAGGCATCTGTAAAGCTGTTCACATGAACAACACCCCTGGTATTTATGTGCAGGAGACAGTGCTTGTGGCAGGCTGACTTTCACACACTTACTATCTTTTACTAATTAGTACCAAAAAGACTGTTGCTAAGACTTTTGATGTGCACAACACCTGCTGAATTGGTTTTCTCCTTTTTGCTATTTCTTTTTGTTTAATTTTAAAAATTATTTTTATTATTTATTTTGAGAGAGAGATACAGAGCATGAGTGGGGAGGGAAGAGAGAGAGGGAGTCACAGAATACAAAGCAGGCTTTAGGCTCTGAGCTGTTAGCACAGAGCCCGATGTGGGGCTGGAACCCAAGAACCGTGAGATCATGACCTGAGCCGAAGTCAGATGCTTAGCCGACTGAGCCACCCAGGCGCCGCATCCTTTTTGGTATTTCTGATCGGGTGGGAGGCAAGATTGCCGAATGGTGTTCAGTAGGCTGCAGTGATGATGTCCTACCACTCTGGGACAGACTCTTGACTGGTCTGCTGAAGTATCTTTTTCTATCTCAAAATAACCCTTCAAGTGGGGATTTATTAGCCCTTTTTATATATGAGGAAATTGAGGCTCAGAGAGGTTAACTAATTTGCCCAATGACACAGAATGTGATAGACTAGGATTTGGACCCAGAGCCACTTCTAAGCCCATTCTATTTATTTTTTGTTTTTTATATGTTTGTTTGTTTATTTTGAGAGAGAGAGAGAGAGAGAGAGTGCATGCAAGCTATGGAGGGGCAGAGAAAGAGGGAGAGACAGACAGACAGAGAGAGAGAGAAAGAGAGAGAATTGGAAGCAGGCTCTGTCCTGTCCGTGCAGAACCCCATGTGGGGCTTGATCACATGAAACATGAGATTGTGACCTGAGCCAAGATCTAGAGTCAGATGCTTAGCTGACTGAGCCCCCAGGAACCCCTGGAAGCCCATTCTGCTCCCAGTGACCTAGCTGCCTTACAAACAGAGTGGCAGGGTGACCCACACAGCTTCTGCAGCAGAGAAGCCTCATTCTATGTGGATTTAGTTTACGTTGGATGATTATTTAAAATTACAGTCATCGGCTGAGCATTGCAATACTGGCAAGTCACAGAAGCTTCCCAGAGATATTTTCTTGGTTAAATATTTGCACAACTTCTGAACACGCTGAGCCACCACGCCTGGGGCTGATTGTTGTGTAGGTGGAGAAGGACTAGGCTGGTCAAGGTAATTGCTAGTCTCCATGTCTTACGGTGAGACATTCTCTGATTTTCTGGTTTTGAGGCGGGAGCATTGTTTACGGTGAATCCCAGGAGACATCTTGACGGATGTTCCCTCTGTACCTGCCACTGCTGAGCTGCTTTGCTGTGGGCTGAAGTGGAGACGCAGGGCAGCCAGGCTGAAGCCCCTGGGGAGTTTCTCATGCAGCCTGACCTCAGGCGTCCTCCCCATACAAATTCCTCACATCAGACCTCTCGCCTTCATGCCAAGTAGTACTGATTCAGTCTCCCTTCCCCCCCACCCCCCCAGATTAATGCGAATAAAATCAGAAGCAGGAGATAGAAGAAGCTGGTCTTTCATCCAGAATTAATAAACCAAACAAACAAATTTGTTTCCCAAGAATGTAGATTTCTATGGTATGTCTCTCAGGCTGCATAAAAAGAATTTGTGCTTCAATTTCTCAGAGTCCTTACTTTCTAAATTGCCTCATGGGGCTTTAAGTAGAGGAGATCGCCAGCTTTAACTTGCTGTACAATACTGTGGTGGGTTTCCTCTTTGACTTTTATCCCCCAGCAAGCGATTAGTGGATGTTTGTTGCAGTGAGATGCTTCTTTTTTCCTTGCCCAACCTTGAAAGCTGTGTTGGAGTGGAGCCACTGAGCATCACTGGGAGGAATAATTCAAAACTAGTTCGTTCTCACTAACCAGAGGGAGACCTCAGTGTCGCCTTCTCTGGACTGCCATTTCCATTCTGCAAGTCGCAAACATAGCCTGGAAAGCAGGTGTCTACTCTCATATGCTCTATGGGCAAATGGAAAAATAGGAAAGAAGGGACTTGGGAGGCATATGACCCAAACTACCTTCCTCTGGACAGTCTGGAGGATAAAAGCCACTGGGAGAACCTAGTATACACATTCCTGTAAAAACATAACTATAGGAGCACTGGGGTGGCTCAGTCAGTTAAGTGTCTGACTTCAGCTCAGGTCATGATCTCACAGTCCATGAGTTTGAGCCTTGCGTTGGGCTCTCTGCTGAAAGCTCAGAGCCTGGAGCCTGCTTCAGATTTTCTGTCTCCTTCTCTCTCTGCCCCTGCGTTGCTCATGCTCTGTCTCTCCCTGTCTCCCAAAAATAAATGAACATTAAAAAACTTAAAAAAGAAACATAGCACTATTTGCATGTGCCCAGAACTTTCATAGCCACCTTTCATTGGCCGTTCTGTCTGTTCTATTGGCAAGAGGGATGAGAGCTGAAGGCAGCCCCTTGGGAAATTAGCAGGAGAGCCAGAGATCAGTCCCCAGAGAAGTCCTGCACGAGGTCCCACAGGAAGCCTCTGTGATCTCTAATTCCTGCTGTTTTATTTTTTTTCCCTTAAATCATACTGCAACTCTGAAAAATCCAGGAAAGACTAAGCTTTTCTGATTTAGAGTTTTAAACATGGAAGGGGGCTTAGAACTTATTTTGTTCATCTTTTCATTTTAGAGATGAGGAAAATGAGACCCGGGGAGATGTGACTTTTACAGGGCTGAACAATACCGAGGTCCCAGCTAGTCTATAAAATACCTGGTGTGAATTTACAAAAATGCACCATGGGAGAACACAGCCCTTTGGGGCACATGGCTTGGCAAGCTGAGGTGTCTTTGTGCAAAGGAAAAGATGCCCTCCTTTCAGGTGGGCCCAGAGCCAGGCGGGGCGCGTGGCTTAGATAACTGAGCAATGGGACAGATCTCAGCTCCTGATCCCCGATTGGAGATACACTAGCTGCATACTATTGGAAGTGGCTCTGCATGGTTTTCCCAGTTCATTTAAAACAGATTTGGATGGAAAACAATACTGAGTGAGGGAGTAAGCTTTCCATTAAGTAGATGAGGGTGTCCATATGTCTACTAATTGCCCTCAGTTGGTATAAATCAATCAGACCCGGGACACAAGGGGCGAGTCTTTCTTTCTTTGCAGTTATAGGCATGAAACCAGACCTGCATGTGCTGGTTTGACTGATGATCGACATTTTCAAATTGTAGCAAAGAAAAGAGACTTAATGAAAGTCTGGCAAACTTCACAGTGAATATCTAGTGAATTGGATGTGAAAAGGAAAGGAAAAAAACCCTTCACCTTTTCAGTGTATTAAAAAAGAGCATTCATGCAAGACAGGGGTGGTAAGTTTGAAGAACTATTTCCCAAGCTTCTATCAACACAAGAGAATTTTCTCTGGGGGCCAGAGTTTGAATGGACAGTCAGGTTGGTATCAGGGGTTAATGATGAAAACTTATAAACATAACTCCCCTCCACCCACATTACTACAAATACATTTTACTAATATGACATTTTATATTGGAAGGCAAATGTTACTATAACATTTACAAGTAGTGAATAATTCTTTGGGGGTGAAATTAGCCCCACGGTAGAGTGACTAGACCCTTCTCTTAAACGATCTTTGAGTAACCCAAAGTTCCCTTTTGTATAACTCATTACTCTTACAATGTCAACAGTTGTTTGTAGGTATGCCTTAATGTGTGTCTCCCATGGTAGCTTGGAAAGGCAGTATAGCACAGTGACTAAGGGTTCAGACTCTGAGGTCTGGTGTCAAATCCACTTTTGTCACTTAGCAGCTGTGTGACACCAGTTAAGTTCCTTAATCTCTCTGTGGCTTATTTTGCACCTACAAAATGGTAATCATCATAGGATGTATTTCACAAGGCTGTATACTGGGTGTCCTAACTAAGGTGGTTCTGTGATTGCTTATGGCCAGAATGTGGAGTCCTAGATAGAAGTATTGGCTGCTATTGTTGACAGAACTGTAAGGGACTGTTTCTGTCTTATTCCCTCAGTTGTTCCCAGAGTGTGGGGCACAGAGATAAACATTTGGCTGAATAAATTAATGGTCTCATTTCTTCATAGCTTCAGTACAGCGAAGCCTCAGATTGCCAACAACGTTATGTGTGAAATTAGCTCTCATGTGGCTGGCCCTTTTCCACGGTTGGTGTATCTATTCTGTCACACTTCATTTAACTCCAGATTGATCTGCCCTCACATAAAGACAGTAATCTATAGGGGGCTTGAGCTCCGGTTCTTAGCTTCTTAAAAATTGACAGCTATTGTTTAGAGATATTTCAAAATACAATATCCAAACAATATGTAGGGAAATAGGAGATGTGTTTTGAGCCGATAACGTGCTTGAGAAAGGACCAGATCAGGGATTCTGGGTTGCAGTCCAAAGGTAATCAGTGATTTCACTTCCCCTGTCTAAACATAGCTTTTATTTATTTACTTTATTTATTTTTTAAATGTATTTATTTTGAGAGAGAGGGAAAGAGAGAGAGAGAGTGAGCGAGCAGGGGATAGCCAGAGAGAGGGAGACAGAGAATCCCAAGCAGGCCCCATGTTGTCAGCACAGAGCCCGATGTGGGGCTTGAACCCATGAACTGTGAGATCATGACCTGAGCCAAAATCGAGAGTCGGACACTTAAACCAACTGAACCACCCAGGCACCCCAAACATACCTTTATTTTTTTAAATGAAGGACTAACCTGTATGAATCTCAAGGTCTTTTCCTATTTTTATATTTTATGATACTCAGGTTTTAGTTATTTTTGTTTATTCCTTAAATACGTTGATCCAGGGGCGCCTGGGTGGCTTAGTCGGTTAAGCGTCCGACTTTCGCTTAGGTCATGATCTCGCGGTTCGTGGGTTCGAGCCCCGTGTCGGGCTCTGTGCTAACTGCCAGCTTGGAGCCTGGAGCCTGTTTCAGTCTGTGACTCCCTCTCTCTCTGACGCTCCCCTGTTCACGCTGTCTCTCTCTCTCTCTCCTAGAAATAAATAAAACATTAAAAAAAAAAATACGTTGATCCAGATACAACTTTAAGTCACAGGTAGAATGCAGAGTCAATTTCTGCAAATAGTGTCTCTTTATATTCTGAGGAATCCTTCCATGACTATTGCTGTACATCAGGAATCTTTTCTAACGTGAATAGTTTTCTTCCAATGTCTCTGATTTGAAAATTTATGTGTAGTGTTTTTATTTTTCTTAAAATAAGACCGTCTAAATATTTTCAAATAAACCTAACACCACTTAGTAAGTGTACAAATGACTAGTGTAGGAAACTAACTATTTGGGGTTCACATTTTTTTAAAACACTGTCACATTTCCTGCTCTTGAGCCCTACAGCTGCTCAGCATGGAGCTTCCTATCCAAGTCTTTTGGGGCTTTAGTTTTTGGAATTGATTCATAGATCGCTCCAACTTCTTGTTCACCCCAACTTATAAGAGACAACAAATAAAGATCATTTAAAGCCACTGTTATTAATGAGGTGAGGGCAGGTATTAGAAAAACTGGACAGGGTGCTTATCACTCCCTGTGGTCCATGTGACCTCTGATTAATCTAATCACAGCTCTGTACCTGATGTCAGGGGCCTGACACAAGGTCTTGATTGACAAAGTCTGTTTCCTCCTCAGATTCATTCAGACCCCTTGGAAGCTAAGGACTTCTGATTAAATTAAGCTATTTTTTTGAACTTTATTTTTTTGCAAGAGGATGAGACAGCAAGTGCACGAACAGGTTTGGGGGTCTGGGCAGAGAGAGAGAAGGAGAGACACAATCCCAAGCAGGCTCCACGCTGTCAGTGCAGAGCCCAACCCTGGGCTTGATCCCATGAACCAGGAGATCATGACCTGAGTCGAAATCAAGAGTTGGATGCTTCATCAACTGAGCCACCCAGGCACCTCTAAAATAGGCTATTTTTATAACCTACAGAAGATCCCATACGGTCCATCTCAAGTTCCCTTTGTTTCCAGGATTTGTCCCAGATGCTTGTTTTGCTCAGGACAAGCAGGACGCTATTTGTGGGTTTGTTGTTTGACCTTCTCATATGAAAAGGTTTTAAGTGTTTTCTCTTTCCACGGACTATTTTAAAAGTTAAATTTATTTATTTTTTTAAAATTTTTAATGTTTATTTCTAGGAGAGAGAGAGAGAGAGAGAGAGACAGCATGAGCAGGGGAGGGTCAGAGAGAGAGGGAGTCACAGACTGAAACAGGCTCCAGGCTCTGAGCTGTCAGTCAGCACAGAGCCTGACGCGGGGCTCGAACCCACGAACCGCGAGATCATGACCTAAGCGAAAGTCGGACGCTTAACCGACTAAGCCACCCAGGCGCCCCACTAAAAGTTAAATTTATTGACTGCCAAACTCTTTGGTGTATTCTCTCCTTTATTCTTCACAGCAACCAGATGAGGTAAGGACTAACTATTAATCTCAGTTTACCTTTTCAAAGCTAAGCTGTAGAAGAACTAAATGATTTTCCCACTGTCTAGCAACTAGTAAGAGGTTGGGCCAGACCTGAAATTCGGGTTCATTTGTCTCCAAAACCCTTGCCTACACCTGAAGATAGGCTGCCTCTTACAGAGACCTAGCTTGACAGAGATTGCATAAAACAATATTCTGTTTTAATGTTAGAAATGGTTTATGGATATTCCCGGCATTTATATTGGTCAGGCTGCAAAATCTGTTTGGATATTTATTAAGAGAGTGAAGCCAAATTAATGATGTCTTCTCTGAATTTTCCCTTGGCTTCTCTTGGGAGAAGTTAGAATGAGCCAAGCAGGAAAAGAGAAGAGGGAGTTGTGTGTGTGTGTGTGAGTGAGTGTGCAGCAAGGGATTAAACAAACACGGTGTTCCCCAGTGTTGACTGGCTCCACACTCAGCATATATGATCTGTGTGCAGAGTCCTGTGTTGTGTGGTCAGACATGGTCGTGCTTGCTTTTTAGCCATTGTTGCAGGTGTGATTGCTGTGCCAGAGGCAGGGTCCGGGAGAGCGTCCAGCATCACCAACATGGCGTACTGCAGCCACAAGAGTTCAGAATGCATCACTGTCCTGGGCTCCTAGTCCCTTCAGTTTTCAGGAATTATTGCCCTTCCTGTTGCTGGGCTTGGAAGGACCCATTTAGTCTGTTCTGACTAGTGTCCTTAATGTCACATTTGGAGGACTAGGAGTTAGGGTTTTGCTTCCTTCCTTCCTTCCCGGAATTCCTTTGGGCTTCATACACAGTTTGGTCCACTTTCTTCATAGGGACCAGTTTTACCTCCTGGCACGTATTAATCCCAAGAAAATGGCTTGCTATTCAATTGACATTTCAGTACCTAAGAGGTGGCTTTGTGACACCAAGAAAATATAATTTCTTTTAAAGAAAAAGTTTAAGGAAGCACCCCTCTACCTTATAAATACTATAAGTGTATAGCAGCAAACACTGGAACACAGGCATATCAGGGTCCCAAGAGAGCTCAGAAAGGGCCCCCTGGCTGACTCTGGGGGATCTAGAAGGAGCTTTCTGGAAGGATGACTCCTGATCTGGTCTTGAAGAATGAATAAGATTAAACAAGGTAGGGGTGCCTGGGTGGCTTAGTCGGTTAAGCATCCGACTTTCGCTTAGGTCATGATCTCGTGGTTCGTGGGTTCGAGCCCCACATCGGGCTCTGTGCTGACTGCCAGCTCAAGAGCCTGGAGCCTGTTTCAGTCTGTGACTCCCTCTCTCTCTGACCCTCCCCTGCTCACGCTGTCTCTCTCTCTCTCTCTCCTAGAAATAAATAAAACATTGAAAAAAAATGATTAAACAAGGTAGAAAAAGGTGGAAAGAGTTTTTAGTAAAGCACAAAACATGTGGTAGAGAGTGGCAGATAGGTTCAAGCACATCATTAGAAATCCTGATATGGAGCCGTAAAATGCAATGCCAACGGGACTGAAGTTTATTTTAGGCAATTGGGCACCCTTGAAGGGTTTTCAGTGGGACAGTTATGTTTTTCATGTTGAAAACTCTAATGGCAGTGTAAAAGATGGATCTCAAGGGCAGTAGCTAGAGTAGAGGCTGGGAGACTCAGTTAAGAGATAAATGAGAAAAGAGTCACCCAAGTACTAGTAACGGGGATGCAGAATATTTTCAGATTATGTAGAAGGGCTAATTGACAGGCCTTGATGATTGATTGTGATGTGTAAAGGAGAGAGAGTAATTACCACATATTTATTGACCATCTACTTTGTGCCAGGCATTTTAAAGTTCTTGGGATATAGAAGTCTGGAATTCTAAAAATCTAGAGAATGGTTGCAACATCTCCTCTTACGGATGGGTTATCTGTTGCTTCATAAGAAACAACTCCATGCATTGCAGAGTAGGATAATTAAACTCTCAGCTTTCTGGCCAGTTAACTGAAAAGGGAAATACCATATAACCAGAAGATAGTAAGGAGACATTGGAAAGGGAGAAGTTTGAAAAAACAGCACCATAAAGTCATTTATGAGCTCCCAGGCTCACCTCCAAGCTATGAATGAAGGCGTCTGACCCTAGTTAATACATCCAAGTCTTTGAGAACTGAATTCACAGACAGAACACCATTCAATGGTAAGAGTAGCCATTGGGTGGCATACACTTGCGACAGGTCTAACTAATGTTGTGAATGCTTTGGGAATTGTACTAACGGAACTAACACTGAATCATATTACACAGAAGACACAACCTTGTGGTATGAATCTAATCAGGTTGCTTGCCCATTAAACATGATTATGTTCTATAGGATTCAATAAGAACCAAATCTCATAACATAATATTTAAAGGGTCTAAGTTAAAAAAAATTACTCCAAAACATCATGGCTGGAAAAAATCTATTTGTGGGTCAGAAATCCAGGAATGGCTTAGCTGGGGATCTCTGTCTCAGGGTTTCCCATGAGGTTGTAGTCAGCCTGTTGGCTGGGCTAACATCATTTCAAAACTTAACTGGATCTGGAGAATCTGCTTTCAGATCACTCACATGACTAATGGCAGACCACAGCCCCTTGTCTTAGGGGCCTTCCCATGGGGCTACATCATAATGTGACAGCTGATTCCCCAACAGTGGAAACAATTGAGAGATGTGAATAAGAGTGCCCAAGTCAGAAATTATAATCCCAATCTTGGAAATGACATCTTGTCACTTCTGCTGTATTCTGTTTGTTACAAGGAAGTCCCTAAGTCCAGCTCACACATAAACAGAGGAAATTACACAAAAGTATGAATTCCAGGAGATAGGAATCCTCGGGGGCCATCTAAGAGGCTGCCTATCATACCAGTATGACCGAGTAGAAGGCAACACATTAACAAGATCAGGAATACAATAGAAAGAGTAGATTATAGGGGACTAATGAGTTCTGTCTCATAAGTAAACTGTTGCCTATTCAGTGGACATGTGCAGCATATTAGTACTGGAGATATAGACTGGGGAGGGGGTAATGATTATGTTATAGGTGGCATTTGAAACTGTCAAAGTGATGACCACCATAGCTTCTTCAGATCATTGCTCAGAGGACCCCCTTTCAATGATGTCTCTCCTGACTAATCAAGTTAAAATTGTAGCCCTTCTTTTTCACTTTCAATAGCCCACCTCACTTACTGTCTTCTGTCATATTAATACTTAATTATTTGTTTTTTTTCTTTTTATCCCCACCTAGAATGCAAGCTCCATGAAACCAGAGTTCTTTTTGTACACTGATATATCCTTAGTGCTTGGTAGAGTACCTGATTTATAGTTGACAATAGTTCAACTATAGGATGAACTTTTCCACAGATATGATATCCTAGTCAAAAGGAGGAAGCAACCCATATTCCACTGATGGATGAATGGATAAACAATGTAGTACTGCCATACAATGAACTATTTTTCAGTCTTAGAAAGGAAGAAGATTCTGACACCTGCTATACTGTGATGAACTTTGAAGATTCTATGCTGAGTGAAGATAAGCCACTCACAAAAAGGACAGATATTAGATGATTCTAGTTACCTGAGGTATCTAGAGTGATCAAATTCACAGAGACAGAAAATAGAATGAGGATCACCCAGGGCTGAGGGTAAGGAGGCATAGGGAGTTCATATTTAATGGGTAAGAGAGTTTCACTTGGGGAAAATGAGAGGTTCTGGAGATGGGTGGTGTGGATGGTTGCACAAACAATGTGAATGTACTAGTACCACAGAACTATCCACTTACAAGTGGTTAAATGGCACATTTTATGTATATTTTGTTACAAAAATTTTCAGATATAAAGGTACTAAATAAGATAAGGACCAAGGATGCCTATTGAGTTTACCAACACAGGGACCTTGGTGACCTCGGTGAGAACAGGCTCAGTGTAGAGGCTAGATTGCAGTGGGTTGAGGAGTGGTCGAGAAGCTGGGGGATACAAGCTTCAGGAGCCTTCTTTACAAGGGTTGAGTGAAATCTGAGAGTGTTTTCAGCCTGGGAAGAGTAGTCGCAATGGTGTGTGTGTGTGTGTGTGTTATGGAGAGAATCAATGAAGGGTTGGAAGACCACTTGGAGATATATCTACTAAATCATAAATGAACCATAGTATGAAAGGTGGGTGGGAGGAAATGAGGAAGGATACTGAAGCAACCTCTCATGTCCACCCTTTTGTACAAAGAATGTGCAAGCTTTCCACATAGCTAAAGATGTGGTACTTGGGGAGGTTGGACCCAAATAGTACAGTGACTTCGGATGACTCCTACAGTCTGCATCATTCAGACTGGTTTCTTTCTTTCTTTCTTTCTTTTTTTTTTTAATGTTTTATTTATTTCTAGGAGAGAGAGAGAGAGAGAAAGAGAGAGACAGCGTGAGCAGGGAAGGGTCAGAGAGAGAGGGAGTCACAGACTGAAACAGGCTCCAGGCTCTGAGCTGGCAGTCAGCACAGAGCCCGACGCGGGGCTCTAACCCATGAACCGCGAGATCATGACCTAAGCGAAAGTCGGACGCTTAACCGACTAAGCCACCCAGGCGCCCCTCAGACTGGTTTCTGTCACGTCCCAGGAACTTCTTTTAAGACTAAGCTCAACTGCACTGTGGAGAGAGGTCTTTGGTTTAGGGCAGTTAGGACCACAGGTTCTGGGGCAGGGATACTAGTGAGAGCCATTGATAGAAGTAAATAAACTATTGATCATTCTTCTAGCATTTATTTGTGAGAGCCTCTCAATGAGAACATTTTACCGTAACAAATACATCGTATGCAAAGTACTCAGGCATTGCAAATCAGTCAAGCTTTAAAATGATTCAGGATTATGTACCTGAGCACATAGATTGTGCAACACGATGAAACACAATTTAAAACATCTTGAGTGAAGAACTATAAGACTCCATGGTACAAAAGGCATAAACATTATATTTACAAGTATCTATTGAAAAGCAATTATAAATATTATTGTGAGATGAGATCACTCTTTGGCCTACTCGTTAGTATTTACATAACTAACATTAGTTTAGCAGTGGCCACGTAGGCAAGCGCATTGGAATTACAAATGGCAGAACTACAGGCTTTTCAAGAACTGTGAGTAGGTTTTTAAAATATTGTGTTTGAAGAATGGAAACTTTTACTAAGATGTGAAAGATTTAACGTTGAATTAAAGATTGTTTTGTAAACATGCACAGTTCATTTAGAGTTAGATGGTCCAGCTAGAGCACGAGCAGTTAGTTGTAGGGGAGGCCTGATCAACCAGAATATACAATAGAGACATGGTCTGGGTTTTTACTGGGGGACCAGCAGCCCTGGGGTTTATTTCACCAGTTTCCTGGAGGGTTAAACAGGCCAAACTTCACACAGAAGGCCTGTGGTTTATTCAGTGGCCAGGCTTAGCAAGCTGAGAAAGGAAACATCATGGGAACAACTAGTTCCAGAAATCAAGGTTGGGAAAGGTCAAGGACTTGAGGACAAAATGTAAGTTGAGATAATGGCATTGACATCAGAATACAGATGTTGGCCTGAATTTGGGAGGAAAGGAACTGGCCCACAGTTTATTTTAGAGTTGGGAGTTTAGTTGAGATGGATGTGCTGGGGCACATCTGAGGATGAGGATGATGATCATCACATTACTGATAACACCTGATAACATTTCTTGGGTCTGTTTCGTGTGCCATGCACTGCTAATTCAACAAATATTTTTGGTACCTAGTCTGTGCCTAGTGCTGAAGAAACAATAAATAGATGAAGTTCTTGTTCTCATGATGCTTAATTGGAGAAAGACAATAAATACATAGGCAAATATATAGGAAATTGGAGAGTGGTAAGCACTTTGGAAACCAGATGAAGCAGAGTGAACAGAACAGGGCTGGGAAAGGGGGAATAATCTCAAGTAGGATGCTGAGGGAAAGCCCGGCATTTTGAACAAAGATATAATAGTAGAATGGGAACAAGCCAGACAGGGTTGGGGAAGCATGTTTTGAACAGAGGGAAGAACAGGCATTAGGACCCTATGGTAGGAAATTGCTGACAAATATAAGGACCTGTGGTGAGGTGAAGCAGTAGGAAATGAGGATTAGATCCTGCAGAGCCTTGCTTGTGGATATTTTAGGGACTCTGTCTTTCAATCTAATGAAATGGGAAGCCATTGGAGGCTTCTCCAAGCCTTCTGAGACTTTAGCTATCTCATCCTCCCCCCACTTGCATGAGAAAGTATTATCCCCTTTGTACTTTAAGGAGAAAGCTGAGGCATAGAGAATTTAAGCGACTTGCCAAAGCAGCTTTGAAGTTTGCGGAATGAGGATGTTAAGCCAGGTGGTCTGATTTTAGAGCAAGTACAGGTTGCATAGGAGGGGTTATAAGGAGATGCAAGGGAAATTTGGAGGGTGATGAATATGTTCATTATCTCAATGTGGTGATAGTTTCATGCATGTAGATGTATGTTAACACTCATCGAATTGTACACTTCCAATATGTGATGTTTATTGTGAGTCAGTTGTACCTCGGGAAAGTTGTAAAGAAAAATCTTTTTAAAATGTGAGAGAGGCCCTCAAGTGTTTTAAAGTGAAGGAGTCACATTCATATTTTGTGAAGGATGGATTGGAAATCAGTTAGAGAGCCACCACAAATCGAGGACCTGAACTAGGGTAATGTAGAAAGGGAGCTTGATGGTAAAGTTGACAAGACCTGGAGACTGTTTGGAATGACGGGAGAGAGAAAGAAGGATTCTGAGATAAGTGCCAATTTGGGGGCTTGGTCAGAAGTGAACTCTGGTGCCATAAACCACAATGTAAAACTCTGGATGTTCTGAAGAAAGATAGTGGCAGTTGTAGACATGCTGAAATTGGGGTGTCTGTTGGCTGTCCAGGTCAATATAGTTTAACTTGGGGAGACTTCTAATTTAGGAAAACAGGTTTGGGAGTCAGTGTGTGAGGCTGTTGAAACCATAGGCAGAAATGACATGGTTCCAAGATGAAAAGGAAATGGAGGGTAAAACTCTGAGGAATATCGATACTTAAAATGATATTTAAGAAGATATTTGGCATGCATTTTGCTCCATACCTTTTTTCATGCTCCTGGGAAACACTGCTCATCAATCATAACACTGCCCTTTAGAAGTCTTTCAGCAGGGTGTTCTTAGAACCCAGTGCATTTGATCAGTGCCGGGAAGGAAGACGAGTACTCTTTTCCATTTCTGGTTTAAGCAGTGAGTATGAAACCGTTAAGGGAGATGAAGGAGTGTGTCCTGGAAGCTGAGAAAATTTCAAGAATTTTCTTGAATAGGAAGTCATCAGCATAGAGCTTAATACTATAGAACTGAAATGTCTTCATTGGATTTAGCATTAGAAGGGTCATACCCATGTTGAGAGCTGTTTCAGTGGCATGCGAGGGGAGAGGCCAACTTCAAATGGAAAGAGGCATGAAAATAACGGATCGTTCCTCCCAGAAGCTCAGCACTGAAAGGAAGTAAGCATTTTATTGCAATAGCCTATATTAATTTTGTAAATTTCTTCCCTAAAGAGTTCAGTTAGTTTTTGTAGATTTTCCCATTTGTTTTTAAAATCTAGGTCGAGCTTTGGAATCTCTTCGTTAGGAGAGTTGAGACCACAGGGCAGATGCCCTTCTATCTGGGCAACATCCTACCCTGTGGTCTGGGATGGACTGAGCATTAGAGCCACTATAATGGCTTCCCAAATGCTCTGCCATCCTATACCCAGCCCAGACCATACTGGAACAAAAAGAGGTGCTCATGGTGCAAAGAAAAAGGAAGAAAACTAGGGGCACCACCAGATTCTGAGATTGTCTTTTCTCCTGTATTTGGATTAAAATATCTTTACTTCATATTATTAGATGATATTTTTGTTCTTTTATTTATTTAACTTTTTAAATGTTTACTTACTTGTTTTGAGAGAGAGACAGAGCACAAGCAGGGAAGGGACAGAGAGAGAGGGAGAGAGAGAATCCCAAGCAGGCTCCGTGCTGCTAGTGCAGAGCCCTTTGGTAGGCTCCATCTCACGAACCACGAGATCATGACCTGAGCCAAAACCAAGAGTCATCCAGGTGCCCCAGTGATATTTTTTTATTGTTTTAAATGCGATTATCTAGCAAAATAAATAAGTTGGCAACTCCTGATTGGTCATCTTCCTTTTTTTCTCAGTTATTTTAATTTTCTGTAAATAACCATCTTTTAAAAACATTTATCTTTTCTAGGCAAGAATTAATTTGGACGGGGGCTCCTGGGTGGCTTAGTCGGTTAAGCGTCCGACTGTCGCTTGGGTCATGATCTCGCAGTTCGTGGGTTCGAGCCCCGCGTCGGGCTCTGTGCTGACTGCCAGCTGGGAGCCTGGAGCCTATTTCAGAGTCTGTGTCTCCCTCTCTCTCTGGCCCTCCCCTGCTCACACTGTCTCTCTCTCTCTCTCTCTCCTAGAAATAAATAAAAATATTAAAAAAAAAGAATTAATTTGGACAAAGTTAACTAGCTAGGATAATGATATCATTAGTCCTTGAGAGCTACTGACATGTGGCCTAACCCCCAAGACTTTCAAAATAAAGGATATGAGATTGCCCATGGAAACTGGATTTCAAAAGCTGTAGTAATAGAGAAATGCACAAAGTTAACTTAAAGATTCAGAATGGCTCCCCTGCCAGCCAGACTTGACTTGACTTGATTAAAACTGCCAGTATGTCTAATGGAAGAATGTTTGATGAGCAATGAGGCTGATTGGCCAAGAGAACATAGAGAAGCCAGTGGGGCGAAGCTGGTGGTGCCTGTCTGAACACTGATTAGACAACCAGAAGACTTGGCAAAGCATGTCTTTGGGGACAGGTCACGCTGGCAGAGACTAGGTGGGTGCTTTGGGTCAGAGAGGCTGGGCCCTGTGAGCCTGATGTCAACCCTCACAGTAACTGCATCTAACTGGCCTTCATCGATTTCTACTCTCTTTTTGCTAGTTTTCCAAGTAGGAAGAGAATGCTATGGTGTTGGGGGGTGAAATACTGCTTCTCTAATAGACTGACAATTTAAGGCCCTGTGTGGATCTCTCCTCAATAGAAATTAATAAACTGGCATTCTGGATTTATGTCTCAGTCTCACCTGTGGGAGAAGGATACTTTGATGTGCTGACAAAGTCTGGTTCCTTTATTTTTTTAATGTTTTATTTATGAGAGAGAGAGAGAGAGAGAGCGAGCGAGCATGAACAGGGGAGGGTCAGAGAGAGAGGGAGATACAAAATCTGAAACAGGCTCCAGGCTCTGAGCTGTCAGCACAGAGCCTAACGTGGGGCTAGAACCCACGAACCGTGAGATCATGACCTGAGCCGAAGTCGGATGCTCAACCGACTGAGCCACCGAAGTCTGGTTCCTGAGCCTGTGGGTGTGAGACTCTTGTGACATTAGCCAACAGGACTCGGAGCTGTACCTCTCTCCGGGTGGGAACAAACTCTGGTGTTGCCACTGTTATTTTTTTTCTTCTCCCAACTTTACTGAGGAAAATTGAAAAATACAATTATATGTAATTAATATGTACAGTATGATGATTTGTTATACCTACACATTGTGGAAAGATGGCCAAGAGCAAGATAATTAACATACCCATCACCTCACACAGGTAACTCATGGACATAGTGATAAAGTGAGATCTACTCTCAGCAACTTTCAAGTATACAAGACTCTATTAGGTATAGTCACCATGCTGTAGATTAGATCCTCAAAAATGATTCTTCTTACAACTGAAAATTTGTACCCTTTGACCTATATCTCTCCATTTTCCCCTTCCTGTAGTCTCTGGCAGGTAGTACTCTATTCTCCATTTCTATCAAATTGACTTTTTTTTTTCTTGATCTCACATATTAAGTGATACTATAGACAGTATTTGTCTTTCTCTGGCTTATTTTACTTGAATTATGCCTTCCAGGCTCATCTATGTAGTCACATATAGCAGGATTTCCTTCTTGTTTGTGACTGAATAATATTCCACTGTGTGTGTGTGTGTGTGTGTGTGTGTGTGTGTGTGTGTATACACATCACATTTTCTTTATCCATGTGTCTGTCAAAGGACACAGGTTATTTCCATGTCTTGGCTACTGTGAATAATGCTGTATTGAACACGGGGTTGCAGATACATCTTCAGGATAGTGATTAAGGGAGCCCTTATACACTGTTGGGTGGGATGTAAATTGCCATTATGGACGACGGTCTATTCCTGTGTATATATCTGAAGGAAACACTGGCAGTGGTTTGGACTATATTGTGACTTGCCATAATTTTTCTTTTAAAGTTTCATCCAAAATTACCATTTTGAAGAAACTACCAAATTAATAGAATGTTTACTGACCAGACTTTCTGCAGAAAATTGTGTTAAAGAATAACATTTGCCATTTTTCATTGGGCAGTTTGCAGTCAAATTTTTTTTCATTGTTTCTTATAGAGAATAGCTTCAAACTTCTGTAAATTTTTTATGTACATAATTTTATTCATGTGAGTTTGGGATTGTCCTGTGATGATCACCCCAAGCTGGTTCCTCTTTGTCCTTAATTCTGACAGAGTATTCATCTTGCAGATCTTCAAGGAGATGGGTAGAGAAGGGTTTAATCATAACAAGATTATTCTTAGATACCCAATTCTTATCACAAACAAAATGTTTTAAGTTTTGCTATAAACACTATATGCATTTTTTCCTCATGGTTTGCAAATTATCTCACTCCTGAGGCTCAAGGCTGTTGACGTGACATGGAGCATTTGGGGGGAAATTATTTTTTGATATAGTTATTTGAATGTTTGATGTACATTTGGAAAAGTTTACACATTTGTAAACATTCTGCTTTGAGTTATTTGAGTTCTTTCCCTAGTTTCTTTATCTGCTCATTTGTCTTTATGTAAATAGAGCCCTTCAGAGAAGGAGAGAGGGAAGTAATTCTTTGCCCAAATATCTCCCTTTCTTTTTTTGTTTTTGTTCTTTTTTGCATTTGATCAGAATGCCCTCTGTGCTTGATTCTGGGCAGCACCTGATGGGTATAGAGAGCTTTGCAGAGGAGCAGTGGGGTTAAGCCTGGGACCTATGGCTGGTACCTAACTGGGCAGTTTTGAACAAAATCTTTTCTGGATGACAGTCTTTTTGCCATATCCATGTGGTGTAATTAGAAATGAAAATAAGATGAAATATCAACTTGTTGAAATCCACTCTTCTCCTAGATAAGGGTCACATAGGAAAGTTTGACTGGTAATTTTTGTCCCCTTTTCTCCCCTTTGTATGACTTTAGACACCTGATTATTAATGCCATCTCTGGTAAGGATAAAAGTCCTGTTTCCATGGAAATGTCATTAGGAAGGAGCTTTGGGGGCTAAACATCTCGTCTTCATGAGATAATGTTTTGTTTTCCTTTGCACATCTTGAAAACATTAGTACATTTAACTAGCAACATGCATAAATAGATGCTTTGACACATAGAATAGAAATATATGAAAACTATTTTATCAGAGTTTATATCATACCTGTAATAACAAAGTAGCAAGGTCATTTAGGAATGAGGAATGGACTCCCAGGAATGGACTCCCAGGAAAGATCATAAAAGCTTTACCAGTATGCTTAAGATAAGAATTTTTTGAGGAAATTAAAACAGAGGAAGTGGTATGCCATCATCATCTTTTATAAATCTGTATGGTCAATAGTAAAGGTCAATAGCAATATAGAAACAATTATTGAATCTTAAAAGATATTTTTTAAAGGGATAAAATTTTAGAAATCACCTCACTCTTAGCTGACCTCTTCAAGAAGTAAGGGTTGATGATGATTTTGCCTGATATGTGACTCTTTGACCCTCCATCAAAGAACTTATAGTTAGAAGAAGAAAGCTCATGACCAAATCATGTGTGAATTATTAAATTAGAATCTGCATTTTTTCTCAGATTTGTGGAATTCTCAGATCTTTTTAGCAATTAACATTGTAACATAGTATCAGTATATTTTGATGAGTGATTTTGGTCTGGCAGAGTTGTTTTGATAACTGGGTTATTAGCTTCCTTGATTTGATTTCTCAGAACGATGCCCATGAGAAAAATATTTTGAGACTGGACTCAGACTGGAAGAGGAGAGATTAGAAGAGGAGAGACCAGTTAGGAAGTTTTCCCAGTAATCTAGGTGAGGATGGCATGGATTGGTGGTGTGTGTGTGTGTGGTGGGGGAAGGTGGGAAGAAGAGATGTAGGGAATGGAGAGCTTCAAGACCTATTGTAGAGGTAGAATTGCCTGGGTTTAGTGATGATTGGTTGTGGAGGCTGAGCACGCTAGTCCTTCAGGAGAAATCCCAGCAATTGAGCAAGTGAAAGGGTCATTAACTGAGAGAGGGAAGGACCAAAACATGGGGCACAATAGGTATGGAGGCTGTTCAAAGTGAGACACAGAGCACACAGTGGAAACTATGAGTTGGAGCTTAAAAATCAATGGGACTACCTATAAGGCATGTTACAATGGCTGACATTCAGTGAGGATTTCAGTATTCTATTTAATAACTAATTTTAGGTCCTATGTGACAGCTATAAAAATAAGAAATGATATACTTGATAATATCCTCCTCCCCACCAAAAAAAAAAAAAAAAAAAAAAAAGACAAGAACACATATTAGGTCAGGTCCAATAAAAATAGGTCAAGTGGACTTGAAGAGAGTAAGAGAGGCTCAAAGAGAAATTTAAAACTTTCCATTTTGTTCTCTTTAGGTTTGACTTACATAGAAATTCATGCTTGAATGGGAAATAGAGGCTGTTATCAGAAGGCAGGAAGCAAAAGCAGAGGAAGAGAAGTAAACAGATTGCTTTACCACCAGTTTTGTTTTGCTAAAGTTAATTAAATCTATTTATGTTTTATAATGAGAAGAATGCAACAAAAGTTATTTTTTTAATGACACAACCATTTTTTAAGTTATTTGAAATAGAAATACATCTGTTAGAGTCTCTTTTTCTAGCTGAGAGGAAGTTTCTCAGCAAGGCTCAAGAACTTGAATGGTATCCTGTGATGTCACTGGGTCACCTCAGGGACATAGTGATATAATAGGAAAAACCAAAGGGAGGATGTTATAGGCCAGAAAATTTAATGAATCAGGGAGGATTTATTTGAGTGGGAAAATATGGTTATTTCAACCATGTGCCAAGGTGGTCCTGCTTATCTCTCTGCCCGGAAGTATATATTTCAAATATCTTGAACTATAGACTTCTTTTTTTTTAAAGTTTTTGAGTGTTTATTCATTTTTGAGAGAGCGTGAAAGAGTGTGTATGGGGGGGGAGGGGGCAGAGAGAGAGGGAGACACAGAATCCGAAGCAGACTCTGCGCTGTTAGTAGGAGCCTGGTGTGGGACTGGAACCCACCAACCGTGAGATCATGACCCTAGCCAAAGTCCAGTGCTCAATCAACTGAGCCCTCAGGTACCCCTTGAGCTATAGACTTCTTAACACAGCAAAAGACAAACAAACAAACAAAAAAAACAAAAAAACACAAAAAAACCCACACCCAAACCAAAACCAAACCAAACAAAACAAAAAAGCAAAAAACAACAAAACCCAGCAAGAAATCCACTGATTTATCCTTTCTCCTGTAGGTTGAGTATTTTTTGACCAGCTCTTTTCTTGGCTGTGGTGCGTGCATGTTTGGGCGCACACGCACACACTCACACATTTGGTGCAGCAAAAATGGAGAGAGGGAAGAAGTCTATGGGGTATGCACCAAGGAGAAACGATGGGCTGTGGGGGGAGGAGTGGGGTGAAAGAGTGGAGAGACGATGGTACTAGCTGAATACCCATGGTGGGGTTTTCCAGGAATCTTTGCCATACCCTCTCACCTCTCACCTTCTTACCTTTGTGAATACTAATGCTTTTCTTTCACTCTGATTTTCCTCTTCCATCCCTGGCTGCTCCTTTTAGCCTCTTTTGCTAGAACAGTCTTGCCTTTCTAACCTATAATTGTTCAGCGCCCCAGGAGTGGTGTTAACACTTCTGTTCCTCTCTGTCCTCAGATGCTCCCCCGGGGACCTCACCTGGCCCAGTGACTTTACCATTACATGCTGAGGACAACGGGATGTTTGTATCCAGTCCCTCCCTGCCTCCTCAGCTGTAGACAACCTATTGGACACCTTTGTTTATGTGCTTTACAGGCCTCATAGACTGCATTTGTACAAAGCCAAATGCTTGATTTCCATGTCTCCAACATTTGGTCTTCCATCAGTGTCCCCATCTCAGTAAATGGACTACCATTTGTGCTGAAACCTGGAGTCATCCGGCTTCTTCTTCTTGTTTGTTTGTTTTACTCATAATCCACCTTCAGCCCATTAGCAGACGGCTCTGCTTTCAAGATATATCTTGAATCTTAACTTCTTCGTGCCACCAGCACTGTTACCATTCTCATCCAAGTCACCATGGTCCACACTTTTGTGGTAGCCTCCTACATGGTACCTCTGACTACGCCTGTTCCCTCCCACACACATTCAGATTTATTTTCTACACGCCAGCAAATGTGGTTCTTTAAAACATAATTCTGTCCGTGTCACTCTCTGGCTCAAAACTCTTTAGTGGTTTCTTTTCACACTTAAAAAATCCAGGATCCTCATCATGGCCCAGGAAGCCCTATGCATTCTGGCCCCAGATGCTGCCTCAGTGTCCTCCTGTTTGCTCTGCCTTACTCGCTGAGGTCTAGCTTCACTGACTTACTTGAACAGGACAAACCTCTGAGGTGCTTTGCCCTGAAGGTATGTCTGTCTGGCGTTCTGCTGGCTCTCTCTCACTTATTCTAAGGCTCTGCTCACATGTCTCCTTCTCCGAGAGGACTTTGCTCACATCTTATCTAGAACAGCATTTCTTACCCCACTCTCATCCTTGTCTGTCACTGCTGCTGTTAGGATTTAAGTCTACATTCAAAGTGTGTGCTTCTGTTGTCTGACTCTCTACCTGGGGTAAGCTCTCAGAGCCTGGGGCTTGGTCAGGCCTTCCTGTTTCGTGTCTCATATTCAAAAGACTGCCTGCGCATGAGGCATTTAAGTATTAGCTTTATAAATATTAGCTGACTGAATAGCAAAATCAATAACCAGGGAGATGGGACTTGATGTGTGTGACTTTCTATTTTGGCAACGCCTAGAAAAGATAGTCTTGCCAGTGCTGCACGTGTCTAGCCTGGTGCCTGGAGCAGAGATTGCACATATATATATATGTGTTACGAGTAAGTGAATGAATGATTAAGTGAGTGGATGAAGTCATGTTGGTAAGTTACTTACCAGTACATCTTCGTCTGCTCTTGAGATCCATTCACTGGGGCAGGGTTAGTGTAGCAAAGGTATTTCACCTTGTCTAATGTGTCTGTGAAGACCTCTCTAAGGAGGGTAGACAACAGCAATCTTAACCAATCACGTACTGAGTGCTTACTATGAGCCATCTGCTGTGCTTAGTGTCTTGTGTGCATTAACCAGTTTAATCCACACAATGAACCTGTGAGGTTGATACTATAATCAACCCCGTTTTACAGAGGAAAATAAAGCCAGAGAAGTAGAGTGATTTATTTCAAGATCTATAGCTAGTAACTGATAAAGGCACATGCAGCCCATCTAGTTCTAGAGACTGTGGTCTTCACCAAGGTGCTGTGTGTCTAAGCTGAGGACAGAATTGAGGAGTATCTGGCTAGAAGGGGGATTGCAGTTAGGTAGGAGTTAGTGTTCTGGACAAATGGAATCCTATGCACTAAGGGCCAGATCATGAACAGTTACCACTAAGTACATATGAGAGGGTAAGAGATGAGCTTTGTTATTAAGCAAGGATGAGATTCTGAAGGCCCACTAGGCTGTGGAAGGAGTTTAGACTTATCTTTGGCAAAGAGAAACATTAAGTGATTTTAAGCAGAAATGTTAGGTGTACAGATTTAGATTTTTAAACAGTCACACTGGTGGCTGGACAGGATGGAAGGCAGGCAGGTGGAAAGCATGGAGACTAGTTAGAAAGGTCTTACAATCGTTCTAAAAGGGAGTCATCAATACCTGGTCTAGTGTGGTGGTGGAGGCCATGGAGAGGTACTATAGATTTGAGGTTCTGTGATAGGGTGAGGAGGAGGGAGGTAGTGTCATTTAGAGGGACCAGTTAATAACTTCACTTCTAGGATTTTATTCTACAGATGGACTAGTTATTGGTATATGTACATAGGCTATATTTACAAGGATATTCATTGTAGGACTGTTTGTAATAGAATTAGACACAATGATACTGCAGGGCCTTACATGAGGAGACAATGTGGAGGGCTCCCTGAATTGGTGCAACTGGCAGATTAATTACTGAGTTACAGGACATCCAAACAATGAAATACGATGCAGCAGTTAAAAAGAAAGGATGCAAGTCCTTATGTATTGATGAATAATGGTCTGTAAGATAATATTCTTAAGTTAAAAAAAAAAGGTTCAGAACAATGAATTGTTTGCTATGATTTATATTATAATAATCTGTACATACACAAGTGTATACCTATAAATGCATAATGTAGTTCTGGAAAGATACATAAAATCTTTTAATGTAAAGCCTTATATAAAATTCTAAAGGGATTGGAGGATAATAGTAGTGAAGAAGTTTATTTCTTTACACTTTTTAAATTGTTTAAAAATTTTTGTTGATTTTAATTTTTTTAAGTTTATTTATTTTGAGAGAAGAGAGAAAGTGTGAGCAGGGGAGGGGCAGAGAGAAAGACACAGAGAGAGAGACAGACACAGAGAGAGAATCTCAAGCAGATGCTATGCTGTCAGTATAGAACCTGATGTGGGGCTTTATCCCACCAACTGCAAGATCATGACCTGAGCTCAAATCAAGTGTTAGAAACTCAACCGACTAAGCCACCCAGGTGCCCCTTTGCACTTTTTAAAATTTATAGGTATTAACTATTAAAGAATGAAATTTAAAAATAAATCATGAAGACTTGATAATGCAATGACAAAAGATTAAGCAAATGGGAATAAAGCAAACATTATACTAGTTTATAACCACTTTTCTATTTAAAAACCTCTGACACAATTCAAATTTAAACCTTGAATGTAAATTTCAAGGCAAAATTAAATATGGTTGTAATAAATATGGGCTTAGAAATAGGTTGGGGTGAAGGGCAGCATATGAAATCTTAAGTATATGATAAACAAATCATAACAAAAATTATAAAGATAAAACATTTGTTATAGCATGTGAATGTAATTAATTGACCTTAAGGATGAAGGTGCACACACAGGATTAAGACTGGAAAGAAAAGAGTTGGAGTTAGAAATACCATCACAGAAACTGTAAGTATCTCATAATTTTTACCAGAAATCTCACTTTGCAAATTACTGTAGGGACTTAAGGTTCCTTTAAATGTGAGGATTCTTAAGATTGATGAATTTTTAAAAACTTAAAAAAAACCTTTTAATGTTTATTTATTTTTGAGAAAGAGAGAGACTGAGTGTGAGCAGGGGCGGGGCAGAGAGAGAGGGAGGCACAGAATTCAAAGCAGGCTCCAGGCTCTGAGCTGTCAGCACATAGCCGGACATGGGGCTCAAACTCATGGACCATGAGATCATGACCTGAGTTGAAGTCAGAAGCTTAACTGATTGAGCCACCCAGGCGCCCCAAGATTGATGAATTTTAGATTACTTTTTCAGTTCTAAGTAACCTTAGTTCCTTGGAAGGAATGCAGAGCTCAGGGCCCTGCACTAGGTATACAGCTGCTATCAGAGCTTTGAGGATTTGCTCTGTTCACCAGGGCATGTGAGAACCTTCTGTAAGATGAGTGTGCATTGTAAGCAAGAAGAAAAATGTGAGCAGACCCAGGGTACTAGACAAGTTTGCCATTCTGGACTTCTTTATATTCTTATCCTGTAAGTAATTGTCATTTTTTGAGAAGGGACAAACTTTATCAGCTCTCCTTATCTGTGCATTCACAAAAAATGCTTTTAGGGCCAGGTTGGTGACTTTATTCAGAACTTGCCTGGGTTCTGGGTGAACTTGGAATTGGAAAACTTTATTGTGGCAGTAATAAAATTCACTATTGAATTTGTGGATTCATTATGTGGATGTCAGAAAACCTTAAAATTAGTTTTAAGTAAAAGGAATGACCAATTAAAGGCAAATTCCCATTAGAAAATGTTTTTTCTCTTCAAACTCAAACAATTAAAAATATGATACATATATATGTATATATATATAAATTAAAAATATATATATGTGTCCAAGTATCATTTCCCTCTTATCAGTCTTTCAGAGACAAAAGTCCTAACATTGCGCTGGCCTTGTCAGAGTTATCAGCATAATCACAAACTTCTAAGTTCCTATCTTCAGCTTCTCACTAGAGATTCTTCTCTCTTGAGATCTCTTGGTTGGTCCTTCTCTTGCTGCTTGTCATAATCAGGGAGAACAGTGATGGTGGGTGGCATGAGATAAGAGGTGGTGGTGCACTTGGTGTACCTGAGTGGAAAAAATGAGAAAATGGTGGGCCAGGGTGTGTCTATTTCCTTGAAGGCCAAACAAACAGACACTTGGACATTTCAGTAACTCAAAAATATAAAATGCAACAATCTTGAAGGGTATAGGATATTTATGTTATCCCCCAGTTTTGAAAAAATATTTATTTTTGAGAGAGAGAGAGAGCACTGGGGGGGGGGGTTGGTGGAGAGAGGGGGGGACAGAGGATCCAAAGCAGACTCTGTGCTGACAGCCAAGAGCCCAACGTGAGGCTCAAACTATCGTGGGGCTCAAACCCGTGAACCATGAGATCATGATCTGAGCTGAAGTCAAATGCCCAGCCGACTGAGCCACCCAGGCATCCAGGTTATCCCCGAATTTAAACTCCAGTGCTCCCTTTTAGGTCTGTCTTCGACCCATCTGTGGAGTTTGCTCTTCCTGGGAACCCATGCTGTGTGGGGGAAAGTTCTTGATTTTGGGAGTTACATAGACAAACCTGGTCCAAATGATATTTGTATCTTATTGGGTGTGTGAACTTGGGCATGTTCCCAAACTAACGTGAACCTCAGTTTCTGTATGAGTGTGTTGGGGTTAATAATACTGTCCATGTCAGAGAGCAGGTCTGAGGGTTGAACGAGTGGATGTGTATCTATCTGTTTATATAAGTACTCCCATATAGAAGGCATTTAGTAAATGTTCATTCTTTCTTTTGGCCACCTCCTTTCCCCCGCTAGGGCAGTGTGCTTTTTAGATGTGGTTTGTGGATAGCTGGCATCAGAACCCCCTGAAGCATTTATTGGAAATGTCAATTTGTGGACATCCCCCACTCAAGCCACTGGGCCAGAATTCTCCCTAGGAACTGGGAGTTTTTGGTTAACAAGCTCCCTTAGTGATTCTGATAGAAATAGTTTGGGGACCTTGGTGCTAAGGGGTGATGCCTTCCCAACCAGCCTCAGATGAATCCCGTCGAGGTCTCATTGCCCACCTTTTTTCTATGGTAACTACCATTCCATTTCAGGGCCTCTGGAGGAGCAAGCTCCACTGGAAAACCAGTGAACTCAGCTCAGAAAGTGAAGGCTTCATGTTCAGGGGGAAATGGGAACATATAACTCTTAAACTCTGTGATCTATGGATCAGGTGCAGCAGAGCTCACCAAGAAAATTATCTGGTTTTAAGAGATAATCATTGAAGATTGAGACAGTTGTAACTGATCCTCGGCTGGGGAGGCTCCTGTGAGAAGTTTGCTGTGGGAGGAGCTCCCTGAGGGGAGGGGCCACCATGTCCCCACTGTACCCCTTGCAGCTCTAAGTCCATCAAGGGATCTGAAAACACATACCTTTTGATAGACAGCGTTTGACTGCCAAAGATCCTAGTTGGGCATCAAACAACAGGTGCCTTTTAGGGCACATTTGATGTGGATTCGGGTTTTATGCCCTGTTTAAATTTCAGTGGCATCTAGCAAAGGTAAGTATAGGGTAGCAACTGGATGCAGAAAGCTAGTTGTCTAAGATGTTAAAATATTACGCACTGAGACCAAGAACCCTCTGCTGACCAAAACAACACAAAACAAAACAACAAAAAACCCCAAACCAAACCAAACCAAACAAAAACCTGACAAAATAAAAGACCATGTCCCTTGTATATTTTACACAAGAAATCCATCCCAATGAAAAATCTGGCCCTTTCATATTATGATCACACTTGTTAAAAGTCCTTCCAACAGGAGAATTTTTATATCACCAGCCCTGTGCTCTTAGAGTCACTGGTTCCTCTGGTAGAAGCTTGTTTCTTCATTGCTTAGGACTTGGGGACCACTACCAGAGTTGTAAAGGCCACTGTTCTCACTTGGAGGAGTTATGAGCCTCCTGAAACTGAATTTTCCCATGTTTTCACCATCCTCCCTGGTCACCCTGGGTTTTCAGAGGATTTCCCCTCTATGTTCCCCCGGGGAGGTGTGGGGAAGTCTGGCCTCAGCAAGTCTCCTGTTCTCCTGAGGCTGTGACCCTATGCCTGGAGCCGTGTTGGTTGGAACCTTGTGTGTTTTGCAGAGAAAGCTCTCAAGTCCCTCAGACTGTCCCGAGTCAGAGAGAATGCCCTCGCATTTTTAGTTGCATCATTACAGTGCACCCACCTCACTGGCCTTGGCTCCTTTCTCAGCAGCTGCTGCCAACATTCGTACCTCCCGGCAAGGTGGCACATCTCCTCCAAGGGGCTGTCCTTTGGGTTCGACTCCCCACTCCATCCTTTAGTAACTTGCTCAGTTATGTAGCCTCCCTGAGCATCATCATACTCCTCCAGAAAGCCGCTCCAACAATACTGATACTACTGCCCAGTGTCAGATAGAAAGTAGATGCTCCTCATCTGTATCTAGTGTCCAATAGAAGGGCGATGCTCAACTGCTCATCATCACTATCCTTACAAAGCTAGGAGCCATCGCCAGGCCAGTTGGTTCTTGTTTTATGTTTTTGTTTTTTTTAAAGTTTATTCGTATCTTATCAGAAGCTATCCCTGTCTCACATTTTCTACAAGTACAGAGAGTTTTCTTTCTTTCTTTTTTTTTTAATGTTTATTTGTTTTTGAGAGAAGGAGACACAGTGTGAGTGGTGGAGGGGTTGGAGAGAGAGAGGGAGACACAGACTCTGAGCAGGCTCCAGGCTCTGAGCTGTCAGCACAGAGCTCAATGTGAGGCTCAAACTCAGGAACCCGGAGATGATGACCTGAGCCAAAGTTGGACGCTCAACCAACTGAGCCACCCAGGCCCCTTGTTTCGTTCACTCGACAAGCCGTGAGTGGGCAGCAGCACGTGGCTGAGTCCTCACTCCTCCTAGATGGGGTTCTGAGCACATGCTCTGAGGAGCACTGCTGTCCTGGTGGAAGGGAGTTGAGCTCACGATTTCTCAGTCTCCACTGGCAGCTTGCATGATTTACAACAAGGACATCAAGGGGAAGTTGAAAGCAATCAGAAGTGGTATATATGGAAACAGTTTGATAAGTATGTGCTGAGATGTTTTTCAGCCAGGAATGGCCACTGGACAGCAGGCCGTATGTGAGAAGGCTTCCCAAAGCGTGAAGGGAGGTGTGAACCCTATTCCTTACATTCCCGTGTCAGAATTTCCTCTTTTCCTCCTTCCCACCTCATCTCCACCCCACAGAATTTTTCTCTTCTCCCTAAGTTTCATGGAAACTTAATTTAACACTTCCAAATATCTATGTAAAAAATAAAAGTAAAAGTAAGGAAATAAAGAATATTTCTGTATGACCATGTATATGCGCACGCACACACACACACACACACACACACACACACACACACACACACACTGTGGCTGTTACTGAGTCGTACCCACGCTGGATAATAAATGAACAACTTTAAGCCTCGCAGAGACTCCATGGCATCTTCTAAAATACTGATGTCACCTAAAATGTGCTTGTCTACTCTTTGATTTTATTTCATTTTTCATTTTCTTGAGAACTCTTCCCTGGAGCCAAAATGCCAAGTACTCATTGTAAATAGAGTTCTGGTTTCTTCTAAGTTACAGAAAGAAAAAATATATATATATATAATTTTTCTTTTCCTTCTTCTTGAGAGCCCAAAAAGCATGTCTGAGCCATTTCTGCCCATGATTTAGTAATAGGGCCTCCACATCTCACAGGCTCTAAGCCACCACATTGAAGAAGGCATCCATGTTGGAGTTTCTCTGTGTACAGAGCAAATTCCTTCCTGTGGTTCCAATCACATTCACAAATATTGGCCACTTACTATTTGCTGCTCACTTCATGTCCCTGAATGAGACAAGACCCTGTCCCGAAGTATTCTATAATTTAATGAGGAAGGTTAGAAAAAGTGAACTGAGGTTATAGTGTATGTGGAACAGCACAGGTTCCACAAAAAAAGATAAGAGCCAGTCTTGAAGGAGAGACTCAAGTCAGCAGTGAGTAAAGGATGTTGACATAGCTTTCTGCAAGAGTCAGGCAGAAATGGAGTACAAACATTAGTGGTAAATGTTGCTTAAGCTGGGAGATAGGGCTGGTTGTTATTTTTGTTTTTGTTTTTGCTTTTTCAGAGGGAGAGGCAAAGCAATAGGTCAGTAATGGTGCTGGGGCATGTTTAAAGTTGAGGAGGAAAAGGTTAGGGAGGCATCCACTTGACCTTTGGGAATTTGTTCAGAGCCTTTTCCCAGGGGGTGGAGATGAAGTTTGGGACTTGAAGAGAGAACCTTTCTTGGTCAGTGCTAAAATGTTCACTCTCACTGTCCCCTTCAGTTTTACAGCACATGTGGGAAACTCACATTCAAGAGTCTACATTATCATTTGCTTTTAAAGATCATTAAGAGAATAGTGATTTCATTTTTAATTACCTCCCTGCTGAGTTTTCCTCCACTGACGTCTTGTGCTTTATGTTTGAGTTAACCTATTCTGGATCCAGCTGTCTTTGAGTTACTGGTGTAAAGCAGAAATGAGTGGCAGGTTGTTATAGCAACTGAATGTGATAGCAGTTGGGGATACCTGTGGGGATTGATCATGAGCTTGAACAGTGTACGAGCTTTACTTAGGAAATTTTACAGTCATTTAAAGTCCTTTCTTGCAGTTTTTATTCTGATACCAAACCTTTTCATGAGTGTTCAGATCGTCTGACGATGTTGCAAAATTATACTAAGACAGTTTGTAAGAATGTCCCACGATCCCCAGGGAAGTATAACATTGAACGTGCTATTGTGGTTCTACTGAAGTTCTATTAATAAGAAAGATTTGGCAGAGACCAGAGTGATAATGTGTTCTCTTATGTAAGAGCTTTGGTGATTCCCATTGTCTGTGACCTCCTTAGTAGGCTATTCAAGGCTTCACTCTCTCACCCTCTACCATGCAACTTTATGCTCTGTTTCTTTCCTTCATGTTCCTTACATGTGAGCCATGGTGACTCTTTGTCCCAGCACCAGACATGCACGGACACAGCTCTGGGCCTTTGCTATGCTTTCCCCTCTTCACAGCGAACTTTGAACCTAATTCTTCATAAGGTGAAATTCTTCTTAGGCTGAACTCAAATGCCACCTCATCCCTGAAGCCTTTCCTACTTCCTTTCTCAGCAGATTTCACTCCCTCTTCTGTGCTCCTTGAAGACTAGCCATACACTAATGTAACAAGTCAGGGACTGTGTCATAGTCACATGGCTCATCTTCAGGGAATATGGGGTGTATCTGGGTAATGCACATTTTTCCTAGTTGATTTGCTTACTCCTTTTTGTATTTTTTTTAAGTTTATCTGTTTTGAGACACACACAGAGAGAGAGAGAGAGACAGAGAGAGAGAATGAGTAGGGTAGGGGCAGAGGGAGAGGGAGACAGAGAATCCCAAGCAGGCTCCACAGTGTCAGCATGGAGCCCAACTCTGGGCTTGAACTCATGAACCATGAGATCATGACGTGAACCGAGATCAAGATCAAAAGTTGGATGGTTAACTGACTGAACCACCCAGGTGCCCCTGTTCCTCTTCTTCTTTTGCACAAAATAGGGCACTTTTTGCATGTGCCCACAGTTACTTATCTGTTGATCATATGTGATAGTACTACCTTAAATGAAGCTGGGCCTTTAAATTTTTTTTTAATGTTTATTAATGTTTTTTGAGAGAGAGAGTGTGAGCAGGGGAGGTACAGAGAGAGAGGGAGACACAGAATCCAAAGTAGGCTCCAGGCTCTGAGCCATCAGCACCGAGTCTGACGTGGGGCTCGAACCCACAAGCCGTGAGATCATGACCTGAGCCAAAGTTGGACGCTTAACCAACTGAGCCACCCAGGCGCCCCTAGCTGGGCCTTTAATAATGACCAGATAGGGTACCATATAATACCCACATGTTTTGGAAGGTGTTAAAAGGGCAATATTTCTGGACTTTCAAAATGAGAGGGAAGAGGTCAGTGAAGAGGGAAGAGGTCTCTTCATCATGAGACCAGCGTACTGTTTTGGCCTAGGTTTTTCTATTCAGGCTCAGCAAGAACTGTTTAATAATACAAATGCCTCGGCCCCAGAGCTTCTAATATGGTAAGTTTATGGATGATTCCTAATTAAGAGCATGTTCCCAAAACTGGACTAGAGACTCTGTGCACAGCTGGACTGAGGAGCACTGATCCCACAGAGACTTTTCTCTCTGGCTGCACATTAGATCTGCACAGGGAGGTTTTCCAAATATCAAGGCCCAGGTCCTACCCACACCATTTAAATTAGAATCTTTAAAACCAAACCACTGATCTAAGATTTGGTTTGTATTTATTTTTTTATCAAGAAATTTTGTTAATGTTTATTTTTGAGAGGGAGAGAGAGAGAGAGAGAGAGAGAGAGAAAACATGAGCAGGAGAGGGGCAGAGAGAAGGAGACACAGAATCCAAAGCAGGCCCCAGGCTCCGAGCTGTCAGCATAGAGCCCGATGTGGGGCTTGAACCCATAAACCATGAAATCATAACCTGAGCCCAAATCGGATGCTTAACTGACTGAGCCACCCAGGCGCCCCTAAAATTTAGTTTTAAAAGTCCTCCTTTCCACCAAAAAAGAAGGAATGGAAAGGAGCAAAGCAGTAAACAGACAGGGGTGATTTTATTACAGGAAACCACAGAGAAGGCTTATTCTTAGTAGTTTTTATGATGGTTATTTTAATTTTTGTTTTCTGTAAGAAGGAGAAATGGAAGATAACAATATGAACAGCAAGAAGGTAAGGGTAAAGACATTTCAGGTGTCAGAATTAGTGTTTGTGAAGGCATGGGAATGAGCTATTTACCTTAGCCGATGGAAAGACTATGTGGATTAGCAAGGTAGACCCTTGCATGAATGGATGCAGGGATGCAATGGGCAAGGAAACTCAAAGTCTGGGTTGAGGATGTGGATTTAATGTCAGAGTTACTTTGTTCTTAAGCAGGGGAGCAATTTTACATATGGCAGTTTGTTTCAACAAGATATCTTATTGCTATGGTTAAGGTGTGTCTTAGCTCATGCTGCATAAAAAAATACCACAGACAGGGTGGCTTAAATAACAGAAATGTATTTCTCATTATTCTGGAGGCTGGGAAGTTCAAGGTCAAGGTGCTCCTTGATTCATTCTTGATAAGTGCACTCTTCCTGTCTTGCAGATGGCCTGCTCTTGTGTCACAGTGTCCTCACCAGGGTAGGAGGTGGGGAGGGAGAGAAAACTCTGGGCTCTTCCTCTTTTTTATAAGGACACTAATGCCATCATGGGACCTCATCTAAACCTCCCAAAGGCCCCACCTTCAAATACTATAATACTGGGAATTAGAGCTTCAGCATATGAATTTTGGAGGGGACACAAACTTTTGGTCTATACCAAGGTGAACTGAAATAAATAGTAATATAAAAGGATTTTGTCCAGGACCAACTTGTGTGGTGGTTGTGGGTTGCTGGCTGCTTCCTATTTTGCATGTCCAAAGACGAACCAAGCTCTACCATGGAATTTGGGCAACCTATGCCCCCTTCCTCTCTTCACATGCTTACTTTTCTTGACTTTTCCACTTTCTTGTCTCCATTTCTATGTTAAATATGTTGTTGTCCTCTCTCTAGGTTCAATGTCTAAATGTCAGTGCAAAGAAATAGAGAAAAAGTTAAAAAGCAATTGTGACATTTTTAAGATGAAAATTGCCTTAGGATAGTCTGTATTGTCTAAAACATATATTTAAAAGCAAGTTTGTGTTGGATATTTTTAACAGTACCCTTGAAAGAATCCTAAATTCTAAGGAAAATAATGTTAGTATTTTAGATCTATAATGAACATGAATTTTTGTCCAGTATTGCTTCAGATATTTCCATTAGGGAGAATTATCCTAAAACTGGAAGAGAGGAGTAACTATTGATAATGTGAAAACCCCAAGATCAGAAAGAATGTATTTCAAAATAACCTATTATTTTGAAGAGAGAAGCTTTCCACATTCAAATAAATTATATCACAGATAGTGAGAGATCTTGCAAATTTGATCATAGGACCATGGACCAATAATGTCTGAGAAATATTGAAAAGGTCTGGAAGACTGGTGATAGAAAAATAGTCTTACTCAAAATTGGGCAGGAGAATTTATAGCTTAATAAGATTAACAGCAACCTCTACAAAGTTCCTCTAAGAGGCCTCATACTAATGTTTTATGTAGACTTAGATAGGAAAAATCCCAATGAGCAAGACGTATGTTCCCTAAAAGAAATATATGTGGTTGGTCTCATTTCATTTATTGGATAAGGTTACTATAGTGATAGATTTGGGAAATTCCATCAATAAATTATCTTCAGATTTTAGCAATGCACCTGATAGTTCTCCATGATTTCCTGATGAACAAGATGGAAACCATCCCAATGAATATTATTAATTATTAATATTATTAATGAATATTAATTCCAAGCTGGAAGCAGGTTTCTATTTGAGTAGGATTTCTATACTTGGTTGTGTCCTGGTTGCTGCTTTCATTGATGACTTTGGTGAATCGTACAGGCATGCTCATCCACTTATTGCCTTGTACTTATTCTCCACTGGGAATGAGAGCTAATGCACATGATGATGGAAATCGGATTTAAGTATCTCTAAACTGGAACAATGGGCCAATAGTAACCCACAAAATATAACAAAAGACTATAAATTTAGAAGATATGGCAATTAGATAGACTGATCGGTGAATATTCATGGTCATTACCAGTGGTGTTCCAGGGTATTTTGTTGTAGTTTGTGTTACTTGGAAATTCCAAACTGAAGCTGGCTGTACATTTGTCAGGATTCTTGGCAGAACTCGTTCCTGAGTTGGGAGCAAAGTTGGATTAGATTACTTTGCTCGGCCTGAAAGTCTATTATTCTTTGGAATTACTTTGAGAAACTGTTTTATGAAACACATTGTCACCTCACTTATCTATTATAGAACTAAATCTTCCATCTCATCCATCAAACTTGATTTCAAGTAGCTTGTTGCTGTTTGACTAAAATAAAATCTACCCTCAAAGGAGGACGGTCACCAGTGAGAATGTTCAGAAGAACGGCTGCAGGTTCAGAAGGCATTTCCAAAAATGAGGAATCTCTAAAGTTGTGAACAAGATACCAGAATCTCTGGACAATACCATGTGTTATTGAGAGGAGTTTTGTGGATATTTTCTAGGGTGTCAACTTGGAGTGGTCAGTGGTAGCCTGACTGTGTAAGGACTCTCATCTCCCTTTTCTGCTTCTAATTTTACAAGGCTTAAAAATGTTTTTTATTGGGGTGCCTGATTAAGTGTCTGCCTTCAGCTCAGGTCATGATTTTGTGGTTCATGAGTTCAAGCCCTGCATCGGGCTGTGTGCTGACAGGTTGGAGCCTGGAGCCTGCTTCGGATTCTGTGTCTTCCTCTCTCTTTGCCCGTCTCCTGCTCACGCTCTGTCCCTCTCTCAAAAATAAACATTAAAAAAATTTTTTTAAATGTTTTTTATTGGAGAGGACATAAAATATAATAAAATATGTATAAAATGTAAAGTATGAGGAATAATAACTAGTAAATACTTGAATATTCATTATCCATTTTAGTAACACAGGGCACTACCATGACCTCTTAAGTCCATAGATAGATATCTTCATTAGCCCATTCCTTAGCCTCCTCTAATTGGCCTGAAATTTTTACTTAATCCCTTGTTTTTCATTATTTTTTTCACCACATATTTATAGCTTAAATGATGATGGCAGCATAAACCTTAATATAGTGTTTTGTGTGTTCCAGATGCTCCTAAGTGCCTCATTTAACCCTGTAACAATCTTCTTAGGGAGGTAGACCAGTATTACTATTTTACAGATGAGGAAATGTATGTATATAGAGTTTAAATAACTGTCCAGTCATATAGTTAATAAGTGTGGAAACCAGAATTCCAACTCAGGCTGTCTGTGATTTTTTTCTCTTAACGTCTATGTGATGCGACCTCTCAAGAATTTCTTGCAGTCAGGCAAGAAATAGAATAAAAGACATCCAGATTGAAAAGCAAGGATGAACCAAAAAGAAGCAAACAAGCAAGCAAGCAAGAAACCATAGTTATTCGCAGATGATATAATTATCTATGTGGGAAGTCTGGTGGATTCTCCAAATAAGCTACGAGAACTAGTAAGTGAGTTGACCAATGGTGCAGTATACAAAGCAGTGTATGAACATCAATTGTATCTCTTTATGCTAGTAATGAACAATTTCATGTTATTATTTAAAAGATCAGCAACATTTATAGTAGCATGAAAAATATTAAGTACTTAGAAATAAATATGACAAAAAATGTGAAAGAGCTACATACTGTAAACTACAAAATACTGCTATGATAAGTTAAGGAAGACCTAAATAAATGGGAATATTCCCATTTATTTGTTCATGGGTCAGGAGACTCAATTTTGTTAGGATATCATACTTCAGGAATACAGATTTAACATAGATTCAATACAATACCAATCAAAATCCTAACAGGCTAGTGTATGTGTGTGTGTGTGTGTGTGTCTGTGTGTGTGTGTGTGTAAGTTGACAAACTGATTCTAGAGTTTCTGTAGAACTGTAAAATACCTACAATAGTCAAGACAACTCAGCAAAAGATTAACAAATTTGGAGGACTAACATTATCTGATTTGGGGAATTTTGAAGTTACAGTCATCAAGACAGTGTGTTTTTGACATTAAAATATACAATAAATCAATGATAAAGAATTTATATCCTGAAGATATAAAGAACATTCAAAGTTCAACAATAAGAAAACAAAGAATCTAATTGGAAGACAGAGAAAAGACATGGACACATATCTTACTGAAAAGGACATATAGTTGGCAAATAAGAAAATGGAAAGGTGTTCAATATCATTAGACATTGGGGAAATGCAAGTTAAAACCTCAATATCATTATCACTACACACCTATTAGAACAGTTAAAATAAAAAGTTAGTGATTAACACCAAATTCTGGCACTGATGCTGAGAAACTGGATCTCACACATTGCTGGTAGTAATGTATAATCTGTCAGCCATCCTGAAAAATAATTTGCCAGGCTTTCATAAAAGTAAACATGCAATTACCATCCAATTTAGTAATTTCATTCTTGAGCATTTATCCCAGTGAAATGAATTTATGTTCTCACAAAAACCTGTATGGAAATGTTAATAGCAGCTTCATTTGTCCCCAACCAGAAATTACCCAAATGTCCATCAGAGGGTGAATTGTTAAATGAATAAACTGTGATACATTTGTCCCATGGAATACCACAAAACAGTACAAAGGAACAAATTGTTAATATACAGTAACTTAGATGAATCTCAAAGGAATTATGTCAAGTGAGTATAGCCATTACCAAAATATTGCATACCTTATGGCTCCATTTATATAACATTCTTGAAACAACAAAGTTTTAGAGATGGAGAACAGGTTAGTGGTTGTCAGGGATTAGGGATTGGAGTAGGATGAAGGGAGGTGAATTGTGTTTTTAAGAGGACGGCATGAAGGATCTTCATGGTGACTGGACTATTCTCTATCCTGACTGTTGCTGAGTGTGTGGACCTATGTGTGTGATAAAATTGTATAGAACTAAATACACATATGCACCCATTAATGCATACAGGTAAAAACCAAAACGAACAAAAGAAAACATACTGTAGCTCCATTTGCATTTTTAAATGTCATATAAATGAAATACAGCTGTAGTGTTCTGTAATTGTTATTTCTCAATCGCCACTCTTCTGGGGTTTCATCTATGTTGTTGTTCTGTGGATCTGAAGTTCATCTGTTTTTATTGCTAGAGTATTATTTTATTGTATGAATATACTGTACTGTATTTATGCATTCTGCTTTCATTGGACATTTGGGCAGTTTCCATAGTTTTGTATAATAAGCAGTGCAGATATGAGGTTTTTATGTGTGCCAGAGATATCTACTGTCTGTAACTTGGAGCGTAATTGGTAATTCTGCTGTTGCGCCTTAAGCCCTCCTATGTAACACCAGTTTGTTTTCTGAAGTGATTGTTCCAAGTTGTATTCCTTCCAACAGTATATTAAGTTCCGATCATTCCAAGAGTTAATGTTGTCACACTTTTTAATTTTTTTTGCCAGTCTGTTGGTTTTGAGGTAGTAGAGAGAGTAATGGGGTGGAGGAGGTGGAGAGGGAGTAAGTTTGCATTTCTCTGATTATTAATGAATTTGATCATATTCCCCTCCCCCATGTCTTTTTTTTAATTTCTTACGTGGGTTCCCCTTTCTGTAAAGTACCTGTTCAAATCATTGATCCATTTTTGGGGAGGGGGATTCTTTTTCTTTTGCTTATTGATTTCTACTAATTCTTTGTCAGTTATACTTGTGGAAAATAACTTTTTCTATTTTGTGCCTTGTCTTTTCACTTTCTTCATAATGTTTTGATAAACGGAATTACTTAATCGAATTTATAACTCCTTCCTTGTAGAATATCTGCATTTGGTGTGTGTTTATTTATTAAATGCTTCCTTCATTTTTATAAAAGAAGATGCTGTCCTGTATTATCTTTTAAAAGTTACATAGGTTTTAATTTCACTTTTCCATATTTAATCTCCCTTGGATCAATTTTTATGCACTATTTGAGGTAGGCTCAATTTCACTTTTTTCTGTAAGGATAGTCTATTTTTCAATAAGACCATTTATTGAAAAATATATGTTTCCTCACTATTCTACAGTGCCAGTTCTGTCATAAATCAAGTTTTCATATATTTTTTTGGTTTGTTACTGGTTTTTTGTTTTTTTTTTTTTACCCCCATTGGTCAGTTTGTTTATTACTGTCTCGATACCTCAGTGTATTAATTGTTAGCACTTGTAACAGGTCTTGATATCTGTTAATGTAAGCTCTACTTGTAACTTGTGGTTCTCCAGCAGTCTTGGCTACTCTTGTTCTTTGTACGTGATACAATTAGCCTGTCAAGTTCTCCCAAATGCCTATAGGAATTTTATGAATCCATAGATCATTCAATGGAGAACTGACATCTCTACAATATTGTCTTCCACCATGTGAACAGAGCTCCCCCTTTATTGGGGTGTGTTTAATGGCTTCCTAGTATGTTTTTAAATATTGCCTCTGCTCAGCTCTTCCTTTTCTCTTTCTGAAACTCTAACAGACATGTGTTAGATTTACTTTCTCACTGTTCCCTATGTTTCCTAACTTTCCTTTCATTTTTTCTGTTTCTATTACACATTCCGCATCATTTCTTCATCTTATTTTAAATCTTTATTTATTTTTGAGAGAGAGAGAGAGAGAGAGAGAGAGAGAGACATCACGTGCATGAGTAGGGGAGAGGCAGAGAGAGAGGGGGAGACAGGAACCAAAGCAGACTCCCTGCTGACAGTAGCAACCCCTATGCAGGGCTTGAACTCATGAGCCATGAGATCATGACCTGAGCCAAAGTGGGATGGTTAACTGACTGAGCCACCCAGGCTCCCCCTTGGGTCATTTCTTTAGATCTGCATTGTAGTTTACTCATTTTTCTTTTTCTGTTTCTTCTATATGCCATCTACCCATTTATTATTTTCTTTTAGTTATAGTTTTTATTTATTAAGTTATTTTTATTCCTTAAACAATTGTTATTAATAGTCCCTTGTTTTTTATTTTTAACTCCATCTTTTATTCCTTTAAAGCCATCAAACATAATTTTTTTTTTTTTTGGCTTCAATAGCTCCAAAACTTTTTTTTTTTTTTTACAAATAGTTTATTGTCAAATTAGTTTCCACATAACACTCAGTGCTCATCCCCACAAGTGTCCTCCTCCATGCCCATCCCCCCTCCCCCCCACATCCATCAGTCCTCAGTTTTTGTCAGCATTCAAGAGTCTCTCATGGTTTGCCTCTCTCCCTTTCCCCCACCATTTCCGCCCTTCTTCTCCCCCTTGGTCCTCCGTCAAGTTCCTCCTAATCCTCCTATACGTGCAAACATATGATATTTGTCCTTCTCTGCCTGACTTATTTCGCTCAGCATGACACCCTCAAGGTCCATCCATGTTGCTACACATGGCCAGATTTCATTGTTTCTCATTGCCATGTAGTATTCCATGGTATAGATAAACCACATCTTCTTGATCCATTCATCTGTTGATGGACACTTAGGCTCTTTCCATGTTTTAGCTATTGTGGAGAGTGCTGCTAAGCCATCAAACATAATTATTTTATATTCTATTTATGGCAGTTTTAGTATTCTAGAGTCTGTTGTTTTTGCTGGCTTGTGCTCATTGAGTCCTTTTTATTTTCCTGTGTTTGAGATTTTTGATGAAGATTTCACATGTACTTGGTAGTTTTTTGGAATTCTCGAAGACCTGATTTGCAAATTGGTTTCTCTAGGTAGGATTTGTATTTGCTTCTTAAGCACTCAGGGAAGTTTATTAAACCATAGCCACTTTATGCAAAATATTTGAACTGAAGTCTTTTGGACAACTCAGGCCCAATCTCATGTGAAGACTATTTTGTAGTTAAATATCCAAGGAAAATCTTTATTTTCTTCCGCCAAATAGTGCCAATATTCAAGACAGATTTCTTTTATTGTAGACCCCATGGAGCTTTACAAATAAATATTTTTATTTTATTAGGTAGTTTATAGTCTTATGTTCTGTAAGGTACTGCCTGCTCTTTTACAGTTGAGGAAAAGAAAGCTCAGAGCAGTTACATAGCTTCCTCAGAGTTACATAATAAATGTTGAGTCTGGTTGTTTTGTTTTTGTTTTGTTTTATTTTGTTTGTCCAGTCTACTCCCTATTTCCGACGCCAATCCTCTATTTAATGGTAGCAGTTGCCTTTTAAAAACCTTTACTGTGTTCTAGGAAAGTAATAGGAGAAAGGCGCCTTTAATATTCTTACTTAATTGAAGCTTCACAACAAACCCATGTGGTAAAAATTATTCTTCCTGTTTCACAGATGAGGAAATTGAGACATTAAGTAGTAGAGGGATCATGTATTTATTAAGTGAGAGAGCGAGGCTTCCAGTCCAGGCTACTTTAAACCTGTTTCTGTTGCCTTCTCAGGAGCAATGGTCCTAGTCACTGTAATTCCCATTCTATACCACTTACGATTCGTCTTTATAGTAAGTCTTAAAATTGGGTAATGAAAGTTCTCCAACTTTTTTTTTCAGGATTATTGACTATTTTATGTCATTTTCATTTCTATAAAATTTAAAAATCCTTGGGTTGTGATAGGATTGTGTTGTATCTATGTTTCATTTTGGAAAATTTTGACATCTTGACAGTATGGAGTCCTTAAATATACAAATATAATACTTGTATTCATTTACAGCTTCTTTAATTTTTCTCAGTAACGTTTTCTAGCTTTTGGTGTAAGGTCTTATACCTATTTTATTAAATTTACCCCTAATACTTTGTGTTCTTGAATGCCATTATTAATGATATTTTGAAAATGTTATTTTTCAATTTTGTAGTTGCTTTTTATAGGAATACAGTTAAATTTTTTATAGAGCTTCCATATACTATGCCTGTAAAGTCACATATTAATTCTCGTAGATTTTTGTAGATTACTAGAATTTTACATGGCAATATCATCTGAAAATGAAGACAGTTTTACTTTTTAATTCCCAGTCTGTATGCCTTTTTTTTCCCTCTCTTTTTCCCCATCTCTTAATACATTGGCTAGGACTTCCAGTGCAATGCTGAACAGAGTGGTGGGAGCAGACATCCTTACTCTGTTCCAATCTTAGGGAGAAAGTGTTTGGTCTTTAACTCTCATGTATGATGTTATATGTAGATTTTTCATACACACTTTTATCACATTGAGGACATTTTTTCTATCTTTGGCTTGTTGAAAGTTTTTATTATTATTTCTTTTTTTTCCTTTCTTTCTTTTCTTTTCCTTTCCTCCCTCCCTCCCTCCCTTCCTTCCTCCCTCCCTCCCTCCCTCCCTTCCTTCCTTCCTTCCATAGTTCTGCAGGACACATATGAAACATGAAGATCTGGGTAGTGATGAGTTAGTTGCTAGGGGTGCAGGGAAATGAAAAGAACATGTACACCTGTGGGCAATACTGGAGGGTATGGACAAAAGCCATACAATGATGATATAGAGATGGGATTTCTATTCCTGGCTCTGCCACCAACTAGCTATTTGACCTCAAATACGCCTCTTCGCCCTCTACCTAGCACTCAGAGGTACAGCTGAGAGCCACGGTGATCTCAGAGAGAACTTAGTAGAGTTGCAAATGTGACTAAGAGGTTTGAAAAATAAGAAATATTAGAACAGATTACTGTGCCTGGTTTTCTTTTGTCTGCTGAAGAGAAGGCTGAGATTTGGATTAATTTTATACTAATTCCGGTTTACTGCACCAAGACAACCATTTGCCTTTGATATCCCTTGTCTCCTGTACCACGTGCTCTTGGTTTCTTTAGCTTTATTGTAGGTTCTGAGATTAGGTAGTGGTTTGGTCCCTAATTGTACCTTTAACTGCTTGTTTTATTGAAATCTCTTCTTGGAAACAACCTGAGGTGAATGAATTCTTTTTTTTTTTTTTTTTTTTTATGGCTTAATTGGTTTTATTCCATGTTTATAAAACAGCAGGGAACCATTACACTGAGACTATGTTTATATTCCATTATGTCTCTTTCTATAAGAATAACTTTGGCTGCTATATATTCTATTTGTTAGTAATTAATCTTGTTTCTTTCTTATAATTGATTCATGTTATACATTTTATGTCTTATATAAATATCTTAAAATTTGTCTGGGAAAGCCCTTCTGAGCTTGTGTGACGCTTGGTTTTCCATATTTGGCAAAATTTTATTATGTTGATACTTCCATATTGTAATGTTGGTAATTTTCCCCCTTAACAGAGGTTTTTAGGGTGTGTATGTCTTCTCCTCCTCCTCCTCCTCCCTCTCTTCCTTCTTCTTCTTCTTCTTCTTCTTCTTCTTCTTCTTCTTCTTCTTTTTTGCCAAGACCCTTCCCTCACTGATACAAGTTAGCAATGTCTTCTCAATGTATAGGTATGTTTTTGGGTTTCTCTGTAAATCTAGCCATTATGCCTCAGGTGGACCTCAAAGTAGGTAGATAGGTCTCTGCTTATAACCCTAACAGCCCTCACACACTTCATCTGTGTTTACAGTATTCTGCATTGTGCCTTAGGAAAGTTATTTTAACTACTTTGAATGTCATTTGACTCCATTCCTTTGGGTCATGCAAGTTTTTGCATTTTTATGAGTCCCTTTTGAGAATGCAGATAGCCTGCATATGAGGGACATATCCTAAACTGCATTCAGTTGACAAAATTGTGTTGGGTGACCTGTTCAGTAATACCATCCGTTGAGCAAGATTATGGTTGAGGCAGCACAGGTGCAAGGGTGATGGACCTGGAAGGGGATGGAGAATGGTGTGCTAGCTTGGAAATGGAGAGAGAGGCTCTAACGTTAAACTTTTCTGTTGCAGTTTTACTGGGAAGAACCCTATGGAAATCCCAATCCTTTCCCCTAAAATTTCTGTGAATTCCCAGAGGGATTATGTTCCTAATGTTATTTCTGTTCTCAGGCTCATGCTTTTTCTAAATTTGTTCAGTTTGGGATTATCTTTCTATTCTAGTAGGCAATATCTATTCTGTATTCATTGACCTAGATGTAAAATTCAGCCGCTTCAAGTTCCACATTCATAAAACTGCACTGCCTTTGAGGCAAGGAGTAAACTTCCCTGAAGATTTAGGTGCAGGTGGGAAATATGGATGAGGAGACAAAGAAAGCATTTCTATTGCAGCATGCACCAACTTCCAATTGCACATTAGACAGTATTCTTAAGATGCACTTCAGCCATGCCAGCACCAGGGCATCTCACTGGCCAGTTCAGTCCATTGGATGCCCGGGCCTTGTGCTGTGTCTGGATCCTGCTCTTCTCTCTCTCCCTTTCAGAGGGAATGCAGAGTGATGGAGACTTTGCAGCCAGACATCTGGGCTCCAGCCTTTGCCTTATTACTTACTAGCTGTATGGCTTATATAAGTTATTCAAGCTGTGTAATGTCAGTTTTTCCATTAGCAAAATGGGCATGATAAAATTACCCATTTCATAAGTGTGTCATGAGTATTAGAATGTCAGGGCGCCTGAGTGGCTCAGTGGGTTAAGCGGCTGGCTTTAGCTCAGGTCATGATCTCAAGGTTCGTGGGTTTGAGCCCTGTGTTGAGCCTTGCACTGACAGTGTGTAGTCTGCTCAGGATTCTCTCTCTCCTACTCTTTCTGCCTCTCCCCTGCTCATGAATGTGTTCTCTCTCTCTCAAAACAAATAAATAAACTTAAAAACAACCCCAGACATGTATCATCTCACAGTTTGGAGACTACAAGTGTGAGATGAAGGTCCTGGCAGAGCTGGTTCGTTCCAGCGTCTATGAGGAGGAATCTGGTTGGGCCCTGTCTCCCCGTGCTGCTGCTGCTTGGCTGGCTACCTTTGGTCGTCCACGGCCTGTGACATATCACCCTGGTCTCTGCTGTCATCGTCAGGTGGTGTTCTCACCGTGTGTCTGTGTCCAAATTTCCCCTTTTCATAAAGACATAGGTCCTACTGGATTAGGACCTGCCCTCATGGCCTCATTTTAACTTGAGGTCTTCAAATAAGGTCACGGTTCACCCCGTAACAGTATGATTACTTTTTTCCCATGCCCAAGGTTTACTTTTCTCCCTCAACTGATACCTTCAGAAGAATGCCATTCACTCTTGACAAATCCCAGTTGAGAAATCTCTCTCCCTGTTTGAAAATGAGGTTTATTTAGGGGTGCCTGGGTGGCTTAGTTGGTTAAGCGTCCGACTTTCGCTTAGGTCATGATCTCGCGGTTGGTGGGTTCGAGCCCTGTGTCGGGCTCTATGCTGACTGCCAGCTCAGAGCCTGGAGCCTGTTTCAGTCTATGACTCCCTCTCTCTCTGACCCTCCCCTGCTCACGCTGTCTCTCTCTCTCTCTCCTAGAAAGAAATAAAAAACATTTAAAAAAAAATAAAATGAGGTTTATTTTTTTAAAAATGAGGTTTATTGCCACATCTCATGACAAGTCCGTGCTGGCATTGCTTTCGGAACATAGTTATGATGAATTAGGCTTGGGAAATAAATCCTGTTTAATAGATGAGTTCCCAGGTTGTCAGGGGCATTCAGCAGCCAGCGTGCTTTACAGATTCAGTCGCACACAGAAAAATGCCTTTTTTGGTATTGCATTCGTTGACATGAGTATAATTGCAGAAATAATTTCAATGGCATTTAAAAAATATGTTGGTAAATTTGTCTTAGGGGAGAGTGTGGTGCTTTCTAATTTTGCACCAGGCAGGTAGGCAAGTTGTGGGGGAAGCACGATTCCTCTGGCAAGTGTAGAATTATTTACCTCAACTAGAAGAAGAAACTTCTGTTTAAATAACCCCTTCGAACTGTCTGACACATAATAGAAGCTTGTTAAATGTTTATCGAATGAACAGAAGTGTCCGGGGAACTTGGAATATTTGAGAGGAATCAAATAAAAAGCACATATTTATTCAGAGATTTACCGTCTCCCTAGCTTTGGCTAGATGCTGTGGGGCTGCCAGTACGTGTGAGAGAATAATAATACCAGTGACTAGGTTTTGTGCTTCCTATGTGCCAAGCATCCTGCACTTCAATTTTTAAATTAAAGTTAGTTAACATACTGCGTAGTAATGGTTTCAGGAGTAGAATGCAGTGATTCATCGCTTACATATGACACCCAGTGCTCATCCCAAGAGGTGCCGTCCTTAATGTCCATCCCCCATTTAGCCCCTGCACCCACCACCTCCCCTCCAGCAACCCTTAGTTTGTTCTCTGTTTTTAAGAGTCTCTTATGGTTTGCCTCCCTCTCTGCTTGTATCTTATTTTTCCTTCCCTTTCCGCTATGTGCCAAGCATCCTGCACAGTGCTTTTTAAAGCTATCTCAGCTACTCTCTGAGTCGGGTAATGTTTTTATTTTACATAAAAGGATACCAAGGCTAAGAGAGTTCAAGCAACTTGACTACATGGCTAGTGATTGGTAAGGCATAGTGTGTTATTTTTTTTTTTCTTAAATAGTTTATTGTCAAGTTGGTTTACATAGTGTGCTCTTAATCTGTGCTCTTGAATCCTCCCAGACCAGCCGTTTTCTAGGAGAAGCTTATGTTCTTGTGGAGATGGGACATTTATAAGTGAAGCAGTTGGAGGTTTGGCATAGGAAGAGCCTCACTGTATTGTATGTTTCTTTTGCCATGTATGTGTGTGCTATCAAAATTTTGTACAAGTATCAGCTGTGTCATCGTTAAGTATGTACAATCTGGATTTAGATGCCTGGATTCATAATTTTTTAAATGTTTGTTTATTTTGAGAGAGAGAGTGTACACGAGCAGGGGAGGGGCAGAGAGAGAGGGGGATGGAGGATCCAAAGCAGGCTCTTCATTATCAGCAGTGAGCCCGATGCGGGGTTTGAAGCCACGAAGTATGAGATCACCACCTGAGCCAAGTTGCTCAACCAACTGAGCCACCCAGGCGCCCCTAGATGCCTGAATCCAAATCCTACTGGGACTTCCTTCTATGTGACTTGGGACATATAGTTTAACCATTTTGTACTATCATTTTTATTGTAATTATAAAACAGGATATAATAAAACTACCTCCCTCAGTGTTGTGGGGAATACATAAGATGTGTAAAATGATTCTGTACCCAGCAAAATGTATTTCCTGCTAGAATGTAAGCTTCACAAAGGCAGCGGTGTATGCCTGTTTTATTCATTCATGCATCTTACACATCTAGAATAGTGCTTGGTTATAAAACAGACATTCAGTAAATACGTTGTTGAATGAATGAATATATTTCAATGTGTAAATGCCAGCGCTTAGTCACATCCGCAGACATAATGAAGTAGTCACATGCTTGCACATTTATGTAGAGCACTGTTCCTCAGTCCAGGATACTCATTAGAACTACCTGGAAGGCTTTTAAATAGACTGATGCCAAGCTCCCCCACAGGCAAAGGTTGAACACCTCTCTTGGAGAATCACCGTGAAAATAACTGCTATAAACATAAAGTGATACAGGCATACTGTGTTGAAGATTCAACACCAGAAGCAATTTTTTAATGACTTAGAACCCTTAGGAAATGAAAAAGAACCTCTGTTTCAATAGTAATTACCTTCTTGAAAACTTCAATGCACATTGAAATTGTCAATAACGATTTTGAGTTCATATATACTATGGATTAGGATTTAGTCTCAAATAATTACACAAGGTTTGTGCCCATAAATAAATCTCTGGCGGGATATTTGGAGTTTGTGTGGGGCTTGGGACAATTTCCTTTCTATCATGTGGACTGTCCTTAACATTGCAGGCAGCTTGTCTAGATCAACCAAGAAGCACTGTGGGCTGCTTTGAATATAAACAAAGTTAGTGCCAAAATAGCATATGGGAAAAAGCACACCAACACATAAACATTGATTAAGATTCTTCTTGAAGCACTTGGGGAATTAAACAGAGGTACAGAATACCTTTCTAGGCAGCTGCTGCTTTTTCTAAAATGAAGAGATGAGTTCGCCAATTTCTAATGTGACAATTGCTTACCTTAGGAGACTTCCTGGCTACGGGAACCTCTTGATTCTCTGGTGCTTCTCTGCTCAGAAGGAAGGGGTCCTCATTCTATTCTATTCATAGAATCACCCGGAAAGGGAGTGCGCATGATGGGGATAGATTGAATCTGGGAGTCATGAAGTTGGAATCAGAGTGGAACCAGAGCGAATTGAGAGAAAATTGCAGAATGGATAATTAGAGGGTATCCTGGCTGAATAACCACCTGCATGTTTTCCCACAAATTAAAAAATAATTCTCTTTATGAAGAGTCTATGCTGTATGTTTCTTTCAATGAATACGTTATAAAAATACTAACACTCTCCTATGCCCTTTACAAATGCTGTATCAATAGGATTTTATTTCATGTTGATCACAAAGCCGTTTTGAGGTCTCTTAGGCTTCTTAACCCTGAGTTTTACCTCTTCCACCTTCTTCTTTAAAGAGCTGCTTTGAAGGATTTCTGGCCCTCTCCAGAAAGTATATCTCTGAGATGCACAGCCTGGGATATAATTCAAATCTTCCTAATCAGATTTTTCAACCCTTGATCTAATCAGCAAGCTGTTTTGCTTAGCTTTTTGGTCAAGTTCATTCATTAACTCAGAAAGCATTTATTGAATGTATGCTGGGTCTACCCCTGGGCTAGAATGTAATAAGATTAGTAGATGAATTGAGCCCTGTCCTTTAGGAGTTTGTAGTCTTATTGAATGAAGTCAAGGAAATAATAGAATGCTATTTAAAATGTATGATGGCTTTTATAATTTAAATATGTTAGAGGTCTTTCATGGCAGGTAATTGACATTAACTGTGACTTTGTGCGCCTGAAACTGCATTATAGAATATTTTCTCTTCGTATCTATTTCACAGTTAATATTGCAGTTCTCCTTTTCAAAGATTCTTTTGCCATGATAGTCATCCCAACAACATGTTGTTGCAAAATTAATAGGAAGAATTGCGGGCATTTCACTGTTTCACTGACTGTGGGTTTGGGAGGGTTCTGGGCAAGAGGAAAGAATGAGAAGCTGAAACCCCCCTGACTTTTTTTTTTAACTGGAGCATATTGTAACATAGAACCCCCGCCACTTCAACTCACCCCAAATGCTACCACTCTGAAATGTCATTTGCCACGCTGTTATGCCCAGATCGCGATCTCCCCAAAATCCCAAGACCACCACCGAGTCCGAGTCATGTATGCAAAAGCAAAAGGGGTTTATTATGGGTTCGAGCTCGGGCTCACGGACTTCACCAGCGCCGTGGATCCGTGCTGAGAGCCCCGAACAATGGAGGAGAAGGGTTTTTATGGGGTTTGTGACGGGGGAGTTACTGAAGTTGTGACATGGGAACAGTGATCCAATCATAATTATTCAACATTATTGACAGTGGGTTTAACCATACATTGTCTAGAGTATTCGTTACTTTTGGCGGGATCCAATTACAACATTTAGAGACCTTTAAATTCAACCAATCACAGAGCGAGCCTAGGGTCTTGTTTGGTGACTAACAGGTTAACTTTAACATTAGGTAACAGGGTCCTATCTATAGTTTCTATCTCCAGGCCTCTCCCTCAGTAATGTGGAGGGTGGTCGCTGGCCTTTCCTGATTGGGTGTTGCAAGGATGATTTCTCCTGCCTTGGGCAATGTGTAACTGCCTGATAGTTTCGGGGAAGCTGAAACTTAGGCCTTCTAGTTTAGAGGGGAAACTTAAAGCCTGTCATGGAGTCAGTTTGGTTTAGACGTTTAGACTTGTGTCCTTACACAACCAGGGTGAACCCATATAGAAAAATAACTTACACTAATTTTATTTGAGTTCTGAGAAATAATGAAATTGTTTTCGTATTTTGGAACAAAATGTATATACATAGATGAACTATTAGAGAAAGAGGTTTTCTCACATGGTTGTTTAGAAAGATGGAAAATGCTCTAATCAGAAGTTCCCTCCTACCCTGCTATAATACCTACAGATATTTTTCCTATTCTTCTAATGTAATACCCTCTTGTAAGGCCCATCGACAGTTATAAACTGGCAGCCGTTTTGATGTTTCTTACTTATTTTCCTTCTAATAAGTGTTCATATATGTCGTAGATATACAATTTTCTTCTGTTAATGTTACAGAAAACCAACCTTAAATTTCCATCCACAATGAGGAATAAATAACCTGCAGCCCTTATTTAATCATGTCTACTCACGGGCTGGGAAAGAGTGTCATTTGAATGTGATTTCATGCAGGGCTTAGTTGGGTTGAAGGTTTGTATGTCTTCTTATTGCCACATTTCTCTTCTCGAGACCCAAGCATCCCTTGCACCTTAATTTAGCTATTTCAGCAGTTTGTCCCTCCTGGCTGTTCTAATTAGGAATACAGGTTTTGGTGGTCAGCCAGAGTCTACAACTTCTGGTGAGTTAGACTCATTTGTCCTATGGTTTCTACTGTGCAGTTAGAATTTTATTCCCCCTTTTTTTTTTTTTATTCCAATCACAGCTCTCTGTGACTGTCTGTGAAAAGATGAAGAACTTGTATTTTTCTCACTTACCCAAGATTTAGGAATTCTTCAGCTCTTCCAAGGCCTTGAGCATAGGCACCGTTTGTTAGTTTTCGTTAGAACACTTAAATTTAGGTTGTGTTTTAAGGAATCAAAGGTGGAACCTGTAGATTCTGACTCCGCAGAGATCTCATTTTCTTGTGATGAAAGCTGTGACTTAGAATCACATACTGGCTCCTTCAAAGCCAGAGAAAAGTCCTAAAGAAAAGTGTTACAGAAATTCCTCGAACTCAGGTGGAGAAAAATACATGGGCCATGAAGGAGCATGGTATAGGAATCTTTAGTGTTCTTTTCCTATTGCTCAGCGGAATGGAAAATACTTTGGGGCGAAGGGTCCGATGTTACCTCTGGATAGTTAGTGTAAGAATTGAGTTGAATTCTTGGACACCCTGCTGGTGTCTGAGAATTGCTTGATGTTGAGGGAGCCCTGACCACTCCCACTCCCTACTCCCTATGCCAACTTTGAATTAGCTCTGGGAACCAAAAGAGTTGGTGTCAGTGAAGAGGCCAAAATTGATATTAATTTTTGCCTTGATGAAAGAGAGGAAAGAGAATATTGTGTCATCAGAGTGTGTTCATTAAAGGTCTACATACTTGTAATGACTCTTTGGGGGATTACATAAAGCAGCTCTGTGTGCTACCCAGCTTCTGAACGTAGGCTACAGACAGTCTTCATGTGATCACTTACGACTACTAAAGACCTTTACATTATTTCTAAGACTTCCTGTGTGGGAATATAAGAAAGGGTGAAAAAAGGGCTGGGCACTTGCTGAGCTCTTAGACATACTTGGCCATTTATCAGTGTCTGCAAGATCTTGGATTCTTTTCTAGATTCTACCAAGCCTTCCTTTGGGTTTTGAGGCTATTGTTTATCTTGGTCAACTACAAATTCCACATCTGGGTGGGTGTTTGCAGAGATCAGTGAACGGAACAGAGATATCATCTGCCTTCTAGATTCCAACAGAGCTTTTACATTTTGCTCTTACTCCTCTCCCCTTCCCAGGCAACTTCCTTTCCCTTCACTGGCTCAGTCATTATGGGATTCACCCTACATTGAGCCATCACTGCCTTCCTTTTCCCCATCTCCCCATCTGTAGCTTTGTTCCTCTGGGGACCCCATGTGTCTGCAGGTCCAGTTTCCAAAATGGCAGATTCTTACTACAATATTCACGTCCTGTGAGATAGGATACGGAGAGCTAATGGGGTAAAGTGCTTAATAAAGTTGCTAATGCTTTTCTTCAGGGCTCCCCCTCAATGGGCCTGGGTAAGTTAGTGCTTCCCCACCTGCACAAATATACTTGCTTTTGTCAACCTAAATAAAGAGGTAAACCAAGGCAAGCTTGAATTATCAGAAATTGAGTTTATTTGGGAATAGGAGAGGAGTTGCAGTTCAGGACATGAAAACTGTAGCAAGCTACAGGTAAGTCCATTAACAGTGTGGAGTGGGTTATTTTTATGGCCAAGAGCAGGGAGTCTAGCCTGAATCTAAACAACAAGTTCATTGGCTTGAGGATGGGGAGACAATCTTGGTGGATGTTCGCTGGTTGAGGGATAGGTTTCCAGTCTTCAACAAATCAGTCTCTTAGTTCTTGCATTTCACTTTCCTGAGGGTGCATGTGGGAGATTCTCCAGTTCATACCCTCTTTAGATTAAAGCCCTTCCACACTCCCATAGAGCAGTTTGAAAACTTTAGCTCACAGAAGGAAGCACATGGGCAGCCGTGCTTAAGTGCAGATTCCTGGACCTCACCCTTAGACCTATTCAGGACTCAGCTGCAGGGTCACAAGACCCACCTGATTCTAGTTCAGGTAATTCTTAAAGCACCTGTGGACACTCATGTAGCGGGAAACCTCTCTTTTCCAGGAAGCCATTTAGTTAATTAATGAATCAGCACTTATATTTCAGCTTGATACCCTTGTCTGGCATTTTTCATGGAGCTGTTCAGAAATTTAACATACATTATTAATGAAGATGCCACAAGGTCTCGCCACTTTCTTCCTTTATCTTGCTGTTCTCATTCTCTCCACCAGTCTCTCTTCCAGTCTCCCTTCCCTTCACCCTAAAGCAAAAGCAACTCGTATTTCTTATCTTTGCAGACCAAGGTCAGGGCTGACTTTCTCAACCTCTCCTGATTTATTCCCTCCTTTCTGACCTGCACTTTGTTATGTTCCACTCAACAAACCTAATCTAAGCAACATATTTTGATTTTTGTCTTTCCGTGGGCCTTGGTAAGAGATTGGCCTTTCAGCCTGTACCATTTCTTGCCAGATACAAATCAGTCTTTTCCCATTTGGAGCCTCAAGCTATCTGCAGAAGGCGTCTTCAAGGATGAGGGAGGATGCTCTTAAGAGGAACAAGACTGAATTTGGAGCTGTGACTAGCTTGGAGAGCACTTTGTTGGGAGATAGAGGAATTTCGATAGAAGACCTCCCCTGAGCCTGCTTTTCTTGCCTTTAGTCTCTGGCAGCTTTAGAATTGTCCAAGTATTGTGACTACCCAAACCCTAGGTCTTTTTCTGTAAATGGAGAGACCTGCATTCTGCCCTCCACTCTGAATAGGGGCATCTAGAAATTGCATTCTGGTCCTGAAGCAACATGACCCCCCAAATGGTCCCCGCACTCTCCCTGTCTTTTGAGACTTGCCACCCTCTATCTTCACCATACACTTGAGACACATATACTCCAATACATTTGCAAAGGTTTTTGCATGTGGAAGTCTAATTCAGGCATTGTTTTTTTTTTTTTTTTTTTTTTTTTTTTTACCCCAGGGGAAATTTTTAGCTCTGTTTACCTTCTGATGTCGGTTTTTCTTTGTGTTTTTTTTTTTTCTTCTGGCTGCAGGAAAGCAATCTCCCGGGCAGGCCTGCAGCACCTGGCTCCTGTACATCCCCTCAGCCTTCCTGTGGCAAATGGTCCAGCGAAGGAGCCCAGAGCGACTCTGGACTGGAGTGTAGGTGTTGGCTTTTTCATCTAAACAGAATTCAATTTGCATGTGTGTCTCTCTCATTCTTAGGATCATGGTGGCTGCAAAGCAAGACTTAATAATTTTCAGTATTGCTTACTGACCGATCTTCAGATACATAAGCCATAGCTCCATTCTCAGACTCCCAGCAACATGGTTCCTTTGTATGAAATCAGATGGGTTTCAGACTAAAATAAAAACTTCACGAATCATTTGAAGCACTACTGCCTGGGTTTGCAGCTGGGCGATGTAAAATACCTCTATGCACGTGCTTTATCGGTTCTTGCCAAGCTGACGATGAATAGAGCATCCCCTTAGCAACATCCTGGAATCTAAGCCTGATTTCCTCAGATCAAGCTACCTTCTTTTCTTTTTTGGTGCTTTTTCCCCCTTCCTGAGAAAAGATGACTTCACTTTACATTTTAGGCACTTTCTGCCCTCCCGTCTGAGATACTACTTCCCCTAACAAAGGTAGATTGGTCTTGTAAAAGTGGTTTGGGTAGAGTAGCCAATTTGAACCAAAAGACATCCACAAAAACTATTAACTGGAGCTGAAGATTGCATTCTGAAATTCTTCAGTTAATTAGAATACATGTATTGAGGGTCTTCAGTGAGTCAAGTTCTTGGCGAAAGACATCTGTAACTGTGGACTGAAAGGCTTTGTTCCTACTGAACGAATGAGGTATAGGGAACAGCATGAAGGTAGAGGACAGCTGCCCTGAAATTCTGCCAGTCTGGTCTTGATCGTTCTATTTGTTTAGCATTTCTCAGTTGAGTTCAACAATGGGGATAATTCACGTTCCCCCTTATGAAAGAGCATGGTGGGATGGGGAAAAGGAAAAGAGTTGTTTTTCATTCATTTAATTTCTTTTTGGCCCATATGTCATGATTTCATGTCCTTTTATATTAAAATAATTCTTCCTGTCTCCCAAGAACACACTTATTGACATTCTTACTTTACATTCTGGACACATGCCAGTGTAGGCTGCCTACATTTATGAAGTTCCAGACAGAAGACTGGACTTAATTGAGATGCAGCTTCTTCCTTGATAGAGCCCTGAGAATGCTCCAGTATCGCCTGTGCGTGCTGAATTGGTACTCAGGAAGAATGTTCCTTTCCTGGACTTTCCCTTTACTCTAGGATACTTACTTAGTAAACTCTTAAACCATAATAGAGTATAGAATATATTGATACCACTGTTTATATAATTAAAAAATAAAATGTATAAACAAACAGATAAATAAGATCAAAGAGCAACATTCCTGGACTAATGATGAGAATGTTATGAATCAGGGACCCACATCAGTTAGTTTCATATTCATTACGCCTAAGCCGTCCTCTGACCTAAAGAAGCAGGACCCTGTTTGAGAGGCAAGATTCTAATGAGGGCAAGTTTAAATTATTTAGATAGAAAAAGTCATTAAATCCTTTGCCCCTTGTGTGACATCCATCAAGTTACTAGATTTCTTTTGGCCTCAGTCTCCTCATCTACACATGGGGACAATTGTGGCCCCTCCCTAAGGGGGACTTCCTAGGTGTTATTAGGATCAGATATGGAAGTAAGTGTGCAAGTTCTTTGTAAACTGTGCAGCCTGAAGATTTATTTAATTAGAAAAAAATAACGATTAATTCATTAACTCATCACCCCATTGAGCCCCTGTTTAGTGCCAATGCCTCTTGCTTCCTGGGGATTCTGAGGTGGGGAAGATCAGTTTCTGCCTTCAAGAAGCTTAGGAAGCAGTCAGTAGAGAAGAAACCAATAGCAAAAATACCTAGAATAGAGGAGCACATCTTCAGGGAGTGCCAGGAAGGATGCTTCATCCCCTATTTGATGGTAGAAATAGTTACCAGAAAAGGCTTTGAAAAAGAAGTGTCCTGCTTGAGCCGAAGCTTGGCAAGATGGTGTGATTTTCTGATTCCTGTAGAGATGTATGCACTCTAATATTTCATCAAAATGGTATTTTGGGCTAGTGGTGGGAGGCTGCACTACATAGCGGGGGAAGAGTTAGTAGGGACCAAGTTCTTTCTTCCTCCCTCTCCTTTGATTGTGGGTGCCCTGTCATCACGCCCTGGAGAAATCATGTCCTGGCAGGAAACACTCTGGGGATGTTTAACAGCAGAGGGAGCACTGAAAGCCTCCTCTTTAGACACTCCTTCTGAGGGCATATTTGAAGATCTGACATGTAAGGACCTATAAAGATATGACTCTGGAAAAAAAAATGAACTGTGGGCTGTTGTTGCTATTAGTGAACAGAAGCCAGTGACCAACATGACAATTCCTTATTATGATCACGTAGAACATGTTTCTCAGAAGAGAGGAAGAATAGGCAGATTGTTAAAAACATTTTAGACACTTTTTTTTTTTTTTTGCTAAGACTTGCCCTTACTCCACAATTTTTGGCTTTTCCTAACAAATATGCTTTTCACCAATTTAATTTATGTCACCTTAGTGTGCTGGTCTATTCAAGTTGCTGAGCCATGATTTTCTTTGTTCTGCTGAAAGTGGGAGCCCAGGCCACAGGCTTGACCGGTCTCTGTCATTCCCTCATTCCACTCCCCTGCCTGGCTCCCAATAGAAAAGTGGCATGACTGTCCCCTCTACCAGCCCACTCTTCTGGACTAAAGGCATTGAAATGATCAATTTACACTTATTCACTAATAGTATTTTCTGAACTGTACTTTGGCTTGGAGCCTTCTATGAGTCTCCCAAATGAGGAGGAGGTTTAGGGGGACAAGGGTCATCTCAAAGGCCTATAGGACCATGACCTCCCGACTTAGGTCACCTCCCTTCTCTGCATTTCACCAGTGAGAAAACAGATACAAAACCTACTTGTGGAGCATCCAAAGTTGCAAGACATATCAGGCTGAATTAAAAGCTGGAATTAAAAGCTTAGTTCCTACGTTTTCTACCTGTTGTAGAATCCCAAAAGGGCTCTTGTCTTGACTCCAGTATATGTACCAAAGTCTTTAGAAGGGGCACAGCTCTTTCCTGAAGATTTTTGTGCAAAGGGCTTTGATGTACAGCCTGCTTGTGGGGGTGCCTGAGACCGAGGAGGGCACTGGCTTGGTGAGCCCAGACATTAGGCACCTGTGCACTTCGGCCAGTTGTATACCATTGCAGGAGTCAGTTTTACGTGTCGGGTGCACAAACCTAATAGTTTCCATCAAGTATTCATATTCTCGTTTCCCTACTTAGTGATATATATTCTCTTTCTCTTATTTTTAGCTGTTCCTCAGAGTCCTAACACTTCGCTCTTGCTGTGATTTACTCAAATAGTTATGACTTCTAGGATTCCCTGTATCACATGATCTCATTTTCTTGGCGACCCTTCATCAAAATTCACTCCTGCTGCTTGAGCACAAGCTTGCCCCTCCGTGCACGTTTGGGATAGAAACCTGAATGCTGATGTGTGAGGAGTAGTCCAATCAGTCTTCAGGATGGTGCCTGAGCCTTCTATTGACAACAGTAGACTCGTGGAAATTGCTGTTTCCTGTAGAGATTCCCTCTCTCCCTCTTTGCCAGATGATGCTCATCTTTTCAACTGAACTAATTCTGTTTATTTTATTCACATTTTGCTTTGTTTCCTCACAGTACCTCTACACACAGTGCATTGTCTTACAAATCTTAGAACCAGATTGGTGGTTTTTGGTTGCTTTTTAAATTCTAGGTCCTCAGTTTGATGTCAGGCTCCTTGAAGGGAGGGGCAATTTGTTCTTCTTGGTTCTTCTTCTTCACCATGGAGAGGACAGCATCATAGGCCTCCCCACTATCTGGCTACTGATGTAAGGGGACAAATTGATTGTAGCTTTTCTGTTCAGTCACTGAGAAGGGGACATTTTACTGAGAGTTGACCGGCACTCAGATAATCTCCAGTTCCTGAAAGGCTTGGTAGACAAGAGTCCAAAGCCTGCTTGAAAAAGAAATAGATTTATGCTATTTGAATCCCAGGTAATTCTTTTCAAATTTCCTTCCTAGTATAGTGCATTGGGTTAAGTCTTAAAGGATAACAGTGTTCTGATGTCATTCCTCCCTTACTTATCCCCTTTTCACCTTCACGGTGACAACCTGTGGGGGCTGCTCCCATGGACACCATGCCATGCATGTCAGTAAAGCCACTCTTCAGGGAAAATAAACAAAATTGCCAGAAAGGGAGTAATGCTCAAATAGGAAAAAAAAAAAAAACAAAAAACACACCTCATCTCCAGGGCTGGAATCCAAGTTTCTAGTTTAGAATGAGTTAGCCCCTTTAGAAATGTGTCTGTTGCATAGATAATGTGTGTCTTCTCTTAACTGTCACATACCTTTTCCACAATGGAAACTTAATTTGGACTTAGAGATTTCTCCCTTGTTTTTAGTGTTATGGCAGGGAGCATAGGAGCTAAGTCTTCCTCTCTCTCCACTGTTGAATAATAAGTTTTTGCCCATTACACTGCCTAAAACAACTTTCAGAGCAATGGTGGAAAAACCACCCAGATCTTTTTTAAAGGGTGTGTAGGCTTTACATCGATTTTAATTTCAGTTCATTTTTTCTCCCTCTTTTGAACATTATCTCCCATTCTGAAGGCTATGGAAAATAGCTTCAGCACAAATAAAGCCAGATTCTAAATCCAGACCACATTTTCTTTCTTCTAGTTGATGATGCTATGAAAAGAAGCTTTTTCTCCTAGGCAGGTAGAAACATAACACAGTAATACACAAGCTCACCACTTGGTTCAGGGACAAGATTAGGGAAACAGAGTCTTCGTGCGGGATTGGTTTAAACTGGGTTATGAATCTAGGTCATCTTATCTTTAGAAACCTTGAATGAAGAGCCAGGAGGAGGCAGGTGTGTATGCGTGCATGCGCGCATGTTCTCATTTCAGTCTTATTTCAGGTGGCACGTCCTGACAGGCCTAGTGCCTTTAGGCCTTAGCTCTTGTCCCTTCAGGTTTGAGTGTTTTCCCTGATAGGGACTCTCACCTCAGTGTTTTCCCCACTCCCATCTCCATTTCAAACACTGTTAAATCAGGTTAATCAAAGTATCAGATGGCTGAGAGGTCATGAGGAGCTCACCACCTATAAATTTTACCTATAAATCAGTGAAGGTCCTGGCCCTGGTCAGCCCTGGTAGTAGTGGGACAGATCTAGCATGATTTCATGCACCCCCGCTAGTCCTTTATTTCCCCAAATTGTGAGAAATTTAAATTAAGTCAACTGGCTGCTGGGGGATATCACTGAATCCCGTAATCTCACAGGTCACTGAGAAACACCTGAGTCTAAACTTCTGCCTCCACGTAAGTGATTATCTAAACTAACACTGCCCAAATGAGAAAGAAGGAAATCTGGCCATGTGTAGCAACATGGATGGAACTTGAGGGTGTTATGCTGAGCGAAATAAGTCAGGCAGAGAAGAGAGATACCATATGTTTGCACGTATAGGTGGATTAGGAGGAACTTAACGGAGGACCAAGGGGGAGGAGGAGGGGAAAAATAGTTGAGGAGAGGGAGGGAGGCAAACCATGAGAGACTTTTGAATGCTGAGAACAAACTGAGGACTGATGGGGGTGGGGGGGAAGGGGGGTGATGGGCATGGAGGAGGGCACTTGTGGGGATGAGCGCTGGGTGTTATATGGAAACCAACTTGACAATAAACTATTAAAAAAAAAAAACTAACACTGCCTAATAGAAATATATGTGAGCCATAAAGTAATTCTAAATTTTCTAGTAGCCACATTAAAAAAAGGTAAAAATAAGTAGACAAATTTAATTTTAGTAGCATATTTTGTTTAAGCAAATAAATAAAAAATATTACCATCTCAACATGTAATCAACATAGAAATTATCAGTGAGATGGTTTGCATTCTTTTTTTATTCCACAGTGAGTATTTAAAGTCTGCTGTGATTTTTACATTGACAGCACATCTCAGTTAGTGTTAACCACATTTCAAGTTCTCAAGAGCCATATGCTTATTGGACAGCACAGATCTAAACTATCCTAGACAAATTCTATCTATTATTATCCTGAAGACTTTCAGGGAGAGATAGTCCAGACTTCTATTTCCTTTTGAACTTGTAAGGACATTTGCATGGGATACACATTTATAACTTTCTTACTATTTCAAAATATTTTTATAAGCAAATGTCTTCCTTTTGTATAGATTATTTGCTTCTAGTGCCAGTGCACTCTATCTGTGTTATTCAGTCTAAAACTCCTCCCTATCAATACATACATTTTGATCTTTGCACCTATGACCATTAATAGGACTTCAGGAGAACTTGAGAGCAAGGAATCATATATGTATGTATAAATCGATTTCTGTATCTCCCTACATGGATCTCTACTCTTAGGTAGCTAGATCTGTTTTTATATACAGATCAATATGTACAGACATATGTATATCTATGAGATTTGTCTCAGTACTCACAAAAACAGAAGAAATGTTATCTTCATTTCAAAATGGGAGAGCTATTTATTTTTTCTTTCTGGCACAGATGGATACTCTGAGTTGTATATTGTTTGAGATGGTATTTCAAGGTGGATGTGTAGAGAAGAAGGAAAGAGTTTCCTGGGTGGGGAAAATGGACTAAACAAAAAACATGGCACAAAGGAAGGAAGATATGGCTATATTTAGAGAAGTAAGAAGAACAAAGAAAATGTACAAAGATGAATACAAGAAAGATTAAGGATAGATTGGTGTCATTAATAGAAGGTCTAGTACATGAGATTAAATTTGTTTTTTGTTTTATAAATAATAGGGCATCATTTAAGCATCCTGAATAAGAGAGAGGGATAATCTTAGTTATATTCTAGAGGAATTAATTTTTCAGCAGTGTAAAATATCAGAGAGGATGTCAGAATTAGAATTCAGAGCAGAAGAAACTAGGACCCAGGTTAGATACAGTCTTCATTATGCAATAGTAGCTTGGGGGTAGATGTAGATAATGAAAGGAAATCCAGGCAAAAATATGAGGCCTGTATTAGTTGAGGTAGACTAGGCTGCAATAAATAAAATGCTCAGAGATATAATTGCTCTATAGAAGTGTACTTCTCCCTCACGTAACAGACCAGGACTGTTCCAGGTAGGTTGAGTGGGAGGTGGGTCCTGTTCCACATAGTTATTCAATGCCCCAGATAGTTGCTCTTACATCTTCACCAGATGGCTTCTGAAATCATCCCAAAGGGCCACTTCTCAAATATCCAGTATGGGAAAAGAGAATAGATGAATGCATATGGAAGGTTTCAATTGGCCAAGTCTGAAAACAGTACATGTCACTTATGCTTATGTTCCATTGGTTAGATCTTGGTCACATGGCCACATCTAATTGCAAGGGAGGCTGGGTAATACAGTATAGCTGTATGTCCAGGAAGAAGGAAATAATAATTTTGATGAATGGCTATCAGTCTTGGCTACAAAGGCCAAGGAAAGAAACATGGATAATGCTAACATCTGCGGGTTATAAGGGAAGAAACACTGGAATGTGTCCACCTTCAAACTGCCAGTTATTTTACCAGCAAAGTGGGTTTATTTGTGACTAACAGAGGTATTGCAACTTGGGACATGCAAACTATGGCTAACCATAGGTGAGTCTGGAGATCAAAGGAGAGGAACGTTACTTTATAGAGGAAAGGAGTAAGTTGAGAGGGGCTGCTCTGAATGGAAGTCCATTGGAGAAAAGTGAGAGTTCAGGGAGGTCATGACTTCTTGTTTAGCTGAGTTGTGGCATTTTCTTATTGGCTGAGCTTGTTGCTGGGCAAGAAGATATTCTTTTCTCCTGCTGGAATAGTAATGTAGGCTTCTTCCTGTTGAGAATGCAAGGTAAGTCTCTTCCTGTTGGGGGTCTGCAATTAATGACAAGTAGTAGAGTGTAACAGCTTCCCTATCTGGCTTCCTGATCCCATTTTAAGTGAGATTTCCTTTATTCAGTTTCACAAGAGTAATCACAACAGTAATAATAGAAACTATATTGAGCACCTATTAACTTCTTATTGTGTGCAAGGTATTGAACTTTATGCATTTTCACATTTAAACATCACTATGATCTTGTGAGTGAAGTATAGTTATTATTATAATTTTAGTGGTGAGTAAACTGAGGTTTAGGGGAGTTAGAGAGGCCCTAGGTCATATAGCTAGTCGTTGGAAAGTCTATTTCATGTTTATTAATACTGAGCTAGAGAAGGATTCATCAGAAAGATAAGAAGAAAGCCATAATAGTTCATTTGTCTACTTTATTCTGTGTGAGTGCCATCCAAACTGGATACCTTTATGCACAATTCAGGAGTCCCCAATACCACCTTCATTTTTGACATCGATTGCAGATTCGGGAATCCCCAATAGCATACCCAAAATGTTTAGTAAACTACTAGAATAACTCACAGAATTTACTGAAAGCTGTTATACTCACATTTACGGCCAATTACAGTGAAAGAATACAGATTCAAATCTGTCAAGGGAAGAGGTATGTGGTGCAGCCCTCAGGAATGTTCCACAGGTGGGGCTTTCAGTTGTCCTCTCCCAGTGTATGTGTGGACAGTGCTAACCTCTCCTAGCAACTGTAAGTGACAATACATATAGCATATTCCCACTGATCTGAACCTTAGTGTCCAGAGTATTAATGGGGTGTCATGTAGAAATGGCCGATTCCTGCGTGGTTGACCTTAATCTCTAGCTTCTCTGGAGGCTGAGCTGATATACGGCTCTAAGCCCCACCGTAACTCATTGTTCTCTTGGACTATCTGCATGTCCCAAGGCCCCAAGGTAAACAGGTAGTCTTATCAGGCAGGACATTCCAAGCACTTAGAGAGATGACCTTCCTAGAGTTGAGGGCAAAGTGCAGACTTCTCCTTGGGTAACTTCTTTATTATGTACTTTATTAGGCGTCAGACAAGACAGATGTGCAAGAAAAGGATGAGGCATGGGAAAAAATGTAGTGTAGAAAAATGTGTGCTTCATCATTGTCTCACGTGACTTTTTTTAAAAAAAGGCTTTTCTTCTGTTTGTGACTTTACAAGACTGTCATGTTTCTATTAAGCACCCATGTTTACTTCTCACAGTTTATGATTCCAGACTAATGGACAGATAAACATAATTACCCCTTTCTACCTTTTGGAGTTGCAGATAACAAATATGTACATTCATTCATTTAGTCATTGATTCTTAATCTTTCATCTTTTCAATTCCCAAAATTTATTTGTCATCTACTATTTTCCAGGCACTTAGTCAAGTACTGGACAGTCAGTGTTCACATGGAGCTTAGAATCTAGTATATGAAGAAACATTAATCAAATAATCATGCCAATGAGTGGATAGTTGCTAACAGAGATAAATTATGGAAAGGGAAGATGCTTTTATGAGAGAAACTAACAAAATGACTTAGACTTTGGAGTCAGTGATGGCTTCTTGGAGGAAGTAACACTTGATTTGATGACTAGAAAGTGAATAAAATGAACTGCATAGAATCAGAATGGAGAGGAATAAACAATTTGGATATAATAAACATCATAGATAGTGAATGGCCTTTGACGATGGGCTATTGGGACATTCCAAGCCAAAGATTTTGGAGGATCCAGTGGTAACAGAAGTGGCCAGTAATTGAGTTTCATACCCCGTTTGAAACTGGAGTCAGTAACATTAGCTGGTGTATAGGAGTTAGAAAGAGAGATATAGAATGACCCCAACATTTTTGGTAAATATTTGCAGTTGTAAGAATGGAAATACCATTTGCTGAAAATTTAGAGAGATTAGAGTAAAAGCAGATTTAAGGAGTGTATCAAAAACTGAGTTTTGTGAGACTACAATTTTGAGATGCTTATTGGTTTTAAGTGGAGATATTGAGATAGCAGATGTTGTTTTTTATTTTTATTTTTTGTATGGATCTGAAGTTCAAAGAAGAGGTTTGTACTGTGTGAATAATTTGGGGAGCAACAATTAATAGATGGACTCTCAAACCATAAGAACTAAATGTAATATCCTAAGGACTAGATGTGATGGAGAAGAGTAAAGATCTGAGAATGAGCTGTGGGATGCTCTAATATTTAGAGTTTAGGAATATAGGAAAGGTCCAAGAATGAAGACTGTGATGGAGTGGCCATTGAGGTGCAACAAAAATGAAAGGAGTATAGTGTTTCTAGGATGCAAGTGTCCCTAAAGGAAGGGAATGATCATCTGTGTCAAAAGCTGCTGATTAAGATAAAGACTGAGAATTGGCCATTGGATTTAGCCATGTGAAGTTGCTGATGATCTTTTTTTTTTTTTAAATTTTAAATTTTTTATTTTTATTTTTTAATGTTTTTATTTCTAGGAGAGAGAGAGACAGCGTGAGCAGGGGAGAGTCAGAGAGAGAGGGAGTCACAGACTCTGAAACAGGCTCCAAGCTCTGGGCTGGCAGTCAGCACAGAGCCCGATGCGGGGCTCGAACCCACGAACCACTAAGCGAAAGTCGGACGCTTAACCGACTAAGCCACCCAGGCGCCCCTTAAATTTTTTTTTTAAATTTATTTCTACAAGAGAGAGAGAGAGATAGCATGAGCAGGGCAGGGTCAGAGAGAGAGGGAGTCACAGACTCTGAAACAGGCTCCAAGCTCTGGGCTGGCAGTCAGCACAGAGCCCGATGCGGGGCTCGAACCCACGAACCGTGAGATCATGACCTAAGCAAAAGTCGGACGCTTAACCGACTAAGCCACCCAGGCGCCCCTATTCTGTTGTTTCTTTAAAGGCTTGTGCATTGAAGGCTTTTCCCTTATCCCCAGGATCTATCCATCCTGTTGACTTTGAGCCTTCTCATTATGTATCTGTAGTTTCATGTCTCTTTGCTTAAAATCTCTCTGGACTACCATATGCCTCATCTCTCTTCCTCTCTTACCTTTTTTTCTCTGGTGACTGTATATCAAGTCTAATATATCAGTCGAGACATGTTCTAGAATTTATTATTTAACAACTTGAAGGGTAGGGTAGGGTCCACTGGATTATGAGGTCTCAGACTCTATGCACATGAGTCACTTTAGAACTTTGAAAACTCATGATGTCCAGGTTTCACTTCATGTTAGTTAAAATAGACCTTTTGGGGCTGGTTCCCAGGTATTCTTAAAAACTCACCAGGTCATTTTAATGAGCAGTCAAATTTGAGAACCAGCAGGTCAGAACCACTGTGGCAGGAAGCCTCTTGTCTTTGTTCCCTCTTCCCTTACAAAGGACAGTCTTTCTAATCAGATCACCACTCCAGAGTGAGGTGAGCTAATCCTAGCGGCCGTGCTGTTCCGGACTCTGAGTCAAGGTTTTCAGCAAGGCTCTGCATGCCTGCTGGTGGTATGTATGCAGGGGGCACATAGCCCCTGGCCCAGGGGAAGCCTACCAGCCCCATAAGTTAGTGGGGTGCTTGCAAATCTGAGTCCCTGGGTCTTGACTGTTCCTACCTGCCGTACTTGACCTACCAGAAGTTAACTTCTGGCCAGCCTAGTTTTTCATATTCATTATCAATGACTTTTGACCATATGACCCACTGCAACATTTTATTTGTCACTTTCTAAAACTCTTGGCAGAATTTTACCATTTTTGGTTTCCCTAACATTTCATGCTATAATTATGTGTTTAGTTTTCATGTTTTCTGGTAGATTTTACTCCATGGGTTACCACACTAACCCAGTGCCTGGCACCAGTGGTATGGAATAAATGTTTATTGAATGAATTAAAGAAGAAAAGAATGAAAAGGGATTTTATTCTATAAATGGCTATAAAGTAAAATTAAGTTTCCAGTAGTAGACTAGTTTAGATTGTGGGGATCAATTTCTTTAGGATAAATAACAAAGATGGGCCATATATATGTATGTATTCATGTATATATGTATGTATAAGATAAGTATATATACTGTCCTCATCCATTCCTATCTGAAAATTTTTAGGGTCTAAACCTGTAGCTGTTCTTTTCTTTCTTCTCTTGTTTTTCTACAAGACTGACTATGAGGGGAATCCGATTTTCCCATTGACTTCCATAAAAAAAGATGAATATGACTTTCTACAGGAAAAAAATGACCAGTAGAGAAGAAAAAGTTTTGGTGAAAAGATGGTCAGTCACCCTTTGACATGGAGGGCGATGATTCTTATTAGCATTGGTTTTGAGGCACTCTGTGACGTGCAGGGCAATCCTGCTCCCCCCACCCCTTAGAGAGTTTCCTTTTCCATTGTCTGTGATCCCTCAATATTGTAGAACTTGCAAATCTCTCCTGCTCCTCACTTTCCCTGAGAGTTCTGAGAGTTGGTGTCATGTTTCCTGGATTGTGAAGCATCTATAACCTTTGGTTATTCTTGCCTGAAAATTATTTGAGCTTATTGGATCTTAAAGGAAAGGTATTGAATTGGAATCTGAAGACATATATTTAAGAAATAGATGACCCTTTGTTATTTATTTATTTTTTTTTTTCAGTTTCTCCTTGGTATATGTTTATGCTACTTCGTGTTCAGCTTTGGGATTCAGAAGGGAGTCACTTGGACATTTCTGGAGTCAGTTACTATAAAGATGACTCACATATAAGATGTACTTCTAAATTGCTTGGTTTTTCTATAAAGTTCCTTAGTGAAGTCATTTAACAAAACACTATAGACTGGGTGGCTTAAACAACAGGAATTTATTTCTCACAGTTCTGGAGGCTGGGAAGTCCAAGATCAAGGCCCTGGTAGATTCAGTGCCTGATAAGAGCCCACTTCCTGGCTTGTAGATGGCTGCCTTCTTGCTGTGTCTTCACATGACCTTTCCCCAGTGTTATGTGTGAAGAGAAAGAAAGATCCCTCTCATGTCTCTTCTTATAAGGGCACTCTAATCCCAGTCACAAGGGCTCTATCCTCATGACCCATTTACCTTCCAAAGGCCTCATCTTCAAATATCATCACACTACAGAGTAGGGCTTCAACATATGAATGTGAGAGGAATCACAATTCAGTCCTTAGCATCTCCCCACTGATGAACCAGATAAAAACAAGAGCAATTTACCTGTAAGATCAGTAGACTTCATCTCTTTATGCGTAACCATGTACAGTGCTTTCCTTAATAGCTCAGTGTCCTTTTCAAGCAAATGAACAAAATACACAATTAATACATAAATCTATCATGTTTCTAAGGTAGTGTGCCAGGTGAAGGAATATGGAATCCTAGTCATCATCCTGTTGAAGAAATATTCCACTCCCCCGACCCACACCAATGGAACATTGTGCATTCCTGAACATCAGATTGTTACACTGGTGTAGCCTGGCACAGCACCTCTGTTTGCAGGCAGAAGTATGTGACTATATTTAGAAGCAGGGAAATCGCTCAGCTAGAGGAATCTAGAATTATATGGGCGAAGGCCCTATTGAAGTAGGAAAAGTGTGAATTAGTAAGAGTTTATTATGCTTTGAGTACATAGTGACTTAAACTAAGTTTTAAGATATTAAGATAATTAAGATATATTACTGATAGAATATATCGTTTATCCATTACTGATATAAATGTAAATGCGTCTTCAGTCTTTAAAGTACTTTAATACAACTATCCTTCTTCATAGCTAATTTGCTAAGTAAAGGCAGCTTTTAATAGGATTTCAGTCTCAGTTGTCACGGAGTCCACAGTCTTGATAAATATGACCTTACATTGAACAATTTGAGGAATTTTTCTTCATTTGTGTAATATATGTTTCACAGATTACCACATCCCTGGATAAAACATTTATAGGCCTAATGTTCGTTTCAGTTATGGCTCAGAGAAAGTTTTTCCAAACAGCTTATTCTGTTTCTAGAATTTTGGTAGGATCAGTGCCAACAGTATTTTCAGGGGAAAAAATGAGAGGTGTTTAAACTGTGTGGGTTCACTTATTTTTTTGCATCCAAAATCTAAATTTGAGATCTCCCCCTTTCGTACCTGAAAAGAAAACTGAAGTCAGGTGGGTCTTTCCCTTCCAGGAGAATGCCGTGAATGGAGAGCACCTGTGGCTGGAGACCAACGTCTCAGGAGACCTGTGTTACCTGGGAGAGGAGAACTGCCAAGTCAGATTTGCAGTGAGTGTGCTCCTCGGATCTCTGGGTTCTGACCTTCCCTGGGGAAGGCCTCCACGTTGAATCTGACACAGCATGGAGGCCACCGTGCCTGAATTTCCAAGGAGAGGGTTGAAAGAGCCTGTCCCTTGTGAGACAGTTGACAGTTAACATAATGGCTTTCAAGGGGTCGTTTTAATGGCTTGAGGGCTTGGCTATGCAGGTTGAACTTTGGTATAATGTGCTACTTTATGATGATTCCCAGGGTTGGTTTTTATTTGTGTGTTGGAGGTAAGGGAGAGGGTAAATGTGCATAAGTGTTTGTTTCCGGATGGGGTGTCTGTGTGGAGAGAGGGCTGAGTGTGGACGCAGTGCCTCTGTGGGAGGGACTGACTCTCTTGTAGAGGGGTGTGTACGGTGGAGGGTATTGCTGGTGCATGAGAATGGCGATGGTGAAATGCCTGTCTGGTGCTGGGGTTGGCTGGCAAATACAGGCATACTTTGTTTTCTTATGCTTTGCTTTATGGGGCGTCACAGACCCTGTGTTTTCTTGTTTTGTTTTGTTTTGTTTTTACAAATTAAAGGTCTATGGCAACCCTTCCCCAGACGCCTTTTTTCCAACAGCATTTGCTTACTTTGAGGTGATTCTCACAATATTTCTGACTACTTCATTGTTATATTTGTTATTGTCATCTGTGATCAGTGAATATGACTGGCTGAAAGCAGAGATAATGGTTAGCATTTGTAGCAATGAGGTAGTTTTTAATTGAGGTATGCACTTTTTTTAAAGACATGGTATTGCACACTTACTAGACTGCGGTATAGTGTAAATAGTGATTTAATATGCACTGGAAAGCAAAAAAATTTATTTGACTCGCTTTATTGTGAGACTCACTTTATCACAGTGATCTGGAACCAAACGCACAATATCTCTAAGGTATGCCTGTAATTCAGATCAAGTTGTGGAGGATAAAATTCTAGAAACCAGACAGTTAAATATGTTGGAATATCCCTTACTTTTTATTTATTTATTTTAATGTTTATTTCATTTATTTTGAGAGAGAGTTCATGTGTGTACATGGGGGAAGGCAGGAAGAGGGAGAGAATCCCAAGCAGGCTCAAATCCATGAACCATGAGATCATGACTTGAGCCAAAACCAAGAGTTGGACGCTTAACCGATGGAGCCACTCAGGCACCTCTCCCTTGCTTTTTAAAATTTGCTTTGTATCCTAATTTAGAACCTCCAGTTTAAATGTCAAAATTGTCTTTAGGTTTTGTGAAAAGAGCATGGTTGCCAGGCATTAAGTTGTAAGGAACTAAAATGTTATTGTTGAGAAAGTGAACTTAAAATTTTTGTGTAATTCAAAATTAGTGGTTTGAAAAGAGTAATGGGAAACCTAGAATAGTAAAGAAGAAAGAAGTGTTCTTTCTTACTTGGGGAAATGAGCATCATAAATGACACAATGCATTTTTTTTTTCTTTTTCATTATGTTTGTTTATTATGTGAAAGAAAGGTTTGGGGTAAAATGCAGGACTTTGGAATTACAAGTGAGTATTTTTCTATTAATAACTAATAAGGAAGAAATTGAGTTTCCACTAAAGCTTACAGAAGAATATAACCCGCAGGGACTTTTGTCCAGCTGCCAAAATTGCAAGGCTCATGGAACAAAACTTTAAAAATTGCATTAGCTGTTTTGACGACTGGTTTATAGGTTTTGTTTGGAAAAGTTCATGAGAGTTTAGAGAACCAGAGTGTGTTTGAGTGAAGTTAGGAGCAAATATCAGTGAAAGACCCAGCTGTACAAGGTCTAAATTTTAATCTCACTATTACGACTCACTGATATTAAGAACTGTCTCTTGGGGGCTGGCTACCTTCTTCGAAAAAGAGAGTAGGATGAAATTATTTTAAATTATGCTTCCAACTCAGATCTGTACTTAGCTGTTTGCATTTCTCTTAATCTGGTAAATTCATTTATTTAAATATCAGGATTTCAACTTTTATGCATATGTATTTTTAATTAAAATATAATCTCATGAAATTTGATTAAATTAACTGAAGACCAAGAAATGCTCGGCTGTTTGGACTAAAATGCTATAAATAATGAATTAACATTAGGATCTTAGTTAATTGCATAAACACTGGTCTTGGAATATTAGGTAATATAAAATGGAAAAAATGAAAGCCAGTTTTACTTGCATATATGCTTTTGAAGTATTTCTGCTGATACTGTTGTCATTTGATGGACTATAATTTGTTACGGAGTTCTGCATTATTTCCAAATTACTCCCTTTGATCCTTTTCTGATAGCCTCTTACTGTCGGCCACATATTACCTCTCTTGGCAAATATCTCTACAGATACATACACTCTTGTTAAACCTTGTTTCAGCAAATAGCATCGCTATCTACTGCATGATTATAATTTGGTCACTTTTACCTCTAGGCAGGGAAAAACAACAAAGAATAGGGAAATGTATGAGTAGGAGGCAACAGAGTTGTGAAAATCCCTGGTGCTCTTCTGAATCTTTTTGCTAATTTTATCCCCAATACTTGGCTCTATTAACTCACTTTACAAAGTGTCTGGAAGATGAAGAGCTTCCTCTCCCCCACCCCCCAAAAGAAAGGTTGATGAAAGAAGGAATGGATCAGTGAGGAAGCAGACCTATGGTTGCTCATGATAGGCTCCCAAAGGCTCAGGGTCTTCACCCATGAAGTGGGGGAGATGTTGGGAGCATCAGATGAGATAATGCACTGAAAGAATTTACTGGCCACAGCAACTGACACAGTGAATTCAAAGGGAAAAACAAACCAACCCAGAAAAGGCAGAAGCAGACCATTCATGAAAGAACCACCAATGGCCAAATATACATCTGAAAAATATTTTTAAAAGGCCCCCAGAATAAAACAACTATGAGGAATCAACATCGTGTGCCCATTAAAATAGCAAAGATTCACAAAATGATAACATCTGCTGGTTAGTTTAAGCCTAAATAGTATTCTCATTGTCAGCTGGTAGGAGTGTAAATTGATGCACGATTGACCCTCAAACAACATGGGTGTGAATTATGCAGGTCCAATTATGGAATTTTTCTGGTAAAAACAATACTGTAAATGCATTTTGTTTTATGATTTTCTTAAAAATTTCTTTTCTATAGCTTACTGTATTATAAGCATATGGTACATAGTATAGCATACAACATATGTGTTAATCAACTATTTATGTTATCAGTAAGGCTTCTAGTCAATTTTGAGGAGTAGGCTATAGTAATTAATTTTGGGTTTCAAAACTTATATGTGAATTTTCAACTGCAGAGGGGGTCAGTGTCCCCTAACCCCCATATTGCCCAAGGGTCAATTGTCAGTATGTAGTAAAGCATTACAAATCTAACTGTCTCTCTCTCTAATTTGTGCATCACATTTGGGGCCATTGGCAAACAGGAGAGAGCTAGGAGAAGTGTGCTCAACTTGATTCAGGGTAGTAGGAGGAAGAGTGAAATAACCTGGATTGAAAAAGAGTATTTATGAGGGGAAGTAGAGAGAACAGACATCTTCCAGTGTTTAAAGAACTGCCTTGAAGAAAAGGAAGGGTCTTGCTCGCCATAGTTAGAAACGTAGAACTAAGTTCTAGGTATAGAATCCACTGACTCTAGCATCGAATCTTACATGTATAATAAACATCACCTGGAAAACCTGTTAACGATATAGATTACTATTTCTCTCCTCGCTCCAAATGCTGATTCAATATGCCAGAGCTGGACTTGGGAATCTGTGATTTTAGCATGCACCTCAAATAACTATGGTGCAGATGGTCCACAGACTTAAGTTTGAGAAATGCTCTATTATAAATAGGAAGAACGTTAACAACCAGAGCTGTCCAGCAAGAGATCAAGGTATGTGGAGAGATGGACGTAAGAGATATGTTTGGCAGCAAGTTGGATGGCCATCTTTCAAGGATGCTGTGGGGGCGGGTGTGTGTGTGTGCACATCTGCTTTGGGTCACAGGTTAGGCAAGTTAATCTCCAGGAGAGCCTCCAGTTTAAATGTTTTTTTGCAGCTTTCTTAGAATTGAACAATAGTTTTATAGGAAGAAAGCATGTGCAAATGGATTATGCATTATATTCTCCTTTCTTTTAATGAAGTACCTTTGAAGGTAGCCAACCTGTTGAGACAAGGACCAAATTACCACTACCAGGCACTACCTGCAGGCTTCTAAACAGTGTGCAGGCAGGGCATTTGGAGGAGAAGTGAACCCATCACCAAAGATATGCCTTTCACTTCTTACCTTATTTTAGCAAAGCAAATGTCATGGGTATAAGTTAGGAGAAGGGAGAAATCAGTGTGGGTTGAGGTAGACAGAGGCGGCTTCATAGCAGTGGGGCTGCAGCACAGTTTGAAAGGTGGGTAAGATTTACATAAGTGGAGTGGGGCAGAACATTTTAGCAAGAGAGAGGAACATGAGCAGACTCAGAGTCAGGAGCAAGCTCTGAACAAGGGAGGAGGCAATCATCAGGCACGCATGAGCACACCAAAGGGCATGTGTTAGGTAAGAACGGAAATAAGGACAGATGGGGGCTGTGGTGTCCATGTCTTCTGAACGGAAACTTGGAGTGCATGTTATAAATGTCTGTGTGCTCATGAAGCATGGCCATAACATAAATTGTCTCAAGGGAGACAGTTTTGAGGGTGAGAAAGGCTGCTGGGAATAATAGTGCTGTGACATTAAGTGCAAACTAGAACTGCATCGGGGACACCGAGACAGTCACCCTCATTTACAGGGACATTCCAATAGTCTATTGAAACCCAAAGCAAACCTGCACATCCAGGACTTCCTGCTGCCATGTGGACTGATACTTGGGGCCCCTATTGGAGGGGATTGAAAGCAAGGCAGTGACATCATAGGACATGGAAGACATTTGTAGGAGAGTTTGCTCCAAAGCCTTGGGGCTGAACCAGATGACCTTTAAAAGCCTTCATCTTCTGCATTTCTCTGGTGGCAACATTTAATACTGTAGAATGTCTGTGAGCAGAAATTTAATGGGATTAAAGTTGTTCCTAAATCAGCAACAGTCCCGAAATTAGTAACTGCTTCTTTTTCTGGTCTAGAGAATAGAAAGGGATGCAGCAGTAATGAAATTGGAGCAGAAGGGTCACCATTTCCCAACATGATTATGGGGAGAGACACTGAATTAAAATTCCAACCAGGACCACTCTCATTTGGTGCTATTTATTGAGGTGGAGATTACTTCATTCATTTATTCTTTAAGTGTTTATGGGCCGAGTACCCCGTATTGGAAACTACAGACAGTGTTGAGAGTGACAATTAATTATAAATGATAATATCACAGTTTGGTAGGTGTGCTCTGGGGAAACTCTTCTCATGCTTTCTTGATAGTGTGTTCAAAGATGTTGAGCCACATATTTGCTCCTGAAGAAATTCATACATCCATTAATCAGTGGAGCACATACCAGTGCACACCTTTTTACACTGAAATGACACTTGTCTATGTTGGTATATTGATGCTCACAGCAACTGTGGTCATTGTCAGCAACCTGCCTTGCGATTTGTAGATGGAGATAGGCCCTGTGGAAAGTGGGAAGTAAATGGATTTTGTGAGACTGACCTGAGTTGGAAAGCCTGCTGTTAGATCTGTGTAGTGCGTGAACTTTGGACAAATGTCACCTATTTTGCCTCCATTTCCTCATTTAAAGTGTTGTCATTAAGATCGGCCTCATTGATTCTTATTTCTGGATGAGCATTGTGAACCTAGAACACTTTACTTTTTAATTTTTAAAAAATATTTATATTTGAGAGACAGAGTGTGAGCAGAGGAGGGGCAGAGAGAGAAGGAGACACAGAATCTGAAGCAGGCTCCAGGCCCTGGGCTGTCAGTACAGAGCCCGACATGGGGCTTGAACCCATGAACTGTGAGATCATGACCTGAACTGAAGTCTGATGCTTAACTGACTGAGCCACCCAGGTGCCCCTTAATTTTTTTTTTTTTTTTTTTTTTGAGTAGTTGGTCCCAGCCTGGATCTGCCACATCACAATCTCTGTTGAGCGGCACCAGGTATGAATAAGTTAAAAAACAAAAAAAGACCCAGAACTCTACAGATGACTTGCTCGTGTCACACATAGGTATAGAAGGCCACTGTTCTATGTCATAGAGTGTCAGGACCCCAATGAAGTGGACTGGTCTCAGTGCATTGTGAATACTGACTGTTACAGGTTGAACTGTGTACCCCCAAAAGATGCTAGGGCTCTAAACACCAGTCCCTCAGGCTGTGACATTATTTGGAAATAGGGTTGTTTCAGATAGGATTAGTTAGGATGAGGTCATACTGGAGTGGGGTGGGCCTTACTACAATATGACAAGTGGACTTCTTGGAAGTGGAGGACACACTGGTACACGGAAGGAGGCAGAAACTGGGGCGATGGAGCTGTAAGCCAGGGACCACTGAGGACCACAGGCTGTCATCAGAAGCTGGGAGAGAGGCACAGGGCAGATTCTCCCTCAGAGCCCTGAGAACGGTATCAACCCTGTTGATACCTTGATAGCAGACATAGAGCCCCCAGAACTGTGAGCAAATACATTTCTGTTTTTTTAAGCTACCCACTTTGTGGTAGCCCCAGGAGACCAATGCAGCCGCATCCTGTTAGGTGAGTTATCTCATCTTGGCACATGGGTAGATAGATGCGCATACACCTAGAGGCGTATTTGAAACAGCCTTGATTGAGAATTTCATTGAGACATTTGTAGCTTTCTGGATAAGTGAGCAGACAGGCAGGGAGGTGCCCGCAGCTGAGAAGTGTGGGGAAGGGAGTAGCTAGATGGTTAGGTGAGTGAGAATATGTAGGTTGGGTGAGAGATAAAACGAACCGTCAGACTTCAGAGTGCTGTTACCAGATATCTTTTCTATTTCTAAATGTGCTTATGTCACCTTGTTTGTGTGGGTAGGCTAATGGGTACTGTTCCCTTTGGTTATTGTTTTGTTCATGTTCATGTGTTTTGCTTTCATCTTTTCCTTGCGGGTAAGGTTTGGCAAAAATGGCCACTCGACCTTACCTTACTTCTAAGGTGTCTTCCACTATTGCTTGCAGCTTAACAAATCTAGTTTTATTGAGTAAGTGAATGCATTGCATGAGGGAGGCCATGTGATATGGGGCTAGGCGGTGTGGGCAGTGAGAAACCATACAGATCTAGAGACCAGTAGATCTGGATAAAAATCTTAGCTCTGCCTGGCTTCTCTGAGCCTCAGGTCCTTCTGAGTGATGATCATATCTGCCTCTCAGAATTGGTAGAAGGATTAAATTAGTTGACGAGCATTAACGTCCTTTCTTCTTTTCTCCTGTTCCTAACTTCTATTTCAGCGTCATTAAGCTGAATGAGCTAATTAGTAGTTTGGTTGGACTTTGCTTTCAACAAGACCTTATGTTTGGGATTCTTCTGCTAACCCCAATGCAGACACTTAAACTTCTACCCATCATTTTACCGCTGTGTGGAATATCCATCGTCTTCTAGGTCATGGGTGGGACCGACTGAGTGTGGCACATTGAAGTAACCGGTTCTGGAAAACATCTTACAGGCTGTATCTTCTTGTTGGTGGGTCAGAAGCCTCGTTGCTCTATCACAGCATCTGCTCCCAAGGAGGCTGACCACATCATCACTGGATCCTTGGAAGAAACTTGTAAGAGTACAAGGGCCATAGCTCTCTGCCCTATTTAGAGAAAACTTTCAGCTTTCTGTGGTTTAAAAGAAAAAGCAAGAATGCAGAACCTGGTCACACGTTGTTTGTTTCATCTCAGGAATATGGACGCCCGGGACAGCAGCCTATGTGGATGCTGCTTTGTGTAAATCTCTCTGCTGGGGGTGGACAGGCACATTAGTGCCCCGGGCACGTTTGTGCCCATCTGTGCACGTGGGTCTGGCAGGTGTGGGCCGCAGAGCACCAACATTGGACTCGAGCCTCAGAATGCATCAGGCCTGGCTGCTTGCTGGCCCATCGTGTGCCAGTTGTCCAGCATGGCAGATTGATGGGCTGCACCCCAGATGGCGACTTGGCTGAGTGGGGTGTGGGCTGTTGGAGGGAACGATGAGTGTGGCAGGAAAGCCCCAGGGGCTAAGCCAGCTTTCTGTTGTTTGGGTGCCAGCCTTGAAGACGCCATCTCCGGGGAGCTGCCAAAGCTGCTGTCTGCCAGGGCCTCTCCCACCATTAGGATATTGAGGAGCTAATGAATCAAGATGACTCAGGGAGAGCAGAGCCATCAACCAAAATTTGCATAGACAGATTCTCTGCTCCTGACCCCCTTCATCAGCGGATGTCAGTGGAGGAAGGGCCTGGGGTGTCCCGTGGGTGCAAGTGATGTGCTCTGTATGTGTCTGGCCATATGGTTGGACATTTGCAGGAGATCATCTGAGTGCACACTTAGAACTGTGTCTGGCATGTGGCAGGCCCTCAGGAAATGTTAGCCATTGCTACTATTATAGCTATTGTTGTTGTTGGGCATGTGATTATTTGGTGTAGAGTGCTGTCCATACACTTGCAGGGAATTTAATATTGATCCTGCCCAGCTAGTGATCGGTCATGGAGCCCAGGGAGCTTTAGGATTCTGGACTCCTAGGTGATCCTGGATCGACAGTATCATTGGCTTTTGGCGTAGTCTACTTAAAAGAAATCATGTGCTGGAGAGCACTAACAATATGGGGTATTGTTCATTAAAGTGGGGTTATGACCAAATAAGTTTAGAGAGCACTGCACACCTTTAATGTACAAATATGTCTAATGAAGCTGTAAGAAAGACGTAAGGTATGCAGGATTTCCTAGTTTTTTTCCTTGGGGAAGAGATGACTGTTGAATCCATTATTATTCCCACAGAACATCTATTGGCATCTTGTGGGATCTCAGTATTCAGTGGAAAACTGAGAAATATTCACATAATGTCATCTTCCTAGGCCTTGTCAAGGGAATAACAGTAAGAGGCAATTTCCTCCCACCTATAGGTAAAGGAATGTCAGAGAGCCTTAATCACCATCCAGAGTTCCATACCTTTTTTTCCTTTTAACTTTTTTAATGTTTGCTTATTTTTTAAGGAGAGGGATGTAGAGCATGAGCAGCTAGAGACAGAGAGAGAGAGGGAGACACAGAATCCAAAGCAGGCTTCAGGCCCTGAGCTGTTAGCACAGAGCCTGACATGGGGCTTAAACCCACAAACTGCGAGGTCATGACCTGAGCTGAAGTCGGACACTTAACCAACTGAGCCATTCAGGCACCCTCATACCTTTTCTTTATCTTTGTGCAATTATTTTGCCTTTATACTAAACCTTCATTAAGCCAAGTGTGTGTGTGTGTGTGTGTGTGTGTGTGTGTACATGAGCGTGCGTGCAGGCGGGGACACATGTACACACGTGTATTTTATTCTTAGAGTTTGAGCCTCTGAGAATAATTGTCATCTCTTATGCAATGATAATTTTAGATGGAGGCTGTGTTTGTGCGTTCGTACGTGGGTCTATGTTTCTGCGGAGAGGTTTTGTTGTTACTTAATATTGGCACAGTCCTGTTACTTAATGAAAATAATTTGCATCTGCATCTGATTGAACATAGGGTTTACATCTCACCTAGGCAATGCCCAGGTCTATAGAATTGCTTTCCCTTTTTCCAGTGTTCCCCAGTGCAGAGATCTAGAACAATAGAATTTAACCAATATTCTCACTACTCCGAGGCCCAAGTCTCGGCTGAACCATTATTTGCATTAGCAGTTACCCAGAACTACTACCGATCCCTAAGTGAACATTGTCTCTGTTTGTTAGGGTCTTGATGTTGTTTCTGGTCCCCCCCTCACACATGACGCAGATAGAGATTTTAGAGGGTAATGCTATAAAAACACAAAGAAATGGAAAACTTGCTTTGATCCCTACATTTGAGGAGGCATGTGGACTTTGGAATCAAAAGGTGACCTGGCTTTGAGTCCAGGCTCTGGGATTTTCTAATTGTGTGTTGCTGGTCACCATTTTAACCTCTTGTGGGTTCAGTTTCACATCTTTAAAGTGTGGGCAATTTCTGCATCTTACTGTTGTCGTGAAACTCGAATGAGATAATGTATATACAGCAATTAACAGCATGGCAAAATCACAAACACATGATCAAAATCATCCCCTACAGCAGATGTTCTTCCTTCAGGGGGAAGTGACTGCAGTGGATTGTCAGAATCTGATCCCCACAAGGCAACGCCAGAGTATAAACCTTGGAAGACCTTATAATCAGCATCCCTTTTTCAGTGAATAAAAGAGAGGATGGGTCTCATGGAGTGAAACAAATAGCTCAGCTGACAGGCTGTCCCTCAACTCTATGACCTTCTCCCCATTCTCTTGATCTTCTATAACACTCATCACTTTGATTATGAAAAAAAAATCGCTCACCTGCTTGCCTGTGTCTCCACCATGAGAACATGTGTTCCATTTAGTTCAGGGACTGTGCCTGTGTTATACTGTCCTAGATCTTCAGCGCTGAGCACAGTGAATGCAGTGAAGAGTTATGCTGCCATTTTTCATGGAATGAATGAATGAATGAGTTAACAGATTGTTGAGAGAGACACACATATACACACGGACACCTGTCACCAGATCAAACTCTGCCATTTATTTAAGTATCATTATACTTAGCATCCAAGACATTTGAAATCCTGCCTTACTTTTCAGGCTCTTCACAGGGAGGTCCAATACTCACCACTAGTAGGCTCTTGTGGGGTTTTAAGCCCCCGTCAGCCAGTGTCATGCCTACCATGGCCCATTTTATTTGATTCTCTTGGAGGATAGAGACTGCTGTTTACCATTCTTGGCACAGGGGGTCATGGAATGGTTGTCTGTAGTCCATCGCCATAGGCTCTTCTGAGAATCGATCACCTGAAGCAATCATGTCAATTATGTTTATCTTCATCAGTCTTGTTTCCCTAATCCTTTCTCGTTTCCCCTAGTAAGGAAAGCGAGAGGGAAGTAGTATGTTGTAATAATAGAAAGAGATAGCTTTGAGTCAGAAGACATGGGTTTCACTCCTAGCTAATCTATCTTGGGCAAGTTTCCCAGTCTCATAGCGTCTCAGCTCCTTGACTGTAAAATGGGTGAAGTACCTCATTGTTAATGGCTGAAATGAGCTGTACTTATTGTATACATAATATGTATATCATACTACCAGCCATACTGGTAAATACTCTCTGTGATAATGATGTCCTCACTGAAAAATGGTATGGGTAGGTGTGTGTATGTGAGTGAAAACCACACTACCAATGGAGGATACAGCATTGGGTGAACTGTGACTGAAATGGTGGTCTTCCTGGGCTAGACTGGCTGGAAGACTTTCTCTTAATTATGTCATCAAGAGCTTGGGATATAGGAAATAGCAATGGCAGAACAACTCATTTACCACAGTAAGCAAGTAAAGTATTCCGTGTTGAAGCAAATGTATCTAAATTATTTTTTTAGAAGCCTCAAGCTGTGAACTTAAAAACAGCAACAACAAATTGCTCTGTTTCTATGAAGTAAACTGATAATGAGGACATGTTAGGATTCACGCTGCAGGTTAGGGAGTGTCTATGGCGCCATCACACCAGCAAGGATTGAAAGGCAGGCTTTGGTGTTTTCTAGTTTATATTGAGCCCCTGTTCTCTAGGCACTTGATATACTGCCTTAGCGTTAGAGCCATGAAGATCACATACATACACCGTTTCCTGTTAGTTTATTTTTATTATGACTTTTGTAGTATATTCTGCCCATTTTCATATCTAACTGCTTGAAATTCATAAATGTACATCTCTTTGGGTATGTAAGTCTCTGATTATGTGAATACTTATTGGTATCTGTGTACTTATAATCCTATTTATGTAAATTTTTTGCATATATAGTAACACTTCAGTTAATCTATAAGATGCATGGACACTTTGACCTGAGATCCCTTGAAAAGAGTGTAAAAATTCAACAGGCAGCAGCCACAAAATCATCCAGAAAGAACCAAAGATAAGAAGACAGCATGCAATAAAGTTAAAGTCATTGACTGGCTGTGGTCATATAAGCAGGACCTGCTGGCATCTAGGAGGAAATGAATGGGACAGAAAGGTACAAGAGAAAAGACAAGCAGGCAGAAGAGGAAAAAAAAAAAAAGAAAAACAAGAGATGAGGGCAACAAAGCATAGAGAAAGTAAAGTAACCACCAAGAGTAGGAAATAGAATTATGGATTATCAAAGCGTTCTTCTAGTTCATTAGGCTGAAATCCTTTTTTAATGTTTATTTAGAGAGAGAGAGAGAGAGAGCATGCATGCAGGGGAGGGACAGAGAGAGAGAGAGAGAGAGGGAGAGAGAGAAAATGACAGCGTGGAGCCTGATGCAGGGCTCGATCCCACCAACTGGGAGATCATGACCTGATCCAAAATCAAGAGTCAGATGATCAACAAACTGAGCCACGCAGGCACCTCTGAAATCCCTTCTTAATGCATCAGGACCACGAAGGAGGTGGCGGAAGCAATGCCTAAGCGGCATAGCAGTCTAGTGCCTGTCAACAGACACACACACTCAGCATCACACAGTGGGGTGGTCTCCAAGAGCTGCACCGTATTGGTATCTTTCCATCAGACTTGTGCACATTTCTCAGGCCACAATATACTTTCCACAAGTGATAGCTGCAACATATATTTGCATCATCTCTTAGTAACTACACCTGAATTTTACATAGATTTAGATTTATAAAAGATAGTAGCAGTGTGCACTAGTTAAACTCAATTGAGTCCCAACATGTGGACTCCGCCGAAGATTTTCATGTAGCTTTCTATTGCAACCCCCCAGTACCCATCATACTCTTTTTTCATTAGAGGACAATGCCTTGAATTCACTAACATAAGCCACCCTTAGAAGAATCTGGTACACATTTTATTATAAGTGTGAACTGTTGAGATACAGCCAAATATCTCCCCCTTTGCTCCCACACTGAAAATGAATCCTGTGTCATTCTGACCATAGTTTTTACCAATCTTTATATATTGCTCAAAAAATGATGAGGTACCACTCTTTAGAACCAACCATCAACTTTAACTTTGGATTAACATGATTTCTGGCCATTTGGTTTTCCCCAAACTGTGTCTTTGGTGAGCCCCGATTGCCTGTTTCCCGGGAGGAAGGGAAGTTTTTATGAGACGTTTCTGGTCTCCTCTTCAGGCTTGCAAAGTCTGTCCCCTTCCATTAGTTTCCTGCTGTTAGATTTGAGCTTGCTTTCTCTTCAAATGAAAAATCTACACTGACTGTCGAGGAAATACAGCACTTTTATTTGTGTAGAAACAGTCATGAGAAGGCCCTTTTCTCCTTTTTGTGTCTCCAGAGAAGCTGTGGAGCCAGTACGTCTGTGCCTTTGCTCAGGAGGCTCCTGTTTACCCTCTAGATTTGCAGCATGTCCAAGCTCACTCAGGGGATGGTGTCTCCAGAAACATGAACACTTCACGTACACATTGCTTCATGTAAACGTGTTCTTTCGAACACAACAAAATACGCTATTTGAAAAACATATTAAGTGAGTTTTATTGCAGGACTTTAGAGGCCATCTCAACCGTGACAGAGTATGAGATTGTAGTCTGTGTAGTCAGTCAGGACTCACAAGCAGCAAGCTGGCCAGGGTGTAGGTGTGAAGCCATCCTGGGCTATCAATTACGCTATTTGAAGGCCTAAGGCCCAAGGAGAAGACATGGGTGTTAAGCTTAATGGAGGTGTGCATGTGACTGGAGAGGGGTTTACTTTGTCACTTGATCACTCGTGCATCTCAGCCTTCTCTCCTGTTTTATTTTTATCACTCTCATTCAGACCCTAATTGCCTAGTACGTGAGTTATCGCTGTGGACTCTGATTGCTTACTCTCTTTCAGAGAAAGCATGTGTCTTAACCATGATTTGCAAGACCCCATGTGATCTGGCCTGCTGGTATTGTCTGGCCTCGTCTCCACCTAGTTTACTCCAACAACACTGGCACCTTGTCACCGTTTAAACAGCCCAGGGCCCTCATGTCTCTGGGCTTTGCACTTGCTATTGATCCCTTTGCCCAGAATGCTTACCCCCCAGATATCTGTATGACAAACTCCTACTTCCTTCTGGTCTTTCTCAGAATGGAGTTTCTTGTTGAGACCTTTCCTGGCCAAATTCCCTCTACTCTTGGTACTTCTCCTTTTCCTTGTTCTCTCTCCAATTTTTCTCTTTAGCACTTATTTCTATCAACATAATGTATATATTTATGTATCATTTTATTGTTTGACTCTACTAGGATTCAGTAATCTCCATGAGATTAAAAAAAAACTTTGTTCATATTTTGTTCACTGCTGTACCCCTCTGTGCTTGGCACCTACTAGGTGCTTTGTATTTACTGATTGAGTTAATAAATCACTAAGCTCATTTCCTTATGCCTTCCTTCTGCTTTCAGATAGCAGAATGATGACTTTTGGCAACATTAGCCTCAACGACCCTGTCAGTGTTCCATTGCCTATTAGATTAAAATATGTATTTCTCAGCCTAGATTTAAGAACCTCAGGAGTCTTTTCCTGGTTCACTTTTCTAGCCTGATCTGCGTCACTTAACCAGGACTTCTCTTTGGGAAGACTGGCCTACTTGCCAGCCCCAATTTTGTCTAGTATGTTTCCTCCCCACCACTAGAACCAGTACCCAAGTACAGATTCCAGTGTAACTAGCCTGTAGGTACAGCTAGAATAATGTGAGTGGCAATAACACAGACTTTCTGTTCTCTACCCACTGACAGAGAGCTCAGTCTTCTGCATAGTAGCCTTCCCATGCAGTGTCCCCAAGGCCCCCAGAAGGCATTTCATTTGTGACCCAAAAAGTAGCTACACCTATAAGGTAGCTCATGTTTTCTTTCGGGATTGCCTGTTGTGAGAATGCCTATGTCCTGCTGCACGTTTTGTCTCATAATCCCAAGGCCAGCACTTCTCCAGTTTGGGGCTGTGGTGGGGGCTTGAAAGGGAGAAATCCCTTCATTGTGAATCCTTCTTCTTTCTTCCCTCCCTTCCTTCGGGAATGTCTCCTGGGCTCCTACAGTGTTTAACTAGGGCCTCTTGGGAATAGTGTCTGCCATTTGTCTTACCGCCCCTCATGACACAGCTCCTCTGGCTTCTTAACACAGCCAGTGTCCTTGCTGCTCACTTCTGTGGATGCCCTACCCATCTGGTCCTCTGCCTGGGCACACACAAGCCTCTACACCCCAGCTTCCAGCCTGGCACCAAGGACTCATGCCAGCAGATACCTGTGGACCCAGTGACTCTGCACTCCATCAGACATGCTGGCGCCAGTCTCCCTTCCTTTAGGAGACCTCACTGTGTGCTATATCATGAGATTTTGGTTTGCCCTCTTTTGGAGTGTCCTTGATTTTTGAAATGTATATATCTTTTAAGGCCCAATTCAAGAATTTGCTTTTCTGTTAGGTCCTTTTTACTGACTCAGCCTCTGAGACCTTACCCTCCTCTAAGCGATATCCTTCATTGTCTGAGCTGTTCATTTAGCATTTAGCTATGTGTGGCCATCTCCATTAATGAACTTTCCCCCCCCCAAGTCCTTCCTGTCTCCTCAGATGGCTTGCCAGCTTTTCATAGGAAGGACAGAAGCTCCTTCCCCTTTGTTTCCTGCACTGCATGTAGCATTGTCTTACCTTCAATAGGCATGGTTAAAATTATTTATTGACTAAACGTTCATAAATATGCCTTAGAAAAGTCAGGGGTTGACAGATTGCTTCAGCTGCATGGACAACTCATTTATGTAGGGCATCTCAGACCATCGTGACTCCAGAGGACAAACACACGCAGGTTTCGGTGTACTTGAGCAGAGCATGAGTATTTTTGTGCACTCATTTACATGAGTCCTCCACCCAACCTCTTGTTCCTGCTCCTTTTCTTTCAGATATTCTGAGGTACATCTGGCATTTAGAATCTAGGGTGTCGATGCCGAAGAACAGCTATCTTAGAGGGATTCAGCCCTCACCGAGATCTTGTCTGTCCAGACGACACAAAGCATAGACACATAGGACCTTGGCAAATCAGGGTCTTGACCTTCCAACATGGGCCAACAGTCCTCATGCTGTGGGCTGGCCCCTTTACCACAAAGCGAGGTCTCCTTGCAGTAGATGCTATGAGTCAGCTTTGAGATTACCCTTGAGCCACAGGCTCCTCAAGATGTCTGGCGTTTTTTGCTCCTTGGTCCGGGATGTTTGAAATCTTGTTGTCATGAACTTACCAATGTAATGAGGAACCACAACAGGGGTGCACTGGGACTTCAGCTGAGCCACCCTCCTGATTTGTCCAAAATGTCCTCTATTCTCTTTGAGGAAAAGAAGAGCCAGCATAAGTGACAATGGAGGCTGTCCTTGGCTCTGAAATCGTATTAACAGAACTTGCAGATAATGTCTTTCTTTATTTTTCCTAATACCAATTTACAGATTGCATCCCAGGCTCCCCAGAGGAGCAGAACTTGCCAAGTATGCTTGTCATTTCTTCTAATTAGGTTTTTAAATAAATCAAAGAACTCTTGTTTTCATTTACCTTGGATTATACAGCGATAGTGTTCTTGTTCCTGTTGCCCATAGAGGCATCCCCCACTGAAAGGACACCAAATTCCTGACACTCCAGAAGCTTAGGAGCTCCTTCCCTCCTCTCTACTGAGTGCTCTGTTCTCCCATCCTTGGAGAGGAAATGGCCTTACTCAAGCCCTAAGCCTCTCCTGTTTCCCTCTCCCATCAAAGTGCCCATCCACTGAGCTCTGTGTCTGAAAGGGAGCAAGAAGGGAGGATACAATTCTTCTTGCCTTACTTTCTCTTTCCCCTTTCCCCGATTTCCAGCCCTTCCTTGTTTCTGTTCCTTTTGGCATGATTCTTTGGATCTGGGATAAGCAAAGGAGCTAAGTAATCTCTAAGAAGAAGATAGCTAGGCCAAAGCTTGCTAAGCCTGTTCCCCCAGCCCCCCATCTTCTTCTGGCTCTGCACCCCATCCAGTCCTTTCCCCAGTGTGCCTTCTCCCCTCTTCCCTGCTCCCAGTATGATTGGGTTTCTGCCTGGAGGAACCCTTCCCTGGCCATTCATCCTTTTATCACTGTGGCCTCACTGTAGAGGTGGAGCTAAAGGGACCAGTGATTCCTTGCATTAGGTCTGTCTGCAGACTCCGTCTGGAGAGAGATGCTGCAAGCCTGGACTTTGGCCAGCAGCAGCTCTAGTCTCTAAGCTCTCCTGAAACAGGGAGCGAAGACAGGGTTGTCAGGCCAGGTTTGAGGACTCTTGGGTATTTCCTCCTACTTCTCCACTTCTGATCTCTGGTAGTTAAACCGGTGGATGCACATGGGGGTGAGAGTAAGGGGGTGTATCCTTAAGATACAGCAGGAGGGGTAAGGTCAGCAGACAGGTTAATTTGCTCCATCTTCAGGGAGAAATAGGGAAGGGGCACACCCTGCCTTGTTGTACATACTTCTTGAGGTCAAAGTTCAGACTGTTAGGAGTGACAATTGAATTGCCTTAGGCGCTAAGAAGCTCCAGCCCTTCTATAAATCATAGGCTTGTACAGCTGGGTCTTTCTTCCCTTCCCTCCTCCCTCTTCCTTCTCTCCTTTCTCTTTTCTTTCTATCAATATCACCAGATATTCATTGCTACTTAGAGAAAATCACATCTCTGGTTCAGAGGAAGAAAATCTAGCTTTCTTGGTGGTGCATATGGATCAGGAACTTAGGGCCAAAGGTGGTGGAGTGGGTGGGATTCTGTTAGATCTTAAACCCTTTGTCAAGAACAATTACACACTTTCTACCACTGTTTGCCTCGGATCCTTCTGCCCCAGGCCCAGCTCCAGTGGTCTCAGGCTGCCATAACTTTACTTCTGTGCTTGATAGGAGCTGAAGTTGGGTAAGGAGCTGTCACTGTTGTGAATGCCAGAGTGCTTGCAGCGTGGTGAAATACGAAGGGCCAAGTCGGAACTTAGAGTGTTTTGTCTTACAGTCACTGTTAGTCTGCTAGTTGGATTGTGTCCACCATTGCGAAGTACAGCATATCATTATGTTCGTGTTATTTAAATAGATGCTGGTCATGATGCGATTAGATATGTTCTGTATTATGTCCTATATCGTCTTAATTTTCACAGATGTTACGTGTATACGTACACACACACACACACACACACACACACACACACACACAATTTACAATCTAATGGATTTCCTTTGAATACTAATACTGACAAAATCTGAAAACCAGTAGTAAGAGCACTGAAGTGACTTTACTTGATATTTAAAGCATTGGCCTTTAAATTAATTGAAGAGAGTGAATTTTTAAAATTTTTAAATTTTAATTTGCAAACGTGTGGAAGGACTTAATGACTTTTTAAAAGTTTATTTTGAGACACACAGAGAGAGTATGTGTGCAAGAGTGGGGTAGGGGAAGAGAGAGAGGGAGAGAGAATCCCAAGCAGGCTTTACCCTGTCAGTACAGAGCCAGACAGGGGCCTCGATCCCACCATCCATGAGATCATGGTCTGAGCAGAAATTAAGATTCAGACACTCAGCTGGCTAAGCTACCTAGGTGCCCCTTAATGTCTTGTTTTTTCTTTTTTGACTTAACACTTTTCATAGTGAATGAAATATCGATTTAAATAAGAGGGTTTTTTTTTTTTTAAGGAAAAGTAAATACTTACAGTCTAGATTCTGACATTTTAACTTTACATTTAGTTTAAATCTCTCAAATAAAAACTAACATAACCGAGCACAAAAATTATTTCTGTTCTGAGCAATTTCTGCCCAGAAGCTACTTTGAATAACTTTGACCAATTGAAACATAGTCATCAACCAAGAAGTCAACAGTTAAAATTTCTGATTCACTGGAAAAATTTTTATTAGTTGAGGCACTAAAATCCATGTATATTTTATTACTATGGAAAAAGACCTCAGGCTATCATTCAGAATTTGCTTAATTTTGCATATGATTATAAACCTTAATTACCTGATTTCTCAGATTATAAACTATTTAGAAACTGTCACTTAATTAAGAAATTGAGGACAACAGAAGATAAGCACAATGGAAGGATCTCTGGTCTGTTAGAAAAATGACCATTCTTTGTAGTAAAATGCATTGTGTTGATTCAAGGAACAACAGATGTTGGCAAGGATGCAGAAAAAGAGGAATCCTTTTGCACTGCTGGTGGGAATGCAAGCTGGTGTGGCCACTCTGGAGAATAGTATGGCAGTTCCTCAAAAAATTAAAGCTAGAACGACCCTATGACCTAGCAACAGCACTACTAGGTATTTATGCAAGGGATACAGGTGTGTTGCTTTGAAGGGGCACATGCAACGCTATCGACAATAGCCAAAGTATGGAAAGAGCCTAAATGTCCATCAACAGATGAATAAATAAAGAAGATATGGTGTGTGTGTGTGTGTGTCTGTGTGTGTCTGTGTGTGTACGTGTATACATACATACATACAATGGAGTATTACTCGACAATCAAAAAGAATGAAATCTTGCCATTTACAACAGTGTGGATGGATCTAGAGTGTATCATATTAAGCAAAATTAGTGAAAGACAAATATATGACTTTACTCATGTGTACTTTAAAATACAAAAGAGACGAACATAAGGGAAGGGAAGCAACAGTACTATGTAAAAAAGGAGGCGGACAAAACATAAGAGACTCTGAAATACAGAGAACATTGTCATTGCACTATATGCTAACTAACTTGAATGTAAATTTAAAAATAAGTAAATAATTTAAAAAATACATCGTGTTGTAGTGTTTATGAAGAAAAATTCAGATTACGGTCTGTATAGACTGGCTCTCAAGGCATGAAAGTATGTATTTTCTGATGGTCTTTTAAAATTCAATTTCATTTAAATAAAGTTGGTTTTATAACTAAAGCACTTGACTTCATTATCACCTGGAGAACGTTACATAGTGAATTATTCATACTAATGATGTTGGTATATTTACATGCTATCCCAGAAAGCTGAGAGAGGACATGTTAACCTTGGTATCAAATCCCTTCTTCAAAAGGGCTCATGATTTAGAATCCTGGTATGGAACAAGGAAAGGAAGAGGTATTCTGGTTTCACTGAGTGTGTCCGGGTCCCTCCGTCTGCTTGGTGCTAGATGTTATCCGAGAAAGCACATTCCAAGGACACCACACACCCATCGTACAAAAAGGGCTGCGGTATGGAATGGTCCTCTTTATTATTTCAGAAGTGTTCTTAGGAGCCTCTTCGAGTCCCTGGAGCTCTACAGGGGCAAAGCCAGATCAGAGCAGGAATTATTGGTAAGGAAGGAGGCGTCCTTAAATCATAACCCATCATTGAGTCCACTCCTGCCATGAGTGGAGTGGCTGTGTTTGTCTGCAGTGTGACCTACCGTGTGTTTCGTGGATAGTGAGTAGACCGGAATCAGCTCCAGTTCCCTTAGCATCACTGCAGCGCTGGTTAGCAGTGAGACTCAAGTGCCCCATGCATTTTCTGCAGGTGGTGCTGCATCAGTGATCTGTACCAGGAGATCCGAGGGAAACCGGAGAGCAACGTGAATTTGCTTATGGCAATCTGCTCGTGAACATTTCAAACTAGAATTTTATTATTGTTGCCTTGAGTGCTGCTGCTGCTGCTTCTGCAACTACTTGTTCACCCCCCTCCCACCCACTCTCCCCACTCTCCCTCCTTTCTTTTTAGTAGTGGCACGGAGGCACTTTCCAGTAGGGTAGCTGGATGCCCGTGTTTCCCTTATCTTTTGTTATTTGAAAAATCAGTGGATTGTCAAACTTATTTAATGTTCCAGACTGTGTTCTCTCCTTAGGCAGAGGAGAGCCATCTGCAAGCCTGTCCCTAACCGGCCCCCTGCGCCCCCCTCCCCCCCAGCAGGGTGAGACTGCAGGTCTGGTTGCCACATTCCTGCACGGTTCTAGGCACTTTGTGGGTGGCAGACACCACTATGCATACCTTGCATTGAGCGAGTGGAAGCATCCGGGAGGCAGGAGGCTCTAGTTGTGTTTCCGATACTGCCTTTTCCAGGGGGGTGGTTTGCAGTCCCTTCTGGTCTTTTTTGGTTGTAGTAATACTTCACATTTTGGCTCAAAAGTGATTATCTCAGCAAAGGAAGCCACACATCAGAAGAGGGCAGTTTGCCAGCAATCTATACTAGCACTTTTCCCAAGAAAGGCAAGGCCTTCACACTCGAATGCTTTGATTCACTATTTTGCAGATTAGCTTTGTTATAATAAGCTGCTTTCAGTGCTCAAACCCCACGGTTGTTCACGCAGCCCTACCTTCCCGGCCCGTGCTTTGTATGTAGAGAGGCCCGAGCATCTCTAGCTTGGGTTTCCGTGGCAGTGGTGGTGTTAAGATTCCATCTGCTCCTCTTTGACCCCACTACTCGTTTTCTATTGTTAGACAAAAGATACACCTCAGAAAGTATTTTTATTGTTCATTGAAACTGGCAGTACCTGTCAGGCCAAGTTGTGTGATGCTCACAATTATGTGATTTCAGAGCTAGACTCCCCGCCTCTGCTGTGTCCTAATTACGAGACCTTAGGCACATCACGCAGCTCCTCATCAGTAAAATGGGAGTAAAAATACTACATGTTTCTTCGGGCTGTGGAGATCAAATGAGTTACGATTTATGAGTGCTTCTAAGAGTGCCTGACTCCTAACCAGTACTACGTTCATGTTGTCTGCTGCTGCTGTTTTTATTACTATGTATTGTTATGATCGGGTGTAAGAATTAGGTTTTCTTATCAGTTTCCCAAAGATTTGGGTGAAGACCCAAGTAGCTCAGTGTAGATTTGTGGCTGGGATAGAAGATGAAAGCGATTGGCCTCTTGAAATGTCAACTCTTAACGGTCGGGAAAGAATGTCTGGTTTGAACTTAGACCTAATTCTGGATATTGGCCATGCCGCTTAACTACTACAGTAAAAATGTAAAAAAACCCAGAGAATACTAATGCTTGCATCGTTAGGTTATATGGTTCGTATTATATGCTCTACTACTTCTACATAGCAGCTATCATATGCATTGTATTCTGAAGAGAAAATCTAGGATGCCCTGAGTCATGAAGATACAGAGATAGTAGATGGGTCAAAAAGGACTATTGAAGTTTGCCCTAATATCAAATGCTTAAGATGACGTTTTAAATGTGCTTACGTTTGCTTTATTTATGTATACTCTCTTTACTACCAGGGAATTCTTCAGAACAGACTGTTAATGTTTCTTCTTGTATTTTGAATTGAATGTTGTAGAAATCGGCCCTCAGGAGGAAGTGTGCGGTCTGTAAAATCGTCGTCCACACCGCCTGCATTGAACAGCTAGAAAAGGTGAGACACTGCCACCTGCTGTAATGTTGGCTACACTACAAGTATTTGGACTTCAAAGACCGGCTGTCCTTTCCTATTTCCAACTTTTTCAAGAGTGCCCTTCAAAAAAACTGGAAGACCAACGTTATTACCGGATTAGTTAATGGAAAAGCAGTTCTTGGGGTTAATTCGCTCTGTTGCTTCCCAAAGGATAACTTGGTATCATTTTATGTTGCCTCTTGGGAGGTTAGAGAGAAAAGCCTGGTACACACCAATTTTCTTTACAATGACATTGTTATTCACCCATTGGATAGTCCACATTTTTCTTTACGAAAAAAACAAATCCATAAGCTCTTTGGAATGATCGTGTAGATTTGTCTGATGTTTGTGAGTTTCTTCTTCCTAAAGGAAGAAGACAGCAGGGAAGAGGCCAGAGGCCAGCTCCCCTTCCTTTCTTGGGGCCGTGTTCTGCTTGCACAGCATGAATGTGTGGGCTGCCGGGAGGTGACATCCCCGTGGTGTCCCGCCGCCAGACGAAGTAGATTCCACAGAGTGCATTCAGCGGTCATTTGCGTGAAAGGGGAGGCTCCAGTCATGAGTCCAATGCTGTCCTCTTCGTGCGTCTCCTCTGTTGCCGTGTGTGGGTCTCTGTGTTACCTGTGTTCTTGAGCTGCCCTGTGTGAATCTGTTGAAATATTTCAATCCTCTGAGACATTCATTATTTCACAAATATATTACCAGTTGTCGCCAACTGGTATTTTGTGGGAATGACTGCTAACATTTTCTGTCTTTCTCTCTCTAGTTTGTTGGGTTTCTTCGTTTGTTTTTTTCTTGCTGTCCCAATTCCATTTACATATCTCTTCCTTAATTTCTATATTCCTTTCACCTTAATTAAGTAGCTAAAGAAGATGTGCATGTTTCCACAAGGCCTGCCCACCTAAAGGAAAGGCAGACTGCAGACTTAAAGAAAACTTTGTGCGTGTGGATAATCATCATCATATTAAAAATTTCTCAAGTTTATGTTGCCCTACTTTTAAAATCTACAGCATAGCTGGGTGATTTCAGCTGCCTTATGTGTTTGTTCTTACTCTTTATCTCTTTTCCTCAAATTTATGCTGAAAGAGCATTATTGTTTAAAGATCTGTTGCTCTCATCAATGAGAATGAAGACACGTGGACTGGAGATATAGGATCCACTTGGGATCCCTATAGATTATCTGGGGTGATGATTTCAAGTGTTAAACTGTGTTTCTTATTCCTTGGGGCTTTTGTTTTGTGAGCTCGCTATGTGTATCACTGTTGATTTGTTCAAGTAAGTCAGTCTAGTCTGATGCTTATCCCTAATCTAATACACTTCTCTTTTTAAATGACAGATTAATTTCAGATGTAAACCAACATTTCGAGAAGGGGGCTCAAGATCACCAAGAGAAGTGAGTGTTTCAAGAGCTCGACTTATATACCACCTTTTGTTTCCCATTGATTCATTGGGTTAACAGATATTCACCTGGGATTCAGAACTAAAGTCTAGCTCTATCCATTCCATATCAGTTTCTTATTAATGCATCCATAAGTAAAATCTCCCAGAACCTTCAGCATGTGTATACTGCCCTGTAGTAGTCTCATGAAATGCACTGGGGATTAAGGTTTTAATGAGCGGGTAGGAAGCAGTGGTAGAATTGAAGAGGTAAGAAATAAATAGCATTTTATTATGTTATGGTCTATTTTAATTCCATATTTTTTTTCAATTTTGAGTCGGTAGAAGCTATTCAGGGTGGGCAGCGTAGTTACTGAGTATTCCCATGAACGCTGGAGCCAGACTGGTTTCCATATTGGTTTCACCCAGTCTTTCTGAACTGCAATGTTTTCATCTGTTAAGTAAGTAAATAGGTAGGCACATAGGTAGATAGATCCACGGAAGAACTATATTCAATGCTCAGTCCTTGACTTCACCGCGCAGTAGTGAAGACAAAGAGGTAAATGGGAAAGCATAATGAAGGGCAGTTGTTTTGTTAATGGTAAGCAGAGGGGCAGATAGGAGAAGAGCTGCATTTAGACATGTTTGTTTGTTTAGTTCTTCTTTGAAGAGACTGAGAACATGTTGAAAAGTTAGAGAAGGTGAGACAGTTAGTTGGTAGAGGTTCTCAGTCCTCCTGTGTTATCCTGGATAACTCCCGGCCCCAAATTGCACTCTCCAATTGGCAGAACAAAAGGCTACAATGAGTCCATTCTACCTGGAATATGGTTTAGCTTTCCAGGTGTTCCTATTGTGTATGGTGCTTTCAACGAGAGAAAGTGGAGTAAATGTCATTTTTGTAAAATATACTTCCTCCATTTCCCTTACCTTCCTGGTGAGATTATTTTTAGTTCTAAATATAACTGGAAACCCTTCTCAGCTGGTGTACTCCTCGAACTAGCTCTATGCACTGATAGAGGGGTGAGGTTCAGACACCAGAGGAAGGGCTTCCTGGAAGAGGTGGCAAGTAAACGGAGACCCAGAGGAGTTATCTTAAGTGAAGGTGTGGGTAGAGGGAGAGTAAGTAGGAGATGAGTGACAGCCTCCGAGACAGAAAGAGCACACGCTCACAAGCACAAAAGCAAGAGAACATTAACGAGTAAGATGTGAAATCCAAGAGATAAGCAGGGGCTAGGCCATGAAGGTCCTTGTAAGGCACATTACAAGTTGACTGTTTTATCATCATGGTAATTTGCGGGGTGCGCATTAAACTGCTTTAAGCAGAACATATTATTTTGGCTGCAGTGTGGAGGGAATACCAAGTAGTTAAAGAGCAGCCATTTTGGAGGCATGGAGAGACTATAAGGAGCTGTTCTGGTGATGATCTGAACTGTGAGTAATCCTAAGGGTGAAGAAAATTTGTAGATAGGAATGTGAAGGAAATAAAATTGACAGGATGTAATAATTGATTGGATTAAGGACAAAAAGAGGAGTCCAGAGTGAACCGGGCTTCTGCCCTGGAAAACCAATGAGATGTTGGAAAATAGATTGATTTGAGAATGGGGTGGGGAAGTGATGAATTTAGTTGTAGAATTTTCAAGCATGTGGTGTCCTTGAGGCCCCAGTTGGAGATGCCAACTTAAGAAGAAGATTGGGTTAGAGGTAAGACAGTTGTGAATCATCAGCACATTGTAACTAAAACTGTGAGAACAGATGAATGTGTAGAAAAGGAAAAGTAGTCATGTGAGTACAGAGGGTCACTGACATCTTACTGACAAATAATGAAAAAGACACTGTGAAAAAAAGACTGATCACATTGTTCCTAATACAGGAAGATTGGGAGAAAATATGAAACAGGGTATGTTGGGGCGCCCGGGTGGCTTAGTCGGTTAAGCATCCGACTTTCGCTCAGGTCATGATCTCACAGTTCGTGGGTTCGAGCCCCGCGTTGGGCTCTGTGCTGACTGCCAGCTCGGAGCCTGGAGCCTGTTTCAGAGTCTGTGACTCCCTCTCTCTCTGACCCTCCCCTGGTCATGCTGTCTCTCTCTCTCTCCTAGAAATAAATAAAACATTAAAAAAACAAAAAAAGAAACAGGGTATGTTGAAAGTGGAGGTTGTGGAGAGAGGAAAAAATAATTGTCCCCATCTCTTGTCCTCTTCCACTGTGTTTGGCCATTATATCGATAATAGGAGGGTTACGGGTCATACACAAGGGGTGGAAAGTACCGGAAAAGTGATAGGCTTGTGGGTACCCTTGATGCCACCCAAGTGCCCTATAGCATTAGCTGGAAGATAACCCAGTAAGCACTCTAATGAAGGAGAAAATTCCTTTAGGACAGCAGAAGGAATAGTTTTATGTTTTTAAGATGAACTTAGTGAATTTCCAATGAGGGCATCCATATGTCCACTCTAAACTTCCCTGTCCTTTAATTTCTCTCTTTCTCTAGATAGATAGTTGTAATTGTTGCACGCCATTTTCTACTGAAAGGGGTTATATATTGCTTTAGTTTTTAGTAGTGGTATCATTACTCTTTGGTGAAGCCAGACCCTCCTCCGTAAGTGCTTTGAACACCTTCTTTTGTCTTTGTAGCAAGGGCTTGATATCTCTTCCATTCCTAAATTTTCAACTGTTGTCACCCCTCTTCTAGATTATTTCCATTACATAAACATGCTCTGACATCTCTCATCTTAAAAAATAAACGAATGAAAATATTCCTTAGCCACCAACTGTGTCTTAACTTCTGTTCAATTCTTATTTTTTCATTCACTGCTAAACTTCCAGAAAGTGTTGTCTATATAATTATTTTCATTATATCACCTCCTAGTCATTTTAACCTGTTCCAATCTGGTTCCCGCTCTATATCTTCACTGAAGTTGCTTTTTTCAATATCTCCTAGGTACCGAATACATTGGATTTTTTTCTGTTCTCTTCTTATTTAATCTTTCAAATATATTCAAACTTTTCAGTGTTCCATCCTTCTTATAATTCTCTCCTGCCATGACATCTTTCCTAATTTCCTCTTATTTCATTGGATAGTCCTCCCCACTCTCTCTCATTGTTCAATCTCCATGATTTCTATGGATTTCTCTGGGCTTGGTATTGGGCCATGTTTTCTCTCAGCCCACTCTTCCTGGGAGAGCTTTCATGACTTTAAAAATTATGTCTGAGCTGACAACCCCTAACTTAACAGTTCCAGTCCATACTTCTTGGAGGTCTGTTTGGCATGTCCATTGAATATATCACAGTCATCTCAAATATAACATATTAAAACTAAATTATTTATTAACATCACCACAAAAACTTGTTTTTTCTAATTCTTTTACACCTCAGAAAATGAGATGGTTATTGATCCAGATCCTCGGTCGAAGAGACTGGGAGATCATTGATTCCTTCTCTCATATATTCCACACATCTAATTCATTTGCCAGCCCTATCAATTTTATTTACAAAGCATATTTCAAACCATCTGCTTATCTTTGTTTCTGGTTTTAGTACCCTAGACTAAGACACCATGCTCTCTCTTGACTACTGCAGTAGTTTCTTCATGATTCCTTGATTTCCCCCTTCATTCCATCCAAATTTAAGAGACTGATTTTTAAAATGAAAATCAGATCCTTTAATTTTTAAGCTTAACATGCTCCACTAGCTTTCACAGCAGTTAGAGTAAAGCCCGACTTTTTGTCTTGGCATGATAAGGGCTGTGTAGTCTTGCCCCAGCGCCCCTCTTCAAATCCATCCCGCTGCCACATGGACTTTCTTTTAGTTCTTGAGGCATGGACCAAGGTATTTCCCACCTTCAGATATTTATGTATTTCACTGTTGTACTCGAAGTCTCTTTATGGCTAATCGTTTCTTAGAGTCAGGCTCAGCTCAAATATCATCCCCCAAGGTCTCCCTTAATGATCTCCTCTAAATAGACTGCACATTGTTCTTTATCAAAGTACCTTGTTCTGCCCCTTTAGAGTACTTTGCATGTCATAATTATTTATGGATATTACTCATTTGCTTGTTTGTCATCCCTCCTGAAGCGTAAGCCTTGGGAGGTCACTTGTGGAATTTGTCCCAAACTTGTTGTACCAGGACACAGAGGTTGTGATCTGTTGACTTTCTGTTGACTGAAAGCATTTATAAAGGAGTTAATTTCTCCCCAAATGCCTAAGAACTCTTGTTCTAAGAGGACAGTTTTGAGGATGAAACTTACGGGAGGCATGACTCATTTGACATTCTTAATTAGGAGACGTTAGGTAGTTTACTGAATGTCAGTGAAAGAACAGTCACCTTAGAAATAGTTTGGCTTGGGCTCAAATGATATTTCTGCTCCTTTGCACTCTGGGTGTCTCTCTAGTGCAGGGATCTAGAGCAGGGTTTGTTAATCACAGTACCTTGTGCTTGCGGAATGTCTGACCTGTGGAAGTTTTTTTAATGAATGTTGGTTGAGCTCCTCTAAGATGAATCTTTCTGCACCTCAGTTAACTAAGACATAAGCTATCCGTATTAGGTTATAATTTCTAAGATTCTGTCAAGCACCTTATGCATAATACTAGGAGTTGAGCTTGGCTGTTTGAAAAATAAGTGAGCAGTTGTGTTATGTAGGTCTGCTGACGGTACTGAATATAAACTCTGAAATAATGTGTCACAGATTTTAACACCCATAAGTAATAGTCCTTTCCTTGCCCAGTACTTGAAGGTAGTATATGAATAATTCAGAGATTATTGATGAGTAATAAAAAGATATCATGGTGTTAGGAGCCTTGCTTTGCTATCTTAACAGCAGTATGTCAACACTCATATAAGGATCCTGAGTCTAATTTCAGTTCTGTAATTTAGAAGATGTGAATAGTAGCCAAGAGGAAATAGTGTGAAAAATGAAGGTGCTTGGTAATGAGGGTTAGAAAATAGCAGTGATTCTGTAGAAATTGTTTTTTCTTCTCCCCTGATTGATATGGTGATTGATGATCCTTCACAGTGGCCACTATGTGATTTCATCATCAAAAATTAGGTTGAGTATTCCATTCCACTCAACACGTATTCTTGGATGTTTGTTCAAACTATATTAAGGCAGCAATACAAGAACTTTCTAGTAGGCCTATGAAGGCCGAAAGGATGCTTGACCATCCTAAAAGGATGCTTGACCTCTCAAATCAGAGCCATGGATGGGAGACAGTTAGTTTCTTCTAACGTAGTGCTTTTGCTTAAGTTACTTTATCTGTGCCTTACTTTGCAATTTATTTTCTAGGAAAAATTATATTAAAATATGTCACAACTTTCTGAGTCATATGTTAATATTTAAATAAACAATTTAAAAATGTTCCTTTTTATTGCCTAACTAGGTTAAACTACATGGTGTTATACATCTGTGTACCAAATGACACATGTTGCAACCATAAATGATTCATTAAGTCACTCTTATAATTTCTAAATAATTGTTGATTTCTGGAAATTGTTGGTTTAATCTTTTGATTAGAGCTGTCAGTAGCTAAATAACCCCATGAGTCAGCCATGATTTCATAGGCAATTGCATCAAATTCTTCCAACATTTCCGTCCTTAAATTGATAGTCATTAGGTGATGTATAATCTCCGTAAGTAGAAAATTTCTCTACCATCAATGACATTGTTCAATTTCCCACAGCTTTTGCTAAACTAACAACAATTACAGTAAATTTTTCTCTCTTATACTACAGTCTGACAGTTTTGTATATTCAGTATTTCTACTACTGCCTGTCATTGAAGTCATTTCCTGAAGGCGCTTGGTGCTGAGCTCTCAGAGCAGAGGAAAGGCACAGCAACATGGTGGTTAAGGACAGAGGCTCCTTTGCCAGCCTGCCTGGGTTTGAATCCTTGCTCTTACCCTTACATTTGAAGTGTCCGCTCACTACCTTAGTTTTGTAATTTGTAAAAGGAGGATGATAATGATAACGTGCTCTACAATGTTGTGAATTGAGATAGGGGACAACCGGCCCTGTCCTGGTCCTCCCCAGCCCTATTCTTAGGCAGTGGGCTAGGGGTCCAGCAGGATCCAGCAACTTGAACCCCAGTAGGTGGTATGGGCTCTGATAACTGGGTGGATTTCTGACTTGCTGCTGTCCTGAAAGCCTCAGCCAGCCCTGGGCCCCAGCATTGTCTGTATAATATTGAGGCTCATACAACCACCACCAGGTGAGCACAGCCCAGTGTTCTCAGTTTGCTGTGGGAACTCAGTGGCTTTGCTCAGGCAACATGATTTGTTTTCAAAAGCGTGCTCATTGGAGAAGGATCCCGGAGACCTTTCATGCCAAAAATTAACATTCTAGTTGCTTAATAGTGAGGGGGTAGAGTGGCCTCCAATGTGGAGGGGGTGGAGTGAGGGTCTGTGGCAATTGGGGAGGAGCCAGGAGAATGGTAGGGGAACTAAACGCATTTATCAACCAATAAAAGAATATTTCGGTATTTTTACAACAAATGGGAATTTTCTGGTGCATACTGACTGAATAGCACCTCTACTGATAGAAATTCTCATTTCTCAATTTTAAAAATTAAAATAATTATTACATTTAAAGCATTTTAAAAGTGCCAGGCACACAGTTAGTCCTCAAGAATATTATTATTAGCTTCTTTATGAGAACAATATGAGAATTGTGTCCTTGTTTTATTAAATTGCCTCAGTGGGAAAAGCAAGGCAAAAATTAGACTAATTAGTGGGACCATTATGCTTCTTTATATCTTATTACATTTAAAAGGCCATTATTCCTCTAGGCTCTTTGTTTAAGCTTTAGCTTGAATTGATTTGACATTATGAAGAGAAATAAAGGTGGCATTTTAGAACTGATAATGCTAATGTTTGTCAGAGGTATTTTTGTCACTCCAGATTTCATGTGTTGCTATAACATTTGTTTTTTCTAACATGGATCTATCTCCTGTATACCTGTGTGCTCAAAACGGTGCCTGCTGGCTAGTAGACAATGAGTTAAGTATTTGCTCAATAACTGAATATATCTTAAAGGGACTTTTAATGGGAAAATATGGGTTGTGGCCTGATGATAGACATGTTAATGTAAGGTGCAGTGTGTTTTCTCCGAAAAGAACAGGTGGAAAAAGACATATTTTAGGTCTCTTGGTCTAAGAAGGATGAGTTGTATGTAAGTTTTTGGATACCATTGGGCCTGAAGACAACTTTCTCTCCTATAATGTATCCTAACAGTGGTGGTAATGGGTCTCCTTGACTCCCTGCCCGAGGAGTGATTGTCAATTTGGGAGGAAAAGGGCTTTCTGTGTTTCCTAGGGCCCAAGATAAGAATAGACCTCGAAAGCTGCTCTTGTTTAGAGAACCCAAGGACAGTTTAAACACAATGTCACTGCTAAAGCATCACAACGGGTCCCCATCTCTTGCCTTCTTTGTCATCTTTCTCCTTCATCTTTCACTTTTGCTAGTGAAAAATTCTCATCCTCTGTGTCCTGAATGAGATCTGTTTCTTTCTGAGAATTTAATTTCTTAAAGTTCTTCCTAGCACGGATGTTTAATACAGTGCCTGCCTGGAATATATGAAGGATTCAATACATATTTGTTTTTAAAAATGGAGGGTGTTTCATCTTGTCTCCTTCACCTTTTCACTTCTCTGAGGGCATTTCAGTTACCTCCCACATCTGCACAGTGTTTTACTAGAAAGAAAGCAGAGGAAGATCTTCCCCGTGTGGCCATGAGGAAGACGTGAAGGGAAGAGACGATTCATGATTTCTACAAATACGAAGATCACTGGGCGTGGGGGTAGCTTCGGGTTTCTAAGTGCATTCATATTTATTGTTAAGCAAATCACACCTACACGTATTTGGTATTGTGCTCATATTGCCTTAGACTATAGTTTGTGGAAATCAATATGCTTAAACGTTTAAAAAAACTAATAATGGGCTTTGCACATTTAAACATACTCTTTTCCTTTTGTTTTCCCACAGAACTTTGTGCGTCATCACTGGGTGCACAGGCGTCGGCAGGAGGGAAAATGTAAGCAGTGTGGGAAGGTAAGGGGCCTGACACCCCATGGCCACCGTAGGAGGCTCCCCAGGCCTTCACAAACACCCCAAGGTAGATAAACCCTGTCACCCGAATCCAGTGCTCAGTACGTCTCTTCATTTATGAAAGGCCTTATTTCTCCAGGTCCCTTTACTTAAGAGGTGTTTCAGTTGTTGTAGAGCTCATGCGAGAGTCAGGGTTATGAATACGGGTATTAGTACATTTTAGGAGAGATGGATACACTTTCACAGCAAATTTCCTTGTTGGTGATTTAAAAAATAGCACTTCCTATTTTGTTAAAATCTCCTCCTGAAGACTGCTGGCCTGTCTCACTCCTCGCTTGGAAGCAGAAAACCAGTGGGGTTGTTGAGCAGCACTATTTTTGTGGACACATTATTGTGTTGAACAGAATTCAACACAGGAAGGCCAACACAGAAGCAAGAAATGTAGTCCAGTTCCTGGAAAGAGATGGCCTCCTCATTTGTGGCTATTTATGGCTACTCTGTCTCTTGGTGTGACTGCCAAATGGCCTCCTGGGGTGCAGGGCCGCTGGAAAGAGGAAGGTGGGGCAGTGGTGGGTCCCAAGGGCACATGCTGTGAAATTCCCTAGTTGCCACATGTTATTGACCTCAGCAGATTTGGATTATGGCTTTTTTCATTGTAGAGAGATCTACCTTAGGAATAAAAGGACCCTCTGGGAAGGTTAAACGGGTGGTGAATCATACTACAAAGACTTTTAAAAATGTTTATTTATTTGAGAGAGACAGAGAATGCAAGTGGTGGGGAGAGACAGAGGGAGAGAGAGAGAATCCCAAGCAGGCTTCACACTGTCACTGCAGAGACCATCGAAGGCCTGGGACTCAAGAATCATGAGATCATAACCTGAGCGAAAATCAAAAGTCGGACACTTAACTAACTGAGCCACCCAGGCACCCCAAATGTTTTTAAATCAGTAGTAAGCTGAACTCAGTAAAGGGAAGTTCTGCTTTAGTAAAGTAAAATAATTTGGGGGGATATATTCCTCATCAATTAATTCCTAATTTGTTTATGTATTCATGTAACTTTTTTTGGATCAAGTGCTGGGATGAACTGACAGTATAGCACTTTTGGCACGGGGTACAAGGAAATGTTGGCTATCTGAGGTAGGGGTGTTGAGGGTGAGTGAGACCTAGAAAAAGATTAATTTTGCTGTTTTGCCTAGTGCTGAAAGGGAATATCATACAGTAGCCTCAGTTACCAAGTTTTTCTTCGGAAGGCTACATTCCTTCAAGGGTGTGGCTTTCCATTATAACTGGATTATCTCCTCAGTTCATAGAGTCCTGTAGCTGGTTTCTTTCTAGCCTGTAAAGAGGTCGGATGAAATAGGTTGAAAAGTGAAGGGGGTAAAAGAAAGACGTGGAGGAGGAAGTAGAATGATTCGTATTCTTAGCCATTTTACATGGTTGGGAAGAAGCAGGTTAGTCCTCTATTCTTACATGATCTTCCTTCATTGGCTCCATCTACCCTACCCTTTCTGGTATCGCCTTGGGGATTCTGGACTTTCTCTTACTTGATTGTAGACTATCTACAACTTTCCCATGAGAGAGACAGAGAGAGAGAGAGAAAGAGAGGAGAGAGAACAGGTAGATAGGCACAGCCAACTTTGAAGTTAGAGATGTGAAACATAGGAAGGATCTGGATGAATAAGCTTTTTGCCTTGCAAACATATCTTCACTGGACATTCTAGCAGCTGGCACCACCCCACTAACTTTCAGGCCATAGTAGAGTTGGAGGAATTATATTAAAAGAAAAATCAATAAACATTATATTTTGTGACATGTATTCTCTAGTGTCACATTAGGCTCCATTTTCTGGCCTTATGTTCCATTGGCATGGTCAACCAGATGGGGAAGACTGGACTCCTCGTACCCTAAATTGCTGTGGCCACGTCTCCTTCTCTGCCTCTGTCCTCAGGAAGCAGTGTGGAGTACTCGAAGCTCTCTGCACATCACAGCTCTTAGCTGAGAAGTCAGTGATCCCAACTCTTCACGTGATGTTCCCGTGATTACATACTACTATATTCATCCCCCGTGTCTGATCCAGCTCCTCACAAATTCTCAGAGACTCAAGCAATGATTGGATGGGATGGGATGGTCTTAGGCCTGTGTATCTCTTGCTGGACAGTGAAGAATCCTTTGGATCCTGGCTTGAAGTCTGGATTAGAGGACAGAGTGGATCTATCTCCATTTACAGATTAAGTGATCAGAAATTCACTTCAAACACTGGTGCTATGCCTAATTTTCATCAGTAGGGTTGTACAGTCTTACATATCCAGGGATTTTAAAGCATCACACACACCCCCAATACACACTTACATACATGCCCCTCACACATTATTCATAAGTTATCCACTGGCATAGGGTGAAAAATTATCACTATACTTAGCAGAACTTTTTTTTTTCTCTCAGCTGGTGGTTTGTAAAATTTTGGGGTTGTTAGGGAGTGTTTATAGTTAAAGAGTGTTGTGGTTTCAGTTTCTACTTTAAAAAGTCAGAATAAGGTAAATATTTGGACTGCTTTTCTCTTGAGCCTCGAATATGTGTTTGGCTGAACATGTGTGGCACTTAATGGATATCAGATGAGAGAGCTCATGGTTCAGTTGCTCAGTGCTTTACATTTGCTGACTGGCTGCCATGTTTCTGAACCTTACATAATTTCACATTGTTTTCATTTCTTTCAAGAATTCTCCTTGAATTCAAGATTCTGTTTGAATCTTAGGGTTCAAGCAGAAAAGAGATGGCACACTGAACCTTAAATCGTGTAATTTGATGAGTGTTTAATAGAGAGAATATTTTAAAAGTGTGAGCAGAGTGTAGAAAAACAAGGGATAGTGAAGAACTCAGCAGGGAGCCATAGTCAAGTCACTTCTGAAGAGGTGAGGGCATGGAGAGAAGCCCTTCAACAAGCTATAACCTTTAGTCAGAAGGCTTAGCCAGCTCACGTGACCTACCAGCTGGGGGGGATGAATACCCCAACTCTACTTTTCTTCAATATATCCCCAGTGGCCAAATCCAGTAGGAACCAGAGCACAAAGGACACTGTTGAAGCAGTCCATAAAAATCAACTTTTTACAACGAGACATGAGATAAAGAAAGATACTGGATCTGGAGAGGGAGTGGGATTGATGTAGCACATACTATTTAGTGTAAAGCTATATTCATTCAACAATTAAAGAGAGGATGCATACCTATTCTGTAAACCTATGTCTTAATTGATCTTAACTGCATCTATACATTTCATTCAATCAAAGTTTGCTTATTACTTTAAAAAATTGACATGCAAAGAAAAACTATGCTCATGATTTTGGCTAATTTGACCTTCCGTTTTTGAAGGAACCAAGCTTCCAAGTCCAGCAATGTGGTAATTGTGAAAATCTGCTTGCAAGTAATAATTTGAGGCCTTATCTTTTGTTTTTTCATTTAGAAACATACAAAAGTTATAAAAATAAAGGAGCAAACTTTTTGAAACTCAGAATTCTGAGCCTTCAAACATCAAATATTGAATGCAATTGTTAATACAACAATATCTACTTAACCTTTGGCCTGCATTTTTGATAGCTTCCAGTTTACTAACCAAACATCCCACATCATTATGGATTATTTGTCTGTAAATCATATATACTATCATCTATAATTTGTTTAAATAAATTAAAGAGCAAAGCATTAATTAAATGGGAAAATGTCAAAACTACTCTTTAATGAATATCGTTAAAAATTAATTTAAAATGAACTTATGGTACAATATTTGAGACATATACAATTAAAGGGAGTATATTTAACAAAAATTTTTTTTATTGCAAAAAGGACTCAATGGTTAAAACCACTCCACGGGGCATGGTTGAGATATTATATGAATGGTGAAAGGGATTAGAGAAAAATAATGGACATAAAATAAAAATAATGGAGAAAACTGACCTGAGACTAGGGGAGTGTTCCCTTACCACCTTAAAGCACCATTCTCCACAAATCTGAAGATATGTGGGCCCTGGGGTCAGCTATCAAGAGACCCTGCAAAGTTAGGTACAAGGAACGGAAGTTCAAGAGTAAGGACTCTGCGCTGGTTAGGCAGTGTGTTGGCCGTTAACAGTGGAATCTTTTGCCCTTAGCCTCAGGAGGATCAATGAGGAAGTGTAAAGTGGGTAATACAACCAGGGCAAAGAAACCAAGCCTCTCCATGGAGCTCTTGACAATGGAGCTGCTGGATGCCTGGCTTTTCTTTTTGTCCTTGGCTGAGTATCAAGAAAAGAGACAAGGGCGGTCAGCATTCTGCTCTCTGCTTCTATGTGTTTGACTGTTTTTAGTTCCTCATATAAGTGGTATCATATACTATTTGTCTTTCTGCCTCTGGCTTATTTCACTGAGGATTAATGTCCTCCAGACTCATCTGAGGAAGGGAAATGGGGAAGTAATAGTCACAAGGAGCAAAGTTTTAGTTATGCAGAATGAATGAATCCTTGAGATCTGTACAGCATAGTTCCTGTAGGGAACAACACAGTACTTTAGACTTAAAATTTTGCTACAGGGCTAGATATTACGTTAAATGTTCTTATCACAAAAAATAACTACTAATGAGGGCAGGAGAAAACTTTTGAAGGTGATGAATGCGTTTATTGCATAGATTGTGGTGATGGTTTCATAAGTGTATAATTATCTCCAAACTCATCAAGTTCTACACATTAAATATATGCAGCTTTTTCTATGTCAGTCATACCTCAATACAGTGGTTAAAAAACAAAAAAGAAAGGGGACAAGGAGCTGAAGGCTCAGAAGTAGTGCACTGCAGGCCCCAGTGGTTAAGTCACTCAGTGTCTCATCTGTAGGGCCATTTTGCTACTGCTGCTGTTCCCTGGGCTTTGGCATGGTCATGTCCTGGTAGTCACGGCTATGTGGTACTTAGTCCCTGTTGCTCTTTCTTCAGAAGTGCCTTCACTATGAAGGCACTAGGATTGTGTCGAGGGAGGAGCTGAACTGCAGAAAGGATGCCCCAGTGGATAATCTGGGTGCAAGATATATTTTTCTTGCCTGTATTGTTAAATAACAACTACACCTCCACTAAATGATCAGGATCAATTACTCCTGCCAAGATTGTGACTCCTTCCTGTGCCTGCTACTCTCTTGACACAAAGATCACAGAGTAACCAGCTGCAGTAGCAGTTTAAAGTTAAAGGGCCTCCTATTATGTCCCGTGGTGGAGATGTTCCCCACATGGGATTCAGACCCCTGGAGCCCAGAGTTCTGGGGATGGGAAACATAAATTCCCCAAGCAGGCCAATGGGGTGCTGGTAGTCATGGCTGTTCCTATTCTTACTCCTTGGGTTCTGTATCCGAATATTTTACCCTGGAAACAATAGCACCATGAAATGATCCTGGATTTAGTGAGTATAATAGGATGTCCTCTGAAAGCTACTGTCTGTTAACACCTTCAAAAGCTATTCCATCTCTGCTTTAGGCCTGCAGCTTCTAGATGGTGTGGGATGTGATAGGACCAGTGTATTTCTTGGCTGTGTGCTCACTCCTGCACCTCCACTGTTGGAAAATAGTTTCTCCAGTCTGATGCAATGTGATGCAGGATCCAGTGTTGGTGGGTCACACACTCTCTAAGCCTTGCTTTGGTGGCACCAACTGAACCCCAGTCAAGAGCTACTTTATGATCACACTGAATCCTTTCCACTGTGGAAGGGGCAGCAACTTATCTTGACTGGGATCAACACACATTCTGGGTATGGACGTACTTTTCTTTCCCTTCTGCTGGGCAGGTTGAAGCCCAGCCCCTTTGAAGAATGGTGCCATATTGGGTGCTCAGGCTTGGAATCTTTGGCTGGCAGGTTAGATATTCAGCAGGGGTGGTAGCCAGCTCAGGCTTGGTGAGTAGAATCCCTTGATGTTGGATCCAAATAACATTCATCACTGGTGTCATGGTGACACATGGACAGAAGTCCATTGTGCCATGGACGGCTCATGACAGTATGTGGTCCAAGTTACTATCTCTGAGTTTTGAGTTTTTATAAACTGAGTGCTCTCTGGTGGGCATTAATATGTAATATAGTGATCTTTACTCCTTATACTTACTTTCATATGTTCATCCACATGCCTCTTCCCCGCATCTCCCTGTTTCCTTCCAAGCCTTTGGTCAACTTGTGAAGCCATTCACCATTGCCTGTAAGTCATTATATATTCATATATGAGGCTATCTATCTTTTCATACAAAATGGGTGACCAAATGCTCTACCTGAAGTTATGTTCATTGGGAGGATTTCTTCCTACTTATATTTCTCTGGGCCATTCCTTAGTAGGCTTTAGTGAAGCAGTTAATACACATTTGACCTGGACTCATAGGCCAAGTTGACCCATCTTCAAATTGATTTCACCTTTTCCCTTTCTCTTTCAGATTGTCATTAGGCACCTCCATATTTCCATACGTGTGAGTCAGATGAGAGGCTTGGGGGGCGGGGGGAGGACCTAGGTGGCTCAGTTGGTTGAGCGTCCAATTCTTGGTTTTGGCTTAGGTCATGATCTCACGGTTCATGAGTTTGAGCCTCGCTTTGGGCTGTGCCCTAGCAGCCTGGAGCCTGCTTGGGATCCTCTCCCTCCCTCTCTCCTTGCCCTTCACCTTGTCACTCATGCTCTCTCAAAATAAATAAACTTAAAAAAAAAGAGGCCTGGTATGATATGTAAGAGTGGATGATATAGAGAGTCTGAGTTACCCAGCCATACATCATACACGTGCTCTTTCAAATCGCACATGCTGGATCCCAGATGGTCCCAGTTAAAAGTAATGATGGATTGCAGCTGGACCCACCCAACTTTATGGCTTAGTGATCTGACAGGGCCTCGGTCATGACCTCCTGGTGATTTGTAGTCAGGCATTCTTCCAGCACAGCATAGGAGTATACGAGTGGTTTTTTGAAAGATACATGATTCTCTTCTGCAGATGGCACACCTTGTTTCATAATCCAATCTGTGTCATGATTCTCCCATTGGTGTTTGCCATAAACTCCAGAGGGCATCTCCTCTTCTGCCTAATATCTCTAGTAGCACGGAGTCTTCTTGGTTGTATGGCTCAAGTGACAGGGCCTACTTTCTTTGCAGACTGCACCTCGTGCAGAGCTGTTTTCTGCTCTGGGCTTCCCTCTAAGCTGGAAGCATTTAATGTCATCCAGTAAATGGATCAGGACAATATTCTTCAATGTAGGGTATACTGCCTCCAGACCCCAGAGGCCCACAAACTGCTGTGTTTCACTGCTAGTAGTCAAAATTGTGAAATCCAATAGTCTTTCCTTTAGATTGGGTAGCACATTATTCTAGCATGCTCTTGACCACTAAACCCTAGAAGCTTCACTGATGTGTGGAACCTCTGATTTCTCATAGGGCTTATCTCCCCACCTTCTGTCTTATTTATAAGTTTTTTAACGTTTATTTATTTTTGAGAGAGAGAGAGAGAGAGAGTGAGCAGGGAAAAGGGCAGAAAGAGAGGGAGACACAGAATCTGAAGTAGGCTTCAGTTTCTGAGCTGTCAGCACAGAGAGCCCAATGTAGGGCTCAAACTCATGAACTGTGAGATCATGACCTGAGCTGAAGTTGAATGCTAACCAACTGAGCCACCCAGGTGCCCCACTTTGTCTTATTAAGATCTCTGGTGTACTTGCCATTACTTGGTCATCCATTTTTGACATGATGTCATTGATACAGTGAATCAAGTGGTGTTCTGCAAAACATTCATATGGTTCAGGTCCCTTTGTACTACATTTGGATAGAATTCTGAGGGTTAAAAGCCCTGTTAACTCTACCAAGTGAATGTAAACAATTTTTTATTCTTTTTTCAGAAAGGGATGGAAAATAATTCATTTGTCAAATTAGTGACCATATGTCATACACTCAAGACCAGAAGATCCCCAATTTGGTATGGTGGCTGCATTTGGATATACTGGATTGAATTTCTGGTACTCCAGCATTATTGTCCAGTATAATGTCTGGTTTTGTAGGAGCTCAACACATGAATTGAATGGAGATATTTTGAAGAACACCATCATTGCTTCCTTTAGTCTTTAAGGGTGGCATGTAAAGAGATAATTTAAAAAAGCATACACATGATACCATTATGATAACTTAAAAATTAATAATTTAATATCATCTACTACCTATTCCTTTTGAGAATGTGGCATTGGTTTTGATTTAGATGTGACTGGGAGGGTGGTGTAGGGTTTCACGTGGGCTTCCTCTCTGTGCTAGCTCTTACACAACAGGCTAGGAAACCAATAAGTGGGGTTCTGCCAAATATACAAGATATGTTTACTCCAATTACACAGTTAGGGACCAGGGAAATTAACTCTGGTGGATTTGGGGACCAGTAGACTCTCTGTGAACCAGTCCTGGTCCAGGACTTTTTTTTTTTTTTTTAATTGGCCTCATACATCCGTACTGTGACAAGGCACCAGATTGTTGCTTCATATCCAGGTCATTGGGTACACATATCAACTTGGACTCTTGTCCAATAGTTTTTAGAATATTTGGACACTTCTGCCCAGTGTACATCTACCCAAGTAAATGTCTGTAGATTCTTTTAGTTAGAGGCTGGGAAATGTTGCCTTAGACCACTGCTATGATGTTGCAGGATTTTTCTCCTGCAGACTTGCTCTCTCTAATCAGTGAGTTTTACCTTTGAAAACTGGTTTAAGTACAGAAATGAGACAAAAGATTATGACTTGTTGTGGGAACATTTGTCCTCCAATCTCTTGATCTTCCATTCTTGATTTCTTTGAATTGTATCAGTTGAGCAATACTGGTTTTATCTGATAATCCATCTTGCCTCTAGAGAGGTCATACTATATTAACCGTTTGATAGCTCTCTGTAGGTCAGGCCCCTTGGCTGCAACTTCAGTGTTGCAGTAATTGTACCTATCTTGCTTCAGTGGTTAAGTGCTGCCACATGGTCTCTATCATCTTGAGATTTTGTAATCCCAGTTGCTGTCAGAGTACTCGTTTTGTTAGCCATTTCCTACCAGTAGACCTAACCCAAAGAGGAGAGCTGCTCAGCAGTGATGGTATCCTTACCAGGTTTTCATTGCTTTTGTGAGAGGATTATCCTTTGCATCCTCTCGCAGAACAGAGTCAACTGACAGATTTTTGAGCTGTACCTAACATAGCAACTCTATCATGCCTATTTCTATGAGATTTATATCACCTCCTATGTCACAGTCATTCTGGCATTTCTATTTCACTTAACATAAATCTTTCTTTATCCAACTTTTCATAATGGCATCAAGGGTCAGTAGCATGATCTTCTGAGGTTCCTGATAATGTGTTAAATGCTCTATTATAGAGGAGCATTCTTTTATCTAACTTGAAGTCTTGCCCCCTTTTATTCTGAATGCTCAGAATGCAGTCCCATACACACTTTCCCATTCCAGCTGGTACATACTGGTGAGGCCCAGCAACTAGTTCTTTGGAGATGAAGTCTGTTCTTTCTTAGTGTCTGTACACCTCTCTGGTTGGGCACACTGGTGTGAAAGATTATTAGGTCATTTGTGGTACTACAAGGAAAAATAATGCAACACTTTATGGTGTTTGAAAACTTGAACAAAAAACAAACAAAACAAAACAATCAAACCAAAAAACCAGTCCATATTAGGTGGGTTAGAAATGCCAGAATTGCTATAGTAGAAGAAAAAGCAATCACAATCTTAAAGAAATAGTTGATATATGAGGTAGAGCTGGAAAAACCCATCAGTTCACTATGAAACCCTTAAAATGAAGTCAAAACTATTTCTAGACAGCAGAATCCTTTCTTTCTCAAAGCAGACAGCATATGGTAATATTACTTGGACATGCATTCATGAAACCAAGGGGGGGTGCACAATCTGAGTAATTTGGGGAAATTTCGTAAGTCTCTTTCTCAGCTGTCTGGGAGCCATTATAGCAAAATAGCCTAAATTTACACAAAAACAAAGCATAGTTAGTTCTGCCAGCAGAAGACCATTTTCCTCTTTTAGTTAAGGGTAAGAGTATAACCACTTATTTCCCGGAATGCCATACTGTCAGCAAGACTATAGATTATATGGCTTTCCTGAAAAGCTGCAGTGATTTGTAGTGGTAACTGTAGTAACATCAATCCCATCTTTAGGAAAAGTTGTTTTTAAATAAAACAACTTGCTTGGTGAATATTATCAGCATCATAATTGTATTGGTAGGTGTATCAATTATGGGACAATCAGATGAAATTAATTTTCATGGATGCTTATTATCATAATTAGCTACTTGTATCTTTAGGAAAGTACTTTCATATAAGGAACTTCCCTCGTATTCTAGGACAAAGACATGAAAACAATGGTTAACATTTTATATGCAGTTTTGGCTATACTGAGTATAACACTAAGTATTTGTATAAAGTATTTTTGTCCTAGAATCAGGATAATCATAAAAATATGAACTACAAATATCACAGTTAACAGCAGTTAAAATGTTAATCAACTGCCATAGTTATAGGCTTAATTCTAATTATTTCTTAATTACAAGGTCTTGAGGTAAGCTGTCTGCTTCCATGAAGTCCTCTGTCTCTGAAATGACTAAGTTCTAGAAATTAAGTCTTAGGCTCTTCATACAGTCTGACAAGTTCATGGTAACTGTTAACTTTACTAAGAAGACTGTGCCCAAAATTTTGCTTACCCCCACCCCTGCTCAGGATATTCAATTTATGATCTGTAGTTTATTTTTTTTTAATGTTTGTTTATTTACTTTGAGAGAGAGAGCACACATGTGTACGTGAGCCAGAGAGGGACAGATAGGAGGGTAGAGAGAATCCCAGGCAGGCTTGGTGCTCAGTGCAGAGTCCAATGCAGGGTTCGATCTCATGACTGAGAGATCATGACCTGAGCTGAAATCAAGAGTCAGACGCTTAACCAGCCGAGCCACCCAGGCACCTCTGATCTGTAGTTTATAGCAGGGGCCTTCAGTTAAATTAATGGAAAAAGCTGAAACTACGAGGATAATGAAGCTGACACTGATTCATGTGTTGTAATTACTGGTAACCATAGAATGGAAGGACACAGAATGTTTTATTGAAATATAATAAAGTATCAATCTATGTGAGTAAGTCAGCGATTGCCCTGGAGCAAAAGCATATTTTGGATGATAAGGGCATTGGTAAATTTTTAGAACCTTTAAATAATGCTGTTATAATAAACCCAACAGACAAGATTTTAAGATTTTTCAAAGATAATTCTAATAAAGTCACTGTAGATTCCTAATTTGCAGCACTGTCAGAAGTTATAAAGACATTGCTCACTTTAATTCCATTTATAAAGACTTCATTTATTATAATTCAGCTTAGATGACCACATGGGTTTACATTATGAAAACATTGAATATTTATACAAATTTTAGCTTAAGACTAGTAAAATCAGCCTAGGAGATTAGGAAATTCAGGTAAATTAGATTTTCTGTGAGTAAATAAATTAATGTTGTATACGCTACAATATTAATGCTGCCCTTTTTTTCTGTATTTTTTGTTTTCTTATTCGAGTACAGTTGCACAGGGTTATATGAGTTTCAAGGATAACATAGTGATTGGACAAGTTCATATGCTGTGCTCATCACAAGTGTGGCTAACGTCTGTTACCATACAGCACTGTTACAAACCACTGCCTATATTCCCTGTGCTGTGCCTTTTATTCCTGTGACTGACTTCTTTCATAACTAGAAGCCTGTACCTCCCACTCCCCTTGACCTCTTTTGCCCATCCACCCACAACTCTGTCCTTTGGCAACCACCACTTCTCTGTTTATGGGTCTGTTTCTGTTTTTTGTTTGTTCATTTGTTTTGTTTTTTAGATTCCTCATGTAAGTGAAATTATACAGTATTTGTCATTCTCTGTTTGACTCATTTCACTTAGCATAATACTCTGTATTCTATTCATGTCATCTCAATGGCAACTTCTCATTCTTTTTTTATGGCTGAGTAATATTCCACAGTGCACATGTGTGTGTGCGTGTGCATGTGTGTACACATCTCCTTTATCGATTCATCCATTGATGGACACTTAGTTTACTTCCACATCTTGGCTATTATAAAGCTGCACTAACCATAAGGATGCATATGTCAATGCTACCAAATTCTCACTGTGATAAGACCAAGGAAAAAGGTACATTGTAGGACTGGCCTAATATCCACTGATTCACATTGTCAGGGAAGGATACGCATATCAGTGAAAGACTGAAATGGATAGTTTGTTGAAGGGGAAAATGTCCATGACATCTATGCAGCAGGAAAGTATTGGTTTATTGTGGTTTTGTTAATTAAAAATTAAAGGGTGCTGTATGTAAGCAATGAATCATAGGAATCTACCCCCAAAACCAAGAGCCACTGTATACACTATATATTAGCTAACTTGACAATAAATTATATTAAAAAAAATTAAAGGTTGTACTCTGAATAGGGCAGTATTAGTCTGTGAGTCTGTAGTTAGTTGGTTAAAACAAGTGTCATTTTTTATTAGTCAGAAAAAAGATTTTAGATTGGTTAGATTAGATTGGTGTGGGTCCATGCCTGGGTCAGCTTAAGGTCAAACAAGTAACATTTTTTTTTTTTATCGGCTAAAAAGATGTTTTCAATTAAGTTGGTGTGGGTGTACTCTTGAGTCACTCAAAGGTCTTAGTTATTTATCAGCTTTAGCTGGTGGTGCTCAAATGTCACAGTTGTTTGTGAGCCTAAGATGGTTAAAAGCAGTTAGAGTGAAACGGCCCCAACAGTTTGAGATCTTCAGCGAGGTGCTGCTCTGATTGGGAACGTTTCCTTTTTTATTGTATTAATTTGCCGTGGTATTTGTATCCCATTGGATAAGTTTACAAGAACGGTAAAACAGTTTTATTTTAAAATTTCTCTAGAAATAATGAATATTTTTCTAGAAATAATGAACTTGCATCTAACTTCTGAACATTTTAGATATTAAATCTAGAAAACATTTTAAATTTTTTAATGTTTTTTAAAATTTGTTTTTGAGAGAGAGAGAGACAGCGTGAGCAAAGTAGGGTCAGAGAGAGAGGGAGACACAGAATCTGAAGACAGGCTCCAGGCTCTGAGCTGTCAGCACAGAGCCTGATGTGGGGCTTGAATCCATGAATCGTGAGATCATGACCTGAGCTGAAGTCAGTTGCTCAACTGACCAAGCCACCCAGACGCTCCTAGAAAACATCTCAGGTATTAAATCTAGAAATCAAAAGTTTTAGAAAGTACTTGAGCCAAAATGCTTCAAGTTCTGTTTTGAGATAAATATTGACTTATTTTTTATCATTCCCTTGATAGGGAATGTTAAAAAAAGTTTGCCTTTTGCAATACTTGGTGAATCTTGGACATGGAAGTGATACAGGGAGGTTTGGTTTGTTTTGTTGTTTAAAGGTTTGGAGGCAAGGGCAGTACCCACAATTGTATTGGATAAAATGAAGTCAAACAGGGACTCAGATAATGGTCAGGACATTGCCTAATCCACACCTCTGTTAAAAGCGTAAAGAGTAAAATAATTTCAGTTCATTGCAGATAAAGCCCGTTTATTCTGGTTTAAGCCAAGGCTGTGGAGCTGAGTGCCCTGGGTATATCCCCTAGATTGCAGAAGAAAAAGAGACAGCAAAGTCTTAGCTGCTCAGTGTAAATGTTGTTTAAACTTTATTCCAAAGGACTCAATTCTATTAAAAAAATCAACCAAAAAAATGTTCATGGCCTTTATAATTCTGAAGTCCATTAGATCTAAAGTGTCTGACCTTCACATCCCTATTGTCCCTTTTGATAGTGATGCACAAAAGTCTTTACAAATCCTAGTCAGCTGAAATTCAGTAAGGGCATCTGTCAGTACCATAATATTAGATTTGGGCCAGCATTTTAAAATGGGTAATTAGGAATCTGGCGCTTTTTGCTGTGCTGAGATCCCGGCCAAAATCTCCCCATTGCAGGTGGTCTGTGGGAACTTGGTGCATGAAGGCTTTGATGTGGTTCTATTTATGTCTGTATGTTGGACAATAACCCTGAAGCCATAGCTGCTGTGACTGCCAGACTAGCATCCAAAGCAAAGAACAGACTTCGTTTCCAAGGGACCCACTACAACTCTGTATGAGCAGAGTGCCCAAAGCCCTAGTTGTTTGTTTCTGGTATCATCCTGGCTGTTGGGACTACAGTGAACTGTGTCTATCTCCCTGAAGCCAGAAGGCCAATATTCAGTAGAGGGGTGGGCTAATACATATACTCTATCAAATAGAGTATTACTAGTCCTCTTAATCATTGGAGGACTTCATCACCAAGGTGGTGGGAGAGGTTCCTGTTGATAGGTCTTAGCAATAAAAGTACTCTTTCATTTATATTTACTGTGTTGTAAAGATCTTTCAGGTACCTTATTTGTAACTTAAAACTATTTTTGTGGTGTAGGAGAAGTTTATATTTTTATTCTTATTTTCAGGTGAAAGGAGAAACTGGAAGTGTTAAGTAATTTGCCTAAGATCACCAGGGCAATAATTAGAAGATCTGAGAATTAGTCTTAGCTCTCCATCTCTCCATCAGCTTCTATTTGATATACATTCATCTGTTCTATGAATTGATAGCATAGTGACTGGGTAATAGTGTTTAAGACTCTGTCCACCAATACATTTGGCACAGACAGTCCGACTTCTAGTTGGGGCCACTGCTATTCTGTCACTAACTCTATCATACTAGTTTTTAGCCATGCAACATGTCAATGTCACAGACTCAAGAAATGAAAGTTAGAATCCCAGTATGCTTCCCATGCCTATAGGAGCTGAGGAAGGGTGCAGTAAGGGGCATATTTTCAGGTGGTTTGGGTTAGAATTTTAAGGTCTGGATAGCATAAAATTTGTAATTGGATCATGATGTGGTAGCAGCGACTTTCTAGAAAAAATACCACACCTATGATTTTCAAAGAACTATGTTGAATTGTAGAGACCTGTCAGGAAATATTATAAGGGCTTCTCTCAAAGAGCTCATAATTGCATTGGAGAGATAATTCATGTGCATATAATATAGCCAGCACCTTGGGGCAGCAGTTCATCAATGCTGGGTGAGGGCCAAGTAGAAAGGCTTATATTCTGGGAGAAGCCATCACAGTGGATTGAGGTGACCTTAGAAGACTTGGATTTTTGTAGTGTAATAAAGTTCAGATGTTGTATGTGAAATTGTGGTAGGCCTTCTAGATGGTGGCTTGAAGAGAACAGAGGAAGAAAATGGGCAAAAGCATGGAAATGAATAAAGCATGTTGAAAATATAATGAAATCAATCCCACTAACCACAGGAATTTATAACAGTGAGACATGGGAGATTGGTGTAGAAAAATTGGGAAGATCATGGGTGGCTCTAGATGCCGGTATGAATAGTTGATCCTGTAATCTTGAGGAAAGAAGTAGTTAGTTGAGTATTTTGAGATGGACACTGATATGTAAGAAGCAGCATTTTTCTTGCGGGTGGTGCCCAGGATAGAATGAGGAATATAGGGGAAAACAGACCATCCCCGGAGAAGCAAATTAGAAAGTGGAGCAGACATCCACATGTAGGATCTGTGGAGCCTGATGGCTGCTGGACATGGGGTGCAGGATAGAAGGACCTTGGGACCCCCTGCACAGGCCCCACGCCAGATAAGCAGACTTGCTCTTGGCTGCTGGCTTCCTTCCTCACGCAGTCACAAGTTGTTCCTATGGCTCTAAAGAAAAGTTTTATTCATCTCTCTCTTTTGCCCATTCCATCAAGAGTGCCTTGAAAGATGATGAGGAGCTTGGCCAATACCTCCCATGTGAATTCATTCCTTCATATTTGGTGCCATCATATGTCACATTGACTCCTATTGAATGGAATTCTATCCCATTGAATTCAAAAGACCTGTATCCCTAACCCTTTGGTCCCCGGACTTGGTGTCCTCTCTGTAAGCTGTTGCTGTCAGGCAGTTCTAAATCTCCTTGCTGGGAGCTTTGTGGGCTGTTGCTGGCCACACAGCACTGAACACCACACCCGTCCTAATAATTCAGTCCAGGTGTGTTTTATAAACAGTGTATCGTTTCCTGGAGAAAATGATAGTAGTGACAGAAAGAGGCACTGCTTGGGGAGAGCTGAGTGTGTCAGGGTCCCTAAGACCACCCGTTTCAAAGAGTCATTAGGATCGTTCCTAGGACTCAGTATCTATTACAGCTGTGACTTATCACAATGAAAGGACCCAAAGCAAACTCAGCAAAAGAAAAGGCACATGGGGCAGAATCTGGAGGAATCTGGGTGCAGGCTTCTGAAAGTCCTAACAGAGTTGCCCAGGGTGTGCTTAATTCCTCCCATACGAGTTGTGACAACACTTGTGAAGAATGTCTACCTGTCTCATTAGAGGCTCAGTGCGCAGAGCTTTTCCTGGGGGCTGGTTACATAAGCACATTCTGCACGGCACATACCCACATCCCAGACTCCCAAAAGGAATGCAGGTGTTCAGCATAAACCACATTGTTTGTACGAACATTTTAGGTGCAGTGAACTACTCTTGACTGTTTGGGGGAACTGGGGGACCCCTGTGGAAGTCCCAGTTTCTAGATGCCAGCCAAGGGCCAGCCTGGTCACCACCATGCTGTGTTCACTCCTCTGCACTTGGAATGACTGTTATCACTTAAGTTGCTGAGAAAGGGATATTGATAGAGAGATTTTTCAAAATCCAGGAGAGTCTGATGTTAAGGCATGTTTCTGGAAGTGAGATTTGAGTTTGGAGCAAAAGGAAAGGATTTAAGGAGGAATCACAGAAGCAGAGAAAACTGTCGCATCTTTGTGTTTTCTTTTGATCACTTTACAAAATCCCCTTTATAATTTTTTTGTCATTGCTTTGCATTAGTGTATTTGAGTTTAGATGTCACAGGCAGATAGAAATGGAAGAGCTTGGGAAAGGCTAAACAAAATTCTTTGAGCATTACTGTGTACTTACTTCTCTCTGTTAATTCTTTAAGGATAGCAACAGCCAAAAAGTCTCTTCAGTTCTTGATGGAAAAGTAATTCTGTTTGTTCATTTAAAAGGATTGTGTTTGCTATTCCATTAATCTCATTGCTGCTTGCTGGTGAAGAATAAAAATTGAAAGCTGCTTGTTTTGGGTCTCAAGAGGGATGGAGAAAGTGATTAAAACTCCCCCTGCACCCTTGGACTCTTCCCAGACCCCTGCTTCTAGGTCCTAACTCTGATAATTTATCTCTCTGTGGGTTCTCCGATGTTAAGGTTGTACAGAACCTCTGAGGTGGCTGTCCATCATGAAAAAGAACTATGTGGACCAATAGTGGCTTTTGTTTTGCTTATAATAAAACCCTATCCAAACCACATGTATTTGGGGAAAAGAAACAACTCTTTTTGTGGCTGACTTGAGTACATAGTGGCACAGCAAATATTGGCGCCTCCTCTCACACTCCAGATGATTCAGGAGTGGGAATCTCTTACATGGCAGAGGTGGATGATGTAAGTGCTGAATGTGGCATTGGCAGTCCCACTCACCTTGAGTGGTGGGGACACTTCTGGCCTTCCTCACTTCATCGAACTTCAGGAGGACAAATGTGTGCTGTGTTTGAAGTGGTCTTAAATTCTCTATCTCTTGTCCTAACCTCGCAGGGCTTCCAGCAAAAATTCTCCTTCCACAGTAAAGAGATTGTGGCTATCAGCTGTTCCTGGTGCAAACAGGCGGTAAGTTTGGGAACGAAATGAAACAAAGTGCACTCATGTTTTATTAAAATGAATTATGTCATTAGTTGAGTTGCTGTCTGTAAGCGAAGGTCATCCTAATTTATGTATGATTTCTCTCACATAGTATCCTTGAAGGATTAGATTAAACTATAGGAGAACTCCTCTATGAAATGGGAGAAACTAGAGATCAAGTAACCCTTTAATTTACACACATATCATAGTTTGCCGATCACAAATAACTGATGGTAGGGGAAATTACTAATTTATTTTGTATTTATACTTAATTAGTAACATTCTACTGGGTCACATCAGACCTTGAAGATAGGCAGGAATGAAGACAAATTCCCTCTGTGACATGATTGGGGTGGCCATATTTGCCAGCTTTCCTGAGATGGTCCTAATTTATGTCTGTTGTTCCAACATAATTATTGTTAGTGCTCCCTTTCATTCTTAAAATTGTTCCAGTTAAGATGACAAATTATGGTTCCATTAAGTATAATATAGTAGAAACTGATGTTAAGGTGACAAATTATGGCTCCATTAAGTATAATACAGTAGAAACTGATGTTAAGGTTTTTAAAAAATCCCTGATTAAAACGTTAAGGCCCTTAATCATTGTATAATGTGGATTTTGTTTATTAGGAAAATATAATTACCACACAATCACTTTACACACAAAAGATGATTGAAATTGTGATTGGCCTATGGTCACTTAGTCTACTCTTACAGAGTTTAATCACTAATCCCTAACTATTGTTATGGTCATCAGTCTACATTTACTTTCCTCCTATCAAAAACAGGAAGCATTTTAGATTCGCCAAGTGCAATAGGTTCATTCTAATTTTTAGCGGCCCCAGACAAACCGCACAGAGGCAATCTCTTTTTTGCCTCCTGAATTAAGAACTCTCTAGAAGACACCTCTTGCTTCTTTCCTGGGTTTCCTAAACTGGGACTACCTGGGATCGATTTACAGGTATGATTAGCGAAAAGAGAGGCAGATGAGAGAAACTGCCTTTCTGCTTGCCTTTATTTCCTCCTCAACATCATTTCCCACCAAGTCTGTGACCAGTCAAGTGCAACAAAATTATATGTACGGTTAGGATTCATAGAACCGTCCAAGGCCTCGTTATATAAATATCCTATTAAAAGCTTATAAAGTTTTAGCTCGCCTTCACCTACACAATTGATTTCTTTATCTGTTTGTAAAGTGGAACGAATTCAGAATCTGCTCAGTTCTGGGGCTGTTTGGGTAGTGATAAGGAGCATGTGTCCTCAGTGTCCCTGTGTGAGCGAGGGTACGCATGCGCATGTCCTGATTCCTTGTGCACATGTATGGTTCCTGGAATTGTTTATTGGCCTGTTTTTCTCCTCAGTTTCACAATAAGGTGACCTGCTTCATGCTCCATCACATTGAGGAACCCTGCTCCTTGGGGGCTCATGCTGCTGTTATTGTCCCGCCTACCTGGATCATTAAGGTGAAGAAACCTCAGGTAACTTCTGGGACCCTGGTGCTGCTGGGCCTGTGCAGAGAAAAAGGAACTGCTGCTTCTTGCTTTTCTCGTCCTGACTTTTTTTGGGGGGGGGGGTTCCTAAAATCTCTGCTCACTCATCCCCACAGCCCCATGCTCAGCTTCCCCAGTTCATTCCATTAGCCCATCACTTTACTGCAGTTGGGCTCTCTCATGGAACCAGCCTCCCTTTCCTAAAGAAATCAAAGTTCCACAGCAGGAATGTTTCCTTCCCATTCATGTGCTAATGATACTCTCTTTGGGTGTTCTCCTGAGTTCATTAACTACAAGTGGTGGGTGCAGCTAATTTCTTACACAACTCTCTTTTCTTCCAGCCTGGGCATCCCCAGGGAGTGAATGTGAGGGCAAACTGTGCAGGCTTCCGTGTTTGGTTGAGATTACCACCACTTCCAACCTGACCGGCAGACTGTGGGTCATGACCTTCCTAAATACACAAGGCCTGCTCAGAGAGCAACACTCTTTTCTTAAGGCAAAGTAGAATTTATCCTCTTAATACCTAATCTCATTCTGTATTCAATTCTTGTCGCACATTCTGTCCTAAAGCGTCTCTGCGATATTCTGGGAAACCTAGGTGGTTTCTCAACAGGGTCATAATCTTTGACAGCAAAACTTCTACCTTTGTACTAGACATCTTAGACCATTAGCTCTAGGGTGTGGGGTGGCAGACTTTTAACGTGACGGGGGAAAGATGGTACCTCTCCCAGGGATGCAGCTACCATAGGATGTCCTACTGAATGTAATATCTTTATAAACTGTGGCAGTCCTACTTTATGTGGTCTTTAGAATCCTCATGCATTTTATTCTCAATGACTCAGTTTTATTTGAAAAACTGGTGGATCATGGACACTGTTTTGCTTTGTGTGTTTTTATATAAAGTTCAGCTTCCATTGATGAGTAACACTTGGTAATAATCTTGCCATGTTACAATCCATGAAAGCCCTTGGGAAATCTTTTCCAGAGGCAAGTGCAATATCTGTACATTAAAAAATGGGACACTTAGCTTTTTCATCTTGCATTTTAGAGCCAAACACTAAGAGCTGTTAAATGAATTTACCAAGGTGATGGCGACTATAGTACTGTGTTTGAAATTCAAGTGTCCTGATGTCTAAGTTAGTGTTAATTTAAAAAAATCTAACCTTTTTACTTCTTTACTACCCTTTGGTTCCCCAATCCCTAAAATTCAGTAATCTATCCAAGAGCTTTATATTAAATTTTCAGTTCAATCAGTATGTTTTCACTGAAGACCTTGATGGTTTCGGGAAAGCTCCTAGGCACTGTGATGTAATGTGGTGATCCTTGCTCTGAAGAACTGTGTAGTTCTCTTAAGAAAAGATCAGGGAGAGAGCCTCATGAAGGAAGTGGGTTTTATTCTACCTTTTTAAAGATGGGTGGGATTTAGATCAATGGAGAAGAGAAGAAATAAGCAGGAGAATGACACAAGCAAGGATGCTGTGTCCAAAATTATACTCATGAGGCTGTGAGACTAGTTTGCACTACAGGGGTGGTGGCATATTTCTGTGGTGTTACTTTAAAAGGAACAGAATATGAGATTGTTCACTCTTAGCTCTAAGATTGATCAATGAGTTCTGGAACTCTCCTTTTAAGCTATCTGTTATGAAGTTGTCCATCAGCCTTTCACTTGTTTTATCCATTAAGGATTATCGCCTAACTCTATTATTTTATTAGAGGTTACCAAGAGGTGTTTTTTCTAATTTTTACTCTTCTTTATTTTTCTGCTGGTAATAAGGGAACTAAAAAATAAAGCAAATACATGACAAATGCTTGAGTATTTACCTTTATTTGTACATTTTCAGAATAATTAGTTGGTACCTTAGCAACTTGATTAGTTGGCTAAGGGGGGTGGTAGTGGTGGTTTTTCAAGAGTATCTTTATGAATTATTAACTTACCTCATGTGAGATAGGTAATACATGATGTTTCAATCCATTGGCATCATTTTTTAAAATATTCATATTGTTTCATCTTTTACCGGTTAGAACCCCTTCCAGATGGCTCTTATCTCCACTTTTCATAAGCCATGATGTTTTTGATTCCTTCCTTTGTTTCACAAAACACACCATGTTCCAGGATCATCTAATGCATTTCCTGTCCATACCTTTTTTTTTTTTTTAATTTTTTTTTTTAATGTTTTATTTATTTCTAGGAGAGAGAGAGAGACAGCGTGAGCAGGGGAGGGTCAGAGAGAGAGGGAGTCACAGACTGAAACAGGCTCCAGGCTCTGAGCTGGCAGTCAGCACAGAGCCCGACGCGGGGCTCGAACCCACGAACCACGAGATCATGACCTAAGCGAAAGTCGGACGCTCAACTGACCAAGCCACCCAGGCGCCCCTTCCTGTCCATACCTTTAAGCAACCATTTCTCTAAGGAATCTTGGTTATTTTTTAATGGAGGATGGTATATACAGCTCACCGCCTGGATGCCTGAGTCCAGATTGTTTTCATCACCCATGTTTTTGTTGTCCTTCTGTGATTCAGAACAGTGTAATAATAAGAACAAGGAAAGCTAACACTTATGAATGCTGTTATATGTATTAGGAAATATTTTAAGTAATTCACATTCAGTATCTCATTTTCCCATCACAGAACCCTATGAGGCAGGTATCCTAATCCCATGTTGTGGCTGAGAAAAGTGAGGAATTGAAGTCAAATAAATTATCCAGGGCCATATAGTTATTAACTAGTTTGAGGTAATGTTTGAATCCAGGAACTCTGATTCTGGAAGCCAAGCTTAGCTGCTGCCTCACTGTCTTACTATAGCAATCCTTGCTGAGTCACCTGTCTTTAAAAATTTTGGTATCCCTCCTCTTATGGACTCCCCCAAAAAAGTAATTAACTAAATTATATTTGAAAGCCATAATATGTTGAGCTTGGGGGACAGTGCAGTAGTGCTTAAGATCTCTAGCTTATGAGTCAGACTGCCTAGATTCACAAGCTTGCTCTGCTAACTAATAACTTATACAATCTCAAAGAATTTAAACTCTTCAACTTTTCACCTGCAACATGTAAATAATACTAGTACCTAATTCATAGGGTTTTCATGAGGTCTAATGAGCTAAAAAATTAAAAAAATAAAGCACATAGAACAGCACCTAGCTCACTCTAAAACTCAATAAATGTTAACTCTTGTTATTTTCCTTATTGAGTGTAGGATATTAAATAAGGTTCCACATCAACAGATGAGAACCTTGAACAGTCACACAAGGGTCAGGACAGAAGTTATTGTTCCCTGACTCATCTGTATTACAATGAGAGAAAATGGGAAAAGAAGGATTCTTATGAGAAGAGAGGCAGTATAGGGGCCACAGCCCGGTGTCTGGTGTGCTCTTGAGTACCCCTTGAAATGCCACTGTAACTGTTGTTTTATATACTATAGTGGGATCGTGTGTTCACTAGCATGATTCTTATCCCATGGGAGAGAGTCAAGAGCTATTCATTTACTGAACTGAAGAACTGAAGCAGAATGGGTGAGCATGTACAACCAGAAAGTGAAAGGAGGAAGAGAATCCTACAACACAGGGAAAGAACTATGATAGCATAGAGTTTCATTATTAAAAATTGAAAGAAAAATAGGGCAGTCATCCATGTTAAATTCTGAAGACATTAAAAAGTCATGGGTTGAGAAAAGTCTCTCTGTGTTTGGGACTAGATCATTGATGACCATTGAAACTATAGTTTGTGGAATATGGGTGGCAAGGTGTTAGTGATGATGTGGAAGCAATGTGGGGACATTGAGAAATGATTTTAAAAAGAATTTGGAAATTAGGTGGAGAACAGAAGACAAAATGTTTTTCCTACCTGTAGAATTTATATTTTTTTTCTGTATATTTCTATATTGGAGGATACTGCTTAAAAACAAGAAGTTATTCTTAACTGATTGAAGTAGATATTTAAGTACATTCACAGATGCCATTATATGCAGTGGGAAGTTCAGGATGAATCCGTTAGTCACCTGATGTCAACAAAGAGTGGACATAGGAGAGTGAACTAAATCATTAGGCAGAGAATTTGTGGATTCTGGAAGAGGAATTCAGCCACATGTAAATCCTTAATAAAAAGAGTGGTCTTCACATAACTGGAAGGCTTGCATTTGTCATCAGTGTGTATCTTTTAGGAGAGATCCACATGGAATGGTGACAGGAAGAGGCCCCACATGTTGGCTCAACCAGCCATGGTCTGTGAGAGGCCAACACATCTTGGGCAGGGAGTGGTAAGTGTGACCTGAGATGTAGGGACGAGGCAGAAACATGAAGTAGACTTGAGCGGTTTGGGTTGTGGTGGTCATTGTAGGTGAAACAGAAAATGTTGTTTGTGCCTTATCTTGAAGTATGTGAGGGACCTCACTGGGAAGAGGGATGAGGAAGGACAACACAGGTTTATAGAACATACTGAAAGCAACAGTTAGGATGGATCATCAAATAAAGCCAACTTTACTTGTGATGTTTATGTCTAAACAAATGACTCCAGAGAGGAAGAAACCTACTTTGAGTGTATAATGGTCAGGAAAAGCAGGTTGTAAAGAGGTGGAATTAAACCTTGTATTTTCCTTATCTGTTAAAAGATGGCTGCTTCTGGGTAGATCATCACTCTGTGACCAGCTGTGTGAAGCTTTGATGGTAAGGGGAATGAGGGCTGGTCTGGATGATTTGCTGGGTTTCATCACCAAATTATTTGGAGGGACCTAGAAAATAAAAGATGATGAATTTTAGATGACAGTAAAAGTAAAAGAAAACCAAGTTTTAAGAACCAAGCACAAATCTGTTCATGCATTTAATAAAGTCAAAGTTATATTTAATGTTACAGATGTCAGTGTTTCTCTTCTGGACAGAAAATGTTAGAGGATAATATTTTGATCAGGTAAACAAATTAAAGATGTTGAATTACTAGTGAAAGCATTTGGAGTTGATGGAAAAAGACCTGTGTTACATGAATTTTTTGTGGGGTCAAGTGATAGGAGACTAGAGGTATGTGTTTTTAATAAATGACATTATTCTGTACATAATACTTTAAAACTGGCCTTTCCTAATTAAAAAAAAATCTTGGAGAAGAGTCTATATTAATACATCTAGATTTAACTCTTTTTTTAAACCACTGTATATATTCCATACTGTGAATATATTGCAGTTTATTTAACCAATTCCCTACTGCTGGATATTTGCATTATTTCTAAGGGTCTGCTTATAAAAAATTCTGCAGCCAACTCCTTCCTAGCCTCTATGGGCTTTCTTCATGTTTCTTCACGTTCTTGTTCCTTATGATTGGATAACGCTAAAATGCTGGAGACTGAGACCCAGGACATGTAACAGTTTGACCAACCGTATCTATCAAAATTGCTCAAGCCATTTCCTTTGGTCAGCTCTAAAGGTTAGGTAATACTTGCTGTGATTTAACCAGCCTGATATGCCTGAGAAATGGCTGAGACTCTGTCCTTATCTTTTGGAATTGGTTTTCTTTATTTCTCTGCTTGCCAATCCTCAGAACAACTTCAGTCCCAGTGTTACGGCTAGAGCAGGGCAGAGGAAGAACGCTCTCTAATGAAGAAGTCCATGCCTCTCCTATAGTCCATCAGAGTTTTGTCTGGGGTACTATGGGAGAAGGCTGCATTTGGGATGATGAAGTGTGAGATATCTTCTCTTTAGATCTCTTGTTATAACCACTCCTTTGGAATTCCATAACCTGGGAAAGTCCCTGAAGGGTAATAACAAGTAGTTAAGTTTTATTCACAGTTGAGTGATTTACCCACAGGCATTCTTCAACAGCCCAAGAAGGAGTGCTAACTATGATAGAGACTTTGTTGGGATTATTCCTGTAGCAAAATAATACTGCCTCAGCACCTGGTAAAAACAACAATAAAAGACCTTTATCTATTCTTAGGGCTTTAACAAAAGAGTGGGCACATAACATACAGTGGGCAGATGTGGTTAGAATCTGAAGAATGCAAAAATCCACATAAGGGTACAACATTTCACTGTTTGGATGGTATTGAACTTGCTCAGTGAACCCTTTGTATCACTGAGTTAGCTGCCCTGGATGACAGGGATGCTTTGTTTTAGGACACAGTACAAGCACCGATGGTTTCTTAAATAATAGCACCAACAATTCTACAAAATAACTTCTTGGCATACTTTTTATGTTCTTGAAAAGCATGCTGTTTTAACTCTCACAACAAGACTGACCCAGGCAGGATGAGCAATATCTTAGATTAGCAAGACGAGGTGACTTATCTTGTCATGGCTGAAACACAACCCAAATCTGCTTTCACATCCATCTGTTCCTCATTGGATGATGATACTTTCTAAAAGAAGTTCTAGGTTGAGACTGAGATACATATTTACACATGAACAGAAGGAAGCCTTGAGAATTTTAAGGTGTGCTGTGAAATTCCATACTGCTTATCTTTTGCTCTTTGACTATCCATAGGGCTGTAAGCTTAACTCAGAGCTCACATAGAAGCTTCCAGGTACTGTAAGTCAGTCACTGCGCTTCACCTTGGCTCCCTTCTTGTTCTGTGAAATGAAGAGGACCTCACATGCATTTGGCTCCAGGAGACCCAGAAGCAATCGTATATGCTGCATCTGTGTTAAAAAAGGCCATTTTGTATGTCTGTTCTCTATTAGAGTTGAGTTCCTTGCCTGCTCTGTTTTCAGACATCTAGCCTTCTTTTGATGTGTTTTGCTAACTCTGTTTCCCAAACATGCTTGATCAGCAGAATCACCTGTAGAGCTGTGATTTCTGTGAGGTGGCGAGTTTGGGAAACAATCTTAGCCTGATCCATTAGATTTATCTCTTAGGGTTTAGTTATTGACTCGTGCCAGGAACCAAGGCCTAGAGTGTGTTCCTGAAAGTACTTGGCTCCCTATGTTGCTCTGGGCAATAAACAACACAGAACTCTGAACTAAAACAACAAAGAAGTTAGGAGACAAGCATTCGCTTCTGGAGGATCCTTTCCAATATCAGGAAAGACTCAGTGAGTGTTGTGAATTATAATACTGATTCATTTCAACCATGATTTAATGCATACTACGTGCCAGGCATTTGCGCTCAGTGCTGGGGATATACCGCTGTGAATGAGGCCACATTCATGGAGGTGCTTCTCATGGGCTGATACCAAGCTAACTGCTTCACATACCTTTTCTCCTTTAAACTTCACAACTGTCCTGTGAGGTAGGTATTATCACCTTCATTTTAAAATTAAGAGATTGTCATTTCAAAAGCTTGACTCACTTGGCCAAGGTCATAGATCTCATAACGGGAAGACCCAGAACTAACATTCAGCACGTCAGATTCCACAGCTCATGCTCCTTACCCTGCTGGTATTGTGCTTCGGTGAAGTATGTATGTCTCCTCACTTTTCCCTTTGACTTCAGAGGCTCTCAGCGCTGGCTACACACTAGCATTGCCTGGGGAGCTTTTAAAAAGTATCTTTCCTTGGGCTTCACCCCAAACAGACGAGGTTTGGACGTCCACATATTGGCATTTTAAAAAGAACGCTGGATGAAGCCAATGTCCAGTGATTGGTTGAGAAACCATGCGGTATCATTCATTGCCATCCTGACAGTCTCTCTAGCATTCTTCTTGGGGCATTTGGTCAATTAAGTGTTTAAAATTTCCAGATGGTTTTTCTTCCCTTTTAAACAAAGTAGTTGAGATATGGGAAATACTTTAATAATGCAAACGTTTTTCCAGAGTTATACATGATAGTAGACCAACTTAAAGAGGGATTCAGAAACTTGTAGATCTTTTTGCAGGAGAAGTGTAGTCTGCAGTGAGTGGTAAGAAATAACCTAAGGTCTAAAGCAGCCATGAGCTTCTGGATCTCTCTCTTTCTCCTGGTGAGACTCAGAACCTGAAAACTCTTTCAATCTGATGGGGGAAGAAAACTTTGGGACAAATGGTGGTTTGAGAAAATTTCCTTCATCCTTGATGAAAACCAGCTATAGAGTAGCATAGTTCTTTATGGTCCATATGATAGTAAAACAAAAATTAAATAGTTTCAATCTTGCTAATTTGAATGTGTTAATATGTGTTCTCTAGAGTAAGGTTTAATTTGAACGTTCTATTAAAAAAATACCCCGCAAAGTAAAAGAGTAGATACCTAAGTTTCTTGAAGCTGTTTGAAAATCTTTAACTGCTCAAGCAATCCATGTGTATATGCTTATATAAACTTTTAAGTTAAGAATTCTGTGTTTCAGGCTTTCAACACTTGTTAAGCATCTGTGATGTGATAGTAACATCTTGCCTTTGTGAAGATGGCAATCTAAGTAATTATTGACTCTCCACTAATTAAACCAGTGAGTCGTGACTGTCCCCTAAGAGAGGTTCTTCCTGAAACGTCTGCATCATATACTGAGTTAGTTGAAGTAATCACAAAGTTGTGATAAAATTCTTAGAAAGAGAAAAACAGGGAAAGTAGGTTTGGGGGTCACTGTATTTCAACAAGTTGGAGGCACTTGTATGAGAAGAACAAATCAAGGCTACCAGGGAGGAAAGACTTTTTAAACCAGTAGGTCTTTAGAGAAAGGGAGCACTGACTATCACTCAGCTAATAGAAGTAACTTAAGGTGAGTCTTATCTCTGCATTTTAAAACGTAGCCATCAGTGCTGATACAATAGTTGTCATAATGTCCCATTAGGGTTGAATCACTATATGACTATTACTAGAAAGGTCATTACCAAAAAGAGTAAACAGAAAAAAAAAGAAAGAAAATAGAAAAACATGAAAAATGGCCTCCTTTTTTACATTTCCACATAGGTGATCTCCATACCAGGAGATGAACTTGAACTTGGTTGGGCGGGAGACGGACCTGGTTGGGCGGGAGACTGGAGCCCCTCAGAGAATTTGGGATTCTTCCATTTTTACTGGGAGGGTTGGCAGGTATAACATGTGTTGTTATGTGAGTCCATGAGAGCCTCCAGGGTTCTAACTCCCTGCCTCTCCGTGTGGTGGGGAGTCAGTCGCTCACTCTGAAGCACTCGACTGGTCTCTGTCTGTGGCTTACCCATGAACAGTGGCTTGGAAGTGTCAAAGCATGAGAAGCATGCGTGGAACAGCATGTGCTGCCCTCATCTCTACATGGTTCTGCATGGGAGGCTCCTGGGCTGTCTGCCTCTGAGCTCAGGTGTTTCCTTCTTTCCCTACAGAACTCGCTGAAGGCTTCAAATCGGAAGAAGAAGAGAACAAGCTTTAAAAGAAAAGCTAGCAAAAGAGGAGCTGAAGTAAGTGTTTCAGGACAATGTCCCAGTGAGTTACATCCTCCTTACTGTAGCCACTTCTGTCTCATGTGATCTGGCCCAAGCTTATTTTTCTGATCAGTTTTCAACCCTTTTTCCCTCCTCTACATTCTGACCACATTGCAATTCTCCCTTTCTTTAAAATGCCTCCCTCTCTCTAACCTCCTGCTACTTCAGAATCAGAGCATTTGCACCTGTCCATGGAAGTATTATCCCAAAGATGCTGAAGATGAAGATGAAGAGCTAACATTTCTAGAATGCTTGGAGTATACAGAATCAAATCAAAAGCATGCTTACTTCTCAGGGGAAAATTATAGCTTGAGATCTTTTGTCTAAGCTTTATGTGGACTGTCGTTTTAAGAGTAAGCCCTGTGAAACAAGATGTAGCTTTCTCATTCGCGGGGAGCAAGGGTTAGGGCTGGTGGGGGTGCCGGTAACTTCTCCCTTCCATTGCTTCCAGGCTACTTATCCACGTCATGGATGGAGGTCTCAATGGTGTTGCTTTCTTCCTTCAGCAGGAAAACAAAGGTCGACCTTTTGTGATAAAACCTATCTCTTCTCCTCTCATGAAGCCCTTGCTTGTCTTTGTGAATCCCAAGAGTGGAGGCAACCAGGTGAGTCATTTTCATGAATTTAACTTGGAAGCCTCAGTCCTGTCTTGAAAATAGTTCTCAACACCATTTAAAATAGCACCACCTAGGACAAGCATTGGAAGACAACTAGTTTCTCAGGGACACGGTTATTATTGCTGTGGTAGGGGACAGCCGTCCACATTTCAGGGTCAGGCTCTGTTCTATGCTTTATCCCTCAGCTTTCCAGTAAGGCAATACTAGAGGCACCCAAAAACCTAACTGCTCACATTTCCCTTAACAGATTTTCAAAAAGGTCATCCCCAAATCTCTTAGTTAATATGTTTAAGAGTTTCTTAAACTCTTAAAGATATCTGCTAGATATCTAGAGTGAGGAAGCTCTTAACGAACATCTCTTCATTGCCTCTCGTTGTAAGTTAGCCCTGACCACTTTTGTCCCTGTCCTCAGAGGAAAGTGAGAACAGTGACTCATCATTCTGAATGATCATTAACAACAAATGCCACGAATGCTATAAAAAAAATCACCTTCTAAAGGTTTCATTTGGTCTGTGCCCAAATCTCGTAGCATAATTAATAACAACCTCATTTGAGGATAAAGAAATAGCCTAAGAACACTCATGTGTAACGACATACCCAAAGTAACACAGATCTTTAAAGGACAGATTTTGTTCTTTGTCTCCTCATTATACTTCTCTTCCTACTCTGAGGCTTCTTATCAAGACTCTTCATTGGCTTTGATTTTTTTCTATTTTCATGTGAGATTGGATGCTAAAACATTTTCTCTGTTCACTGAGTGCGCATTTTACTTTTTGAGGTAAGGTTCTTCGAGGTTTCACACTTAACAAGTAAAGATTAGAAACTGTTCAGTTAAGATTAGAAACTGTTCAATTACCCCACATAAGGAGGGGACCACTATAATTAGGATTGACCCAACAGTCCAACATGATGTTCTTACTACTAAGGATGCTGGGCATTTCCAGACTGGATTAATTTACAATAAAGCTTCTCTTATGAGAGCTTGTGATATAAAGATAATATATTTTTTCTCTCTTTCTTTTAAAATTCTTGGTAACTTGTTCTGTTAAAAATCTTTGAATGTTGTGGAGAACAGGACAATGTGTTGTAAGCAGATATCTATTTTCAACATCTTGTTTTTTTAAATTAGTGAGTGATAATCTTCAAATGGGAATGATGGTGATCCTAAGACTGGATCTAATCACTGGAGGAGATTTTCAGAAGTGAGGTTCATTTTGCCCTGAACTATAGCCACTCCCTAGGTCTGGTCTCCTCATAGCCTAATGAAGGTTGGGGATATATTTGGGGACCACAGAACAGAACAAAACTAATGTAATGGACTATGTGATTTTGGTCTTTTGAGTACCACATGCTAATTGCCAATATATATTTCATCATGAGAGTCATTCTAGAAGATCCGCTCATTAAACTGCAAGTCTTTTTTCTAGGGCATTTGGTAGCTTGTAGGTGATCCTGCCCTCTAGGAGCAGACAATTCAGTAAAGATAGAGCCCATCCCTGCTGGAATCTCTGTGTAAATTGGTAATGCCACAGAGTTCAGAGATGATCTGATGTTGCTTCCTATTTCACTAAATAGAAAACAGCTCAAGAAAGCTTAAGTAAATTTTCTGTAATTGATTTCAAGTTTCAAAGCATTGTGATCTGACAGTGTGCATGGTATGACCTCTATTCTTTTATATTTATTGAGGGCTGCTTTATGTCCCAGTATGTGATCTATCTTGGAGAATGTGCCATGCGCACTTGAGAAGAAAGTAAATTCCCTGGCCTCAGGATGTAAAGTTCTAAATATATCCGTCAGATCCATCTGGTCCAATGTGTCTTTCAAGTCCATTATTTCTTTAGTGATTTTCTGTCTGGTTGACCTATCCATTGCTGTAAGCGGAGTATTAAAGTCCCCTGCTATTAGCACATTCTTATCTATAAGCTTGTTTCTGTTTGTGATTAATTGTTTTAGATATTTAGGTGCTCCCATATTCGGTGCGTAGACATTTATGATTGTTAGTTCTTCCTGATGGATGGACCCTGTAATTATTATGTAGTGCCCTTCTTCATCTCTTGTGATTGTCTTTAATTTAAAGTCCAGTTTGTCTGATATAAGGATAGCTACTCCGGCTTTCTTTTGATTTCCTGTAGCATGATATATATTACTTAAGTAAATTTTCTAAGGATATCTTGTTAATGACACCAAAAGGGCAAATGGAAGAAATAATTCAAGCAATATTAACTATATATGAATTCTAAATTGAGTGGATCAAGCTGAGAGTGCTCAGGAATTTCAGAGGCAAACAGTGAGTTGAGAGTCGTAAGGAAATGGTGTCATCAAAGTGGCTGAATTAAGGATGGACTACTTAGTTATGCAGAAAGAGAAAGCTGGAGTAATGCCCCTTTCCTTCTCTCTCAGTGGCAAATTCCTGTTCATCCTTAAAGGCTTGGTAGTACCTTTATGAACCATTTCTCAAAATTGATGACCCCATCCACTGTGCTCCCATAACCCTCAGAACAAACTTGTATTTTGTGAACTGCAACACAAGTGTTCTGTTAAGATGTAAGCTCTATACCACCTGGGGCTGCACCTTTCAACCTGTGATTTCTAGTATGTGGCATATAGCAGTGAATAAATAATTGTATAGTAAGCAATCAGAATTTTACAGCAGATTATCAGGATGGTGGCTTTGTTACTAATGAGTATTCAGGAAGGGGAAGAATTATTTTGGAAAAGAAGCTGTGACATGTTTGAGGAGCTACAAGTGACAGTGACCTATTCAAATAAAAAAATGCCCAGTTATTAGAGACAAAAGACTGAAATGATTTGCTCTCATTTTGTGCTTTTTGGCTTATGAGGTTACTCCTAGATTATCTAGGATTCTCAGAAGTATGGCTACCCAAATCAGAATGAATATTGAATAACTTGACATTTCTGTATACTTTCTTCATAAAATAGAATTCCCAATTAAGGAATTCCTAATTGATTACATTGATTAAGCCTAAACAATGTGAAGAGCACTGTTTCTAAGTGCAATGTGACCTGTTGAGACAGCTTTAAAGAAATCCAAATACCTGTGGGCAACTAGAATCGTTCAAACTGATCTCCATCTTCAGCCTTAGGAGGGCACAGCTTGATTCTCAGTTGTAGTGAGGAGAGAAGGGGCATGGTTGTAGATGATCCACCTCCCCCATCAGGGCTGGGCTGTTCCTATGCTGTTGGTATCCTGGGCCTTAACACTGCAGACGAGGGTAGGTTTAGCCACGTGATGGGGAGGCAGCAGGTGAATAGTGAACCAGTTTCTCATTTCTTGGCTCCCTTGAATTTTGTTTCCTCCATCATTTTGCTCTCCCCCCGCCCCACCACCTGAGTTGAGACAAAAGGGTCAAAAGAGAACTGAGGATGGCAGTGAAAACAGGGCAAGTGAACCCCAGGAAGGTGGCCCTAAGATTCTGCTTTTCTAACAAGCTCCTAGGTGGCTGCTGCTGCTACTCAGAGACCACACTCTGGTTAACCAGGGTTACTGCAATCAATAGAGAAATATTTCGTCGTTGTTGTTAAGTCCTGTTTCATTGTTGTTGCTCTTGTTAAATCCTGGTTTGTTTGTTTGTTTGTTTTGCCTTTTAATAACTGATTTGTTTGATTATCTCTTTGTAGGTATAGAGCACTCCATCTCTGAAGCTTAGGCTTCAAACCTCTATTTAAATTTGCTTGGGCGTCTCTTTAGTAAATAACTGGACTCTATCGCCATCTTCTGGCAAGAAAGATACCTACAGCTTTAAAAAAATTCAGTGTATTTTGTTGTGTACAGAAATTCTCTTTGCAGGAATATATTGAGATGAACACATCTGATACTGCTTCCATGTCCTTTTGAAAAAATAATTTGTTTTAAACAGATAGTTTACAATAATTGTCTCTGTTTTGTCAGCACTTAAGGGTAGAGATGATACTGGGTGTTTTGGAAGTTTTTGAGGTCGGCAGCGCTATTGTGGGTGGGATCTAAATCTTTCAGGGGAACAGGAACTAGACTCAGGGACCACAGTGTTACCCCTGGGAGGTAAAGTTTACTCCGGCAAGTCCCCTCCTCTGTGTGGAAACCTGAGGACTCAAGCCATAAGCCCCTCCCTACACTTACTTCTGCCCTAACTTCAGAACTTAGTGTCTCTCTTGGATGTCCCTGACTCATCAGTATCTTTTCTCTGAGTCTTATAGACATTTCCGACATCTCTTGATGTCATTTCACACGGTGTCCCTGCGTCCTGCTTCTGTCTCAGGACTCATTTCCAGTGACTTAGGTTACAGGTTGAGGGTTAAACAAATGCTCTGACCACTAGAATGATTCTACCTAGTCAATCCTGTGACAGGGGCTCCGGACCTGGCTTCTCACACTGTTCAGTGTGAAATCCCAGGGTTGAGGGGTGGCATGAATTGAATACTTGTTTTGAATTCCCAGGCACCTTACCAGTAGGTGACAAGAGGAAAGGGGGATCTAGTCTTGTGGGCAGGCTCCTGCTGAGCTCACACCATCATCACAGGATAGACCTCCCCAGTCTAGGGCCACCCCCCTACCCAGGTCAAGCTCAAGTCAATTATGGTGGGAGAAGGAGACAGAGTCAATAAACTCAAATGTTTGTGTCCCCAAACTTTCTAAATACTGGGCCAAACAACCTCAATTATTTTCTGTGATGTTTAACCTGGGGATAAATCAAGAATCATGATGTTTAGATAACATTTTAGGCCCCTAATGCTTAGAATAGGCTGAAAGGTGGGCAAAAGGGTAGTCAGTAGATGATCACACATGTCAGGATCTTGTCAAGCCAGCCTCAAGGATGGAATGAAAACAACTAAACAATAAATCTGTGGAAAGTCTCTTTTCTAAGTTACAGTGCTGGTGGGAGTATGAGGGTAGCTGTCTTAGTCTCTCCTCAGGCTGCTATAACCGAATTCCACAGGCTAGGTGGCTTAAAAAACAGGAATTACTTTCTTAAACTCTTCTGGGGCTGGGAAGTCTGTGATTAAGGCATCAGCAGATATGGTAGCTGGTAAGGTTCCACTTCCTGGTGAGGAGGGCCATCCTCTCACTGTGTCTCCTTGCTGTGTCGTCACGTGGCGGAAGTGATGAGGAACCTCTTTGGGGTCCCTTTTATAAGAGTGCTAATCCCACTCCTGAGGGCTCCACTTCCCCAAGGCCCCACCTCCTTTGATATGAGTAGGGCCTGCCTGGATGTTTACATTCTCAGTCAAGATGTGAGTCGGGTTCCCTGGATTAAAACATTTCTGTGTCTCTTCTTGCCTATAGAATAAGGCTCAAGCTCCTTAGCAACTTAATCTACAACTCGCTTGGGCAGTTTCATCTCCCACCACTCCTGCCTCCTGGTGGAGAGACTGAACAGAATGTAGGGTCCCCATGGCATGTCTTGTGTTTTGCTCATCATGTGCCTTCATTGTTCTCTCACATGTAAAGAAGTGGCTAACCCGTCTCCCGAGAACCAGTTCAGGTATCATGCATACGATGCCTTCACCTAATCCCCACATTTGGTCTTCGAGTGTCTGCTCTGACCACTCCTGTTTCTCAGTAGGCACCTCTACCATAGCATTAGCCATCTCCAGTGGATGAATTTGTTTTGTATTGGTCTCCTTCTGAGCCTCCTGAGCATGCACATGTGCATAGATTAGGAGCCTAATGTGTGTTTAAATAAATTAGGTATTCCTTTGGGATTGTTTGAAGCCAGTTTGAAATAATGACATCTGAATCTCTCCCTTCCTCTAGCTTTTATTTTCCTCAGGACTTTCTGGGCAGCTTTCACCATGATCTAGATAAGAGCTCTGTGACATAAACCAAGGCATGCTCAGTAACCTACCAGAACGTTTCAGGCTACAGGAGAGTTATAGTGCTTCTGTGAATGCTGATAAGCTATTTGAGCGGATTCGTTCTTAGTGGACTCTCCATACCCCCAAGTCATTATCATATTTTCTTGTATGAATAACACATAGAACTTCCTCTGGAGAGCAAGATCTCTGTTTTGTCCATTTCTCTCTCCTGTCTAGAGAGAGAGACTTGGTAGGTGAGTAGATGAAACTTGTTTATTTCCCTCTAGAACAATCTACCTATTTTCTGGGAAGTTGTTTTCTCCTGTCCCAGCCTGTTCCCCAAAGCCAGAAAGAACAGATCCATCACTCCACAGGCATAGCCAGTCTCCCAGTATCTTAACAGGCTCTGCAGTCAGTGAGGTGGAATACCTACCACCGTGTGTATGAGAACCTCCCGTGGTGGGTTGGAATTGATGTGCAAGCTGTTTTTTTCAATTAGAGAGATGTATAACACTCTTGCAGAAAGTTGCAGCTTTTTAAAAGAGTAAAACAAAAGAAATGAACCAAAAACCCTGAATAACCAGCATCTGAGGCTTACAAAGGCCCATGGCTGAAAGTTCTAGCCCGTTAACCCTACCCCTCCTTTCCTGCTCACTAATTATCTGACGTTAATATGAATCAATAGAGGGCCCTGTGTTCACCGTTCGCACACAGTGTGTCTTTCTTTCCTCCTAGATTTTGATGAACTTTAGGGCAGTTTTATGTTTATCTCTGTAGTCTTGGGGTTTAACAAAGCGGCTTGCTCTCTCCGTGCTCTGGCAGGAGTGAGGGTAAGGGGGAAAGGCATGTGTATGAGAAGGGGGAGGGGCAGGAAAAACAAACTGGCACACTAGGCTACCAAAAAAGAAACAAAAGTTGCAGCTTTCGCGTTTGTCATGCAGCCTCTGACAACTGTGAGCACGTTTGGGACTCACTAGTGAATGGCAGTCGTGTACCTGCTTGGTAGGCTTAATCCTGTCAATGAGAAAGAAATGACTCCTTTCCTGGTTAATTAGCACTTGTCACACCATTCAGTTCTATTGAATTGAATAAATTACCTAAGCCTGAAAGTAGCCCATCCCAGAGGTGACCTCCGAGTTAACAGAAGGGACTTAAATGTGTTAGACCTTTTCTGTCTCCACCTGCCATGACTGATTTAAAACTATGCAGTCCTTTTCAGACCCTTACCATTGTTGTTAATGAACAGATTTTAGAAAGACTACTTTTACAAGAAGTAATTGTATCACACCTGAATGTAAATTCCAATGGGGTTGCTGTGTACGGGTATGTGCGTTATCGCTACCCAGCGCCAGAGCATGTTCTTGGAGTAGGCTGCATTGACAGGGTCTCTTAGAGGTGTTCAGTGTGGAACTTGCCAGCCTCGGGGCTCCTGGGTGGCTCAGTCGGCTAAGCTTCTGACTTCAGCTCAGGGCATGATCTCACCGTTTGTGGGTTCGAGCCCCGCGTCGGGCTCTGTGCTGACAGCTAGCTCAGAGCCTGGAGCCTGCTTCCGATTCTCTATCTTCCTCTCTCTCTGACCCTCCACTGCTCACGCTGTCTCTCTCTCAGAAATAAATAAAAACATTAAAAAATAAAAAAAAGAACAATTAATTGTTAAAAAAAAAAAAAACTTGCCAGCCTCACTTCCCCTTCCTCAAAAGGATAAATGTAGATAATTAGGTATCCCAACGAACACAGACTGAAGATGAGCAAAGACAAGATTGTGTGGTCACTCAAACCTTTTATAGAAGTTGTAGTTGAAGACAAACCACCTCTCAATGCCTTGCTTTATTTGTGTAAGGTGTTAATTACCTGGTATTGTATGCGTAATAGAAGCGACACTGAGCCCAGTGCTCTGCCTTAGTCAGAAGAGGAAAGAAGTAATTAACATTAACCAGTCATATCGCTCTAGGAATTTAAAACTGAAAAATTAATTTTCTAGCAAGTCAGTGGGAAATTTCTTATAAATTGGTCATTAAAGTGACTCTGGTGTTACCCATTAAACATAAAAGATTGCTTGAGATAATCCCCAGCTGACATGCTAGGAAGGCCCAGCATGGGAAGAGAGAGAACAATCCAGTGTTTGGTTAGTATTATGTATCTCGATCTGTGTCTAAATTTCATGGGAAGCAAAGTGTGTCATTTGGTGAAACTGAAGGATCAGCTGTAACAATTAAGGATAGAACGTTATTCCTAAATTTACAGCAAGCACATGATAAAGCAGAACTTTTAAATTACAGGTTTGGATGAAATGTGGAACAAAAGACCTGCATTGGCCTCTGTAACAACGGGCGTAACAATGTGATAATTATAAGCTCTGCTTTAGCCCTCACACCCTCAAGTGCAATTTAATGAATAGATTAACAAGGAGCAACAAAGAAAGGGACTAACCTTTGCAAAGGCCTATTTTGTGCCACATACTGTGTTAGATCCATAACTATTACTGATTCATTTAATTCTCATTATCCCCCAGGAAAGGAGATGCTGCCCTCCTATTCAATATGCTGGATTTCTTCAGGATTTTAAATGCTCATGCTCGCCTAATCAGAACACCCAAGTTATTACAGACGCAAATGCCATGCTATTTCTGCTAACCTAGAATGACTCTCAAATATAGCATTGTAGGTGTACAAAGTTGGGAAGATTTGAAGGAAGAGTAACCATGATAGCTAATAAAGGAATTGTAATTATAAGCAAGAAGCACTGCCCAAATGATCAAGTGTTTGCTATAGCTGGTAATGACTGAAAATGAGCCACCCTACTCAGTTTTCAGGCTCTTTTGATGCCGCTTAATAAAAAGCTCCTTTCATTTTTTCTTTGCTCAAGTCACTGTTAAGGGGCACCTAGGTGGCTCAGTAAGTTGAGTATCGGGCTCTTGATTTCAGCTCAGGTCATGATCCCAGGGTCTTGGGATAGAGCCCCGCATCTGAGCATGGAGCCTGCTTGGGATTCTCTCTCTCTCTCTCTCTCTCTCTCTTAAGAAAAAAGGTTTCTGGAACCTTGTGTTTTGCACAGTGATCAATTCAATAAACATCAATTATAAATGAAATCATTCAAAAATGTTCATGTGAGAACTGTTGGACTTAGGTAGGTAGGGACATGGAAATTGGAACATGTCAAAGAAGTAAGATATAACTAAGGAAGTTATAAATATATGTATATATATATCCTAAATAATGAGGAGCCTCTATTCTTTTGCTTCAGTTTAGAAAAATCATTTCAGTAGAATCATACTTGGCTCACACTGACTATATTCACATTATGCAAGATAAAAAGTAAGATATGCAGTGAAGTAAAACTTAATGTTAAATTACATAGACGAACTAGTAACTTCTCTACGTGGAGTTTTATGTTGAGTGATAGTAAAGCCAGTAAATACTGTTCATTAAGCACTTTTTTGATGTGCCCCTCAAACGTTATTGCATTTAATCCTTGTAGCAAGTCTGTGAACTAGGCATTCTTGTCTCCACATTAAAGAGAAGGAAGCTGGGGTGCCTGGGTGCCTCAGTCAGCTGAGCAACTCTTGATTTCGTCCTAAGTCATGATCTCACGGTTTTGAGATAGAGCCCCAAGCCGAGCTCCACACAGAGCGCAGAGCCTGCTTAGGATTCTCTCTCTCCCTCTCTGTCCCTCCCCTCTGCACATGTGCTCACTCTCTTTCTCTAAAAATAAATAAATAAACTTTAAAAACACGCATAAAAAGAAGGAAACTAAGCTTAATGAAATTGAGGAACTTGGCCAGAGTAAAACAGGTTGGACATAAGTCTCCTTTGGACTTTCAACCTGTATGTTGATGACCAAAGCCCCTGATTTTAACTACTACTTTCTGCTGATTATGATTAGGTGGCCTTTAGATAAGAGGATTTATTTTTATTTCTTTTAACTTACTAAAAAATTCTTTCTTAATGTTTATTTTTGAGAAAGAGAGACAGACAGTGTGAGTGGGGAGTGGGCAGAGAGACAGGGAGACACAGAATCTGAAGCAGGCTCCAGGCTCGAGCTGTCAGCACAGAGCCTGACGCGGGGCCCAAACCCATGAACTGCCAGATCATGACCTAAGCGGAAGTCAGACACTTAACCAACTGAGCCACCCAGGTGCCTCCCTCCCTTTTTAAAAAATTTTTATTTTTTTAAATGTTTTACTTATTTCTTAGAGAGAGAGACAGTGTGAACAGGGGAGGGTCAGAGAGAGAGGAAGACACAGAATCTGAAACAGACTCCAGGCTCTGAGCTGTCAGCACAGAGCCTGACACGGGGCTCAAACCCACAAACTGTTAGATCATGATCTGAGCGGAAGTTGGACGCTCAACCAACTGAGCTGCCCAGGTGCCCCCCAAAAAATTATTTTTTAAATGATCAGCTCATATTTGGAGATTTCTGCCTATTGTCTTTTTTTTTTTTTTCTTACAGGGAACCAAAGTCCTGCAGATGTTCATGTGGTACCTGAATCCACGGCAGGTCTTTGATCTTTCTCAGGAAGGGCCAAAAGATGCGTAAGTCTGGACATAATCCCCCAGGATCCATACATTTTTGGGCAAGCGAGAAGAACCTCTGCTGTGGAGTCAAGCTTCATTATTAGATTACCTTGTGAAATATTTTCTGACCATCCCTCATTTACTTTCCCACCTGTATTCACCTCCCTTAAAACTTCATCTGACATTTCTCTTCCTAGCCTTCCTTGGGCTAATTCCCTTCCAAACCAACTACTTCGTTGTTAGGGCATATTTCTAGTGTGTTTGCTGCTTATGGACATGCACCTATAGATTATTTACAAGTCTGCATTGAGAGGAGATTTGTTGTTTTTCTATTTATGCACATATAACTTTGGAGATGTATGTCAGTAAGAATGTAAGTATATCTTTGGAGAGTGACCATATTTGTTTATGAATATGTTTGCGTATTTAAATTACAGGTTACGCATGTGCATCTGTGTCTATTTGAGACAAATGACTTGATTATGCCTATGGTTTCCTCACCAGCGTGGGAAGACATTGTAAATCCTGCTCAATCTCTTTTCCAAGCTTCTCAGAAATTTCATTCTGTTTTTATTAGAACTGAAAATAAAGTTTAGCTGGAGGTAACATGCATCCTGTATCTTCCCTTTGGTGACGGTGATGGGTACATGGTGGGAGAGAGCAGGGCTGTTTCTGCTACAGTCTGATTCCCTTTTTAAAACTCATGTATTAAGGTGCCTGGGTGGCTTAGTCAGTTAAGTGTCTGACTTCAGCTCAAGTCAGGGTCTCGCGGTTCATGAGTTCGAGGCTTGCGTTGGGCTCCGTGCTGACAGCTCAAAGCCTAAATCCTGCTTAGATTCTGTGTCTCCCTCTGTCTCTGCCCCTCCCCCACTTGTGCTCTGTCTCTCTCTCAAATAAACATTTAAAAATGAAAAAAAATGTATTAAGATAGTTTGGATGTCATCTGGTCAACATTAGAACTTGAGGGATACTAATTATTTTTGAATAAGTAACAATATCAGAGGCAAAGAAACATCAACTCAGATAATTTTTAGAGAAATAATATTCCTGTGTAAAATGGAAAAAGCATATATTTGAAGCAAATATTATATTTGAACATATAAAATTAATTTCTGCTGTCATTCTCTTAACCTATGAACTTCTTTGCCACTAGAGTTCGCTATAAAACTTCTATATTTTTTTCTGTATTTGGATGGACTAAGGCAAATCTACTACCCTGGCTTTTGCCCTGTTAGAAGGGCAAAATCTTAAAACCTTATCACTTTGGTTAGACTTTAGGTAGAGACTTCATAGATCATCATGAAGGATGTGACCAGATAGGAGATATTTTCAGAAAAAATTATATTGATTTAAAAGGTGATCTCTTCTAGAACAGAGGCTTCCCTGAGGCAAATGTTTTAGCAGAGGGTGGTCTAATTATATTTTCTCAAGAGCCAACCTGGAAAGTGATCTAATTTTAAGCAGACAGATGTTAAATAAAGAAAGTCTTCCCTCTTTGGGCTGAGGAGTATAAATTTGGTTCGAATGTTAGTAACTGAAGAGAGCTGGGATTCTAGGTGTGGTGGCAATACTAGTGGGTATCCTCTCACCACCCTGTCTCTCTGAAAAAGTTTATTGGGATTAAGAGTGGAAAGCGGAAGTTTGAAAAAAAAATCCAGGAAAAGCTGATAAAGTATGAGGAGGAGACATATAGTCACTATTGACTACTGATTCATGATGATTTCCTTGGAGAAAGGAAGGAAGGGTATGATGGGAAAAGAAAAGGAAGTTGTAACTAATTAGGAAAATAATGTGAGTTGATGCATCAATAGAAATTATGGGAAGTAAAACTCTGCGACATCGTGAAATCCCATTCCAGTGTCAGCCATTTTAAAATGATTTTTGCTACCAACCTCTGATCCAGTCGTTGGGGTCCATTCCCTTGTGATTACTTGGTAACTAGTTTTGATGACATTATATTGATTCCGCATTTTCTCCAGCGACAGCCTGTATACCCCTCTTTTGCCCTGTGTGTTCTCTCTGCGATCGCCAGTGACGTGCTCATGTTTATGTTGTCTTCTGTCTCCTCTACAGGCTTGAGTTATATAGGAAAGTACCAAATCTGCGAATCTTAGCCTGTGGCGGGGATGGAACGGTAGGTCCTTGAAATAGAATCTAGTTGTCTCCCTTATTTCTTCCATCTTTCTTTTGTTTTCCTCATGACAATTGTCCTTATTTATTCCCACCTCACCTCTTTCCAGTCCTCTGAAACATAGGTCTCTGTCACGTGAATCCTAGCCCACAAGGGATTACAAGAGACTTGGTAATTGTTCTCATGGGTTCATACTTGGTCTTCCTAAATTACGTTTTACCCCCTCAGCTATACTATAGGCTTTCCTACCCCACAAGGTAAAGATGTGGTCATATCATTAGAATGAAGGTTATAGATGACTAAATTCTTTTTTAAAAACCCTTATTTCATTTGTTCTTAATTGGTCACAATTATTAAGGAGACGTATATGGACAAAATTATTGTCTTTATTCAAGTAGAAATAAAACTTAGAATGCTGACATTGGTTTGCCTTAAATTCCATTGATTGGTACCATTGTATTCATTTTTGGGAGAAAAGGTGGAACCTGGCTGATGTTTAATATTGTCACATTTTCCTCTGTTTGTCTTACCTGTTTCTCTATTTGCTCTCTACTTACGTTGGTATATTTAGCAAAGGCAAAGAATTGAGAGCATGACATTTAGATGCCGCTGTCCAGTGTCTTTTTCTTGTGTGTTTGGAGTCTGCTCTCACAGTATCTACGATTTTATTATGAACTCTTTTTGGCTTTTCTGTAATTTCCCTAATTAGAATGTTTTATTCTCAGAGGTAGCAACAAAATCTAACTCTTTCTCATAGCAAGTGAGCACTTAATGTAGCATTGGATACATGTTATATACCAGTAAGTGCAACTGGGGGGAAGAAAATAGAGCGGTATTTCCACCGGTCCCTTAAGTTAGTCCATGGAGAGGAGAACATTTTGCAGTTGGGAAAATAGTGTTTACTGTTTGTTAAGATTCACAATACACATTATTCGCTCATAAAATTCAATATAAAGTCTTACAGCTGAGAAGACAAACCTATTTTCACTTTGTTAAACCCAGTGTTGTCCAAAATTATTTGACCAGGGAATTTTTTTCTGCCACAATACCAGTTAAATTTCAGTCATTTGCAGTGTCCTAGGGAAATATACTTAGGGATAGGCTGCTGTGAAATTTTCCCAACCGTTTTAAAGTAGAATTACATCCAAACAAATCCTCTGGGGAGATAGGTGTGTGTGTGTGTGTGTATACATATATACATATATAGTATCATATATATGATGGTATACATTAATTGATGTGTCTAATATAATATATATTAGATACATATACAGTATATATTTATTTAATTTATTACATTTCGCATACACATACATCGTGTTCTTAGCTCAGTGTGTATTTTACATATATAATAAATATATATTATGTTTAATATGCATGCATATACATTCCTAGCTCAGCTGTCCCCAGATTAGTTATCTTAATTAAAATATAAACTTATCATGAGCCTTTACTACATTCTCTTCCTTGTTTTAGAATCTCCTTGTCTTCCCGTATGACTTCAGTATTTGCTCCTATCTTTTCTGCTCTAAATCTCAGTGACAACAGCAGACAAGTTGAGGATATGCCTGCTGACCTGAATTCATAGTTCTTATCCTTCCTTACCCTAAGTGTCCATGACCTCAAATCCACATCCTCTTCCTGTTCCATCTCTACGTCTTGAGGTTCACCATTGATGGAGAACCACGCCTTCCAAACTTCTCCCATCATCACCGAGCATGGTGGGAACTTGCTCTCGCTTCTTCTTTCTTGTCCCTTTCCTCTATTCAGCGGGTATGTGTAGGAAGCACATTCTAGCTTAAATGGTTTTGAGGCATTCTCTGCAATTCTAGAAGTATTTGGAAACCTCTGGTTTTAAAGCCAAAAAGACAAAGACAAGAGAGCCAAGTGTGGCCACTTGCGAAAGACCTGCAATTAGGCAGTCCAGGCCAACGTTCAAAAGGAAAATGGAGAAGATAGACTTAGAAAGGATCACCCATAGTTTATTTTGTCAAGAAAAAAACAAAACAAAACACAAAGGAGTTTCAAGAAAGAGGCAGTGGTTTTATCCTGGAGGAGAGACTGCAGAATTAGCACTGATTTTGGAGACTAGGGTATAACTAGTGGTTTTCAAGAAGCGTGTCTGGGACAAAACCAGAATGATGAGCAAGTGAGACTTGGGAGATTGCTAATGGATCCTGAAGATCAGACCCAATTACAGTGTTGAATATCTGTGTATACGCCCTAGTGCCATTAATAACCCCTTTTGACATGAAGACTGCCTGGTTCTCCTACTTACCCTGTCTTTTCCAGCATCTTTTCTTTAAATATACCATAATTAATAGGTGCTTCACAAGGATAGATATTATTTTTATATTCTAGGTAGTTTTTCCTCTTAGGGACCACATCTATGTTCCTGACTTTGGTTTTCACATCCTTACACGTAACTCACAAATGCACTGGACATTTATACTCAGTGCCTTGCAACAGGCATGCCTGGAAGGAAAGGAGTAGATCTACCTTACCCTTGGTACCTACTTTTGTGTTAATTATTTTCTCAATAGTAACCTCTGTAGTTTAATCACTCAGGATCAAAACTTTGTGTATCTCATACCTTATGTAAGACCAAGTTTTATTTTATTTTACTTTACTTGATTAAAATGGATGTTTTGTGAAACAGGCATGGAATTTATGAAATGTTTTTTTTCTAGGTCAGTGATCGATATTTTTAAGTTTTAGTTTAGAATATGAAACTTTTAATTTTGAGTGGGGGTAGAGTTTATATAAAGACGAGGCCTCCTGATGGATTTATGAAGAAAGATTGCTGGCTTTAGGCAAGTGAAGAATGATTCCTGGAGTGTCAGGTATACATTTGACATAAGGCACTCAGCCTTTTCTCAGTGAGCATATCTATCACCGTAAGCCATCAGAATTCTGTCAGTACAGTGACAAGGTTCCAGAGAGAATCAGGAATGGAATTTCTTTTGACTGATTAGGAGGGGGATATATTAACCCTTAACTGCATCAGTTTGTGCACAAAGTATTATAATGCGTAGATATCTCACATCGATTTGGAAACAAGTTCTTAGGCTTCAGGATGAGTTTTGCGTCGCTCTGACTCCTTGCACTTTTAAATAACCCATCTCCCAAGCATTGCACTTGAAGGCAGAAGAGCTGGTTGGGTGCCTACATTTCTGTGACTTTCAGCAGGTTCCTCACCCTCCTTTGAGGCCTTCTAAATCTGCAAAGGGATACATTTGCATCCCTAAGCGTCTTCATAGCTGTAACATTACAATAGTATAGACCATTGCTGTTCAAGAGAACTACGGTACAAGCTACATTTTTAAGTTTTCTAGAAGGCACTTAAAGTCAGAAGCAGGTGAAATTAATTTATAATATAGTTTATTTAACCTAATAGATCCAAAATATTATCATTTCAGCACGCAATCGTAGAAAAATCACTAATGAGATATTTTATGTTCTGTTTGTGCTGTCTTCAAAATCCAGCCTATACTTTTACTTAGAGCACCTCTGGTTTGTATTAGGCACATTCAAGTGCTCAGTAGCCACCTGTGGCCAGTGGATGGTGCAGCAGACAGTGTGGGTATCATCTCTTTGTAACTGGTTAGCATAATCCTAAGTCTGTCACATAGTTGTCACATCTTTCATCTCCAGGCCCTAAGAAAACTCCCCTAACTCAAGAATGATCTCAGACCCTCATGTTTGTAAACAAGCTGCTTTTGGGTTGGGTGGTAAATTTGTATTCTTTCCCCTCCTTGGACATAATCTCTTCCTGTCCAGCTCCCCATAGCTGTCGCCCTGCTTGAATATTGAAGGACATGTGAACCAAGAGCCTAGAGATGCATGTACCCTCCCCTCTTATGGCTCCTTAAGGTGTAATGCACTCCCTACCTATCTGGCCCTTGACCTTGGTGATTGGGCTGGAACAGCAGGTCCATCTTTAACTAGGTTAACCTCTTTCCAAAGGCCTGGAGTTAAACTATTTAGGCAACTACTTCCTGCTTATTTCTTGATCACTTGGCTTCCCTAGATGAAGATAAACCCTAAACAGAAGGTACCTCCATGCCTGGACTTACTACAGCCACAGCAGGAAAGGAAGTGCCCATTTCCTTTTCACGGACACTGACAAGCACATCATTCCAAACCCCTTTTCTCCCAAAGCGTCAGCTTCATTATATCTCTCCCCCACCCATTTCTCTCACCTTCTGTCTTGATTTCTTTTGGGGTGATTTTAAACAGTTTCTTTCTTTCTTTCTTTCTTTCTTATTTAAAAATTTTTATGTTTATTCATTTTTTGAGAGAAAAATAGAGAGAGAGAGAGAGTGTGTGTGTTTTTGTGTGCGCAGGGCACAGAGAAGGAGAGACAGAATCCCAAGGAGGCTCCGTACAATCAGAGCAGAAGAGCAGAGCCTGATGTGGAGCTTGAACCCAAGAACTGGGAGATCATGACCTGAGCTGAGATCAAAAGTTGGACCTCAACCAACTCTGCCACCCAGGGGCCCCTTAAACAGTTCATTTTAGCACATGATGACTTGTAAACTATTAAGTACAAATAGAAATTACAATATCAAAAGAATCATAATGTACATATTAGGAAGGGACCCCCAGTCATTAAATGCTGTCTTGATGATCTTTTAGTTCAGAAATGTTGTGCTTGTTTTCTTTTGATTTCTCAACATGCACATCCTTCACTTTTTGTCAGCATATGAGGAACTGCAATGTGTATCTGCTCTGTTCGAAAAAAAAATGTCAGTTCACTGGTCTTCCCACCCCTCAGCCACCTCTGATGTTAGTGCCTTGCAGAATGAAAATATTGCTAAAAATGCCCTTGGGAAACATTTAATGACAGCAAAGCACAGCGTGGACAGGGGATGGCAGCATCGGCCAGCTGCGGGGACGATACTGTAGCGCTGCTCAGGGACAAAGCCCAGGACCGTGGTGTTTCAGACCCCTCAGCCCTGCTCTTCCTGACACAGAAGCAGGAAAGAACTTTGCAAACTGGGAAATGATTTCACCCAATCAGGATAGTTTCCTTCAGCTGCAATGGAAAATATGCCAAGGGCTGTGTTTTGCAATTAATTAAATTTAACTGAAGGAGTGCTGAATGAGCTGGTGGAGATGAATTGGGGGAATGTGAAAGCCTAGCAAACCCACTGCCTGCTATGAACCTGAAGCCTGGAATTCTAGAAGGAACAGGTTGCTGGTAAGGCAGAGGCCCCAAGAACAGCTTTGGGCCTGAAGATCTTTTGTATAACTCTGCTTTTATAAGGACAAATACAGATTATTACTCAAAGTCTTTTCTGTCCCCTCTATTGTAGGTGTAGTTGTTTACATTCTCTCCCCCCACCATCTTTCTCTCTCTCTTATCCCCTCCTCTTTTGTAGCATCTCTCTGCTTCAATACAACTTGGCTTTTTTATTTTTGATAGTCTGTGAAAGACTTTGTGATTGATGGCAGTCAAAGGTGGAATTGATTTGTGAATTCGAGGTTCAATGTTAAGTGGAGAAAAAGGACGAGGGCATTTTGCTTCTAGGAAACTGGACCTTTATAAAGGAAGTGAACAGTAAGAAAAATACAGCCTAATCATAGCAGCTAATGTTAATTGGACATCTCCCATTTGCCAGGCACGTGCTAAGAAATGTCTACATGTTATTTAACTGATAAAATGCCCCTCAGAGGCTCGAGGGACAGATGAGGGAACTTGGAGCGACTGAGTCACTTGCCTAAACTCACCCAGCCCATGTATGATGGAGCAGGCTCCCTGAGCTCTGTCTCCCTACACCCTAAGTTCTGTTGCCTTTTGGAGAAGAAGTTGGTGTTGAGTAATGTAGCTCTTGGATGAGAAACCCTATTAATAGAGGACTATCCAAAGGAAAGATACAGACCCTTCTCTGTTAAAGAACTATTAGCCTAACACAGGTGGCACTTAAAAGAACTTCATGACACATCTTGGTTATGAAAGGCACATGACATTTGATGACTCCAGGGTTAGGTAATAACGGATTGCTAAACCTACCTGGTTGTATTCAGAAGAACATTAAATATTTGGCGATTGGAAAAAGAAAGTAGAATATATTTATGCAGTTCTTGACAAAGGGAGATAAGCAGCTGCTCATCTCTCTTTTTAAATAATGTTTATTTAATTTTGTGAGAGAGAGACAGAGAGCACGCAAGCCAGGGAAGAGCATAGAGAGAGCGGAGCAGAGGGTCTGAAGCAGACTCTCTGCTGATAGCAGCAAGCCCGATGTGGGGCTCAAACTCGTGAACTGTCAGTCATGACCTGAGCCAAAGTTGGACACTTAACCAACTGAGCCACCAAGGTGCCCTTACATTTATGCAGTTCTTAAATCATTTACTAAGAAAGGGGAAGATCCTTTAATTCAAATAAATTATACCTTTTCCTTTTCTGCTTAGGCCAAGTGTGAGAGAAAAGGAGATGGTGAGAAATCCACGGGTCCTGAAGGCTCATGTCATTCTGAGGAACCATATCATATTATCATGTGGATTTTGGCACCTTTTCTTGAGACAACAGGAACAGCTTAAGAAGATTTGAATGAATACTCCGTCAGGGGTGCCTGGGTGGCTCAGTCAGTTCAGGTTCCAACTCTTGGTTTGGGCTCAGGTCATGACCTATAGTTCATGAGATCATGCCCTGTGTCAGGCTCTGGGCTGGCAGAGTGGGGCTTGCTTAGGATTCTCTCTCTCTCTCTCTCTCTCTCTCTCTCAAAATAAATAAACATTAAAAAAAATTCTTTAAGAGACTCTATCAATTCATGGAAATTACAGGACACTTACTTCACTTATTTGACAAGTATTTGTATTTCACACACCGTGGACTGATCCCTCATCTTCCTATCCATCCTGGTGTTAGTGTTTTTCCTGTGATTTGAAACCTTTCTTTGAAGGCTCCTCTTCAGAGGAAGTTATTTAGTTGTGTTTGGTCCTTGCCTTTTCTTTTTCTTCATCCTGTCACGATCCATTCCTAGTCCTTTGCCTGGTTTCCAGGACTCTGAGACTCGAGTGGGTTTTCCATTGGTGACTAAGGCACCCATCCTGGGGAGGTGTAGGGTGTTTGAGGTACATCAGCGAGCCAGTGGGAAGGTGAGCCCACTGCTGGAGGATTTCTCCTTCCAGGCTCAATGGGTCTCCACCGTCTTTGGGCTATGGCCTCAAGCAGGGGTTTTCACATTCTTTTCAAGCCTCTCTCCTGCTGGCCAAGAGGGAGCCTCATTCGTATATACCATTCAGGAAGGGTGAACTTCTACTCCCTATTATCAGGCAGAGGCCAAACTACTGGCTTCATCTGCTTGCCATTTGTGTTTGGTTTGCTTCTGGTCCCTGAGGATTTATTTTTCCTATTGTTGTGTCTCGAGTGCATTGGGTATTGGAAATATGAATGCATGGCATTATCTTTACCAAGAAAAGAGAGACTTGTTTCAACAAGGCATAAGAAAAGAACTTCTACTTTGAATCTACCTGAGAGAAAGTAGATGGATTTGTGAGTACAGTTCATAAAGGGGGAAGACAGAGCGATCATATCTTGTAAAAATTGTAAAGAGACTGCCTTCTTTATATGGGATGTTGAGTTCATATTTTCAGAGTTCCACCACATTTCTGAGAGTCTCTAGTTCTCCTCAGAGCTATTTGCATCTGCAATCAGTGACCCCTGATTGTTGGGATTTCTGAGTTTTCATGTCTTGTTGTAGTTTATGAGAGGGATCTACTTCTCCTGTGTATAGTTTGTACACAGGTAACAGGGCAATAACAGTATCTAGCATAGTCTTCAGATCTCTTTTAGCATCTGACGCTTTTTCCCCTTACATTTCAATAGCAAACTTTGTTCGTACTGTGTGTAATAAAACTAAGAAAGTGTTAGGTCAGACTCCGAGAAGTTGTCTGGGAGGGAATTGCCCAGTTTGAAGAAGTGGAGGGATTTTCAGACACTTATTTCGATCTCGATTTCTAGTTCATCATATTGGGTGGACATGGTGATATGCCTTTCTAGAAGGTAAACACAATTTCAGGCTTCTTGATGGATGGGCAAGTTTTATATCCTAGAAGAAATACTGTGGTAGAGAAAGGATTTTAGATGGAGTCAAGAGACCTGCTAAGGTCCTGATGCTGACACCCCTAATTATCTAGTCTTGAGCAAATTACATGACCTCTTTGCACCTCAGTTAATAAATCTGCAAGTTAACTGAATTGGACTGAGCAATTTCTGAGGTTTCTCCAGCATTCCAAAGATTCCAAAAATACATGCCTCTGTCTTCAGCATAGTCAGGCCCTATCCAGAACAGGGTTTGCGTCTTTATTTAAAGGTTCTCTGCACCACAGTGCTAAGAGGTTAGCCTCGGTGTTGTTTAGCATACCTAATTTTAAATGCCATCCGTACTACATAAATGGTATGATATTAAGGAGGTCGTTAAATCTTCCAAGTTTCAGCTTCCTTATGGAGATGAGAGTTATTTGTACCTTACAGAGTTGTTTTGAAGTTTAATAATAAGGGAAGTTTGCTCAGGAATCAGCACATGGAAAGCAGTAATTGGCTCTCTCCTTGTTCTTTGTAAGCTCCTTGAGAGCAGGCATCCAACTTGCTTATCCGATCCCAGCTCATTCATCTTATTTCCGTGTTTTATGTGTAGTGTGCAATATGTATACTGTTAAAATACAATGAAAAAAATCAAAATAGGACTCATACAAATGTAGAATGAATGCATGTCAAATTTATTTAGCTCTTTAATGAAGGAAACAGCAAGATGATAAAGTTGATTGACTGGAGAGGCAGAGGGAAAGGATTATGTAGTTTATCCCAAAAATTTTTTTCTAAATGTGAGATAAAATTGGTTTATGGCCTTATGGGGGAATAAAACCATAACCTGCAACATAATCTTCTATTCTCGACATTTGTGTATCTATAGGACAGAAACCTTCCAGTCACCCTATAGTTATAAAGTTTTCAAGCCTGTAAAGTGCTACTTTAGTAGGACATTGTGAGGACATGCAAGTTTCTTGTTTGCCGTTTCCAAGTTTTGGGTAATTATTCTAAAGAGTTACAAGACCAAGCCTAAAGTATTATTTATCTTAGGAAAAGATTAAATGGGAATATGATTCTAGTATATAAGTATCTATTTTCTGCCTGAACTTACAGTAAGTACTAGGACCATCCATAATTATGTTTTCATAATGTTTCATTATGGATATTTAGGAAAATGCTACTAATGTCTAAGATATGAAGGTTAACCATTTAATGAGTGCTTACATGGACCATATTAAGGGTTTTATATACATTTTAGTTTAATCTGTAAACAATCTTGTGAGGTAGGCATTATCTCCATTTTGAAAATCAGGTAAATAAATCTCAGTGGGGTCAAATAATTTAATCAAGATTATGTAGCCAATGTGAGCCAAAATTGAAAATCAGTCTGAATGTGAGTCTTGTATTGTCTCCAATGCCTATGTTATTAACCTCCCCAAATTTTAAACTATTCTAAATTTGAAAGTAGATCTCAAGTTAAACCTACAGATGAGTGGGTCCAGTTTTGCTTATATGACAGCATAAACAAAATGGTCCTTCTCCCTTTAGGGCTTCACCATTTTGAAACCGCTTGATATAAGTAGTCTGTTTCCTGGCCACCAGATTAAATCATACGTGTTTTAAAGAAAAATCAAACAATTTCATTTCTTTTTTAAAGCTTCCTTCTCTTAGGTTGTCTTTGTAACTTACCTCTCTTTCTCATATCTCTTCTGGCCCCCGAAATGTCTGTAGGTGGGCTGGATCCTTTCTATTCTGGACGAACTACAGCTGAGCCCTCAGCCTCCTGTCGGGGTCCTTCCGCTGGGGACTGGGAACGACCTGGCTCGAACTCTCAACTGGGGAGGGGTAAGAACTGCTCTCAAGGGCCACCCATGCCATCAAGCAGGAGGGTCTGAATCCACAGATGTTCTGATGGAAGGGGAATATGCTACTGTTGTCCAAAGAGTAAGTTAGAATGGAGAAGTAGGGTGTCCCTGCATCACAGTTTCATCTGGGAACTTCTTTAGTTTAAACTTAGAATCATCTAAAGAAGAAAGTATGGTCCAAAAAATGGGGGTTAGTACACAGGCCTGGGACTTCTTGAGGTATCCACTGAAAGACAGTAGATGGGTTGGCCTCAAGTCTTTATGTAAAACAAGCTCATGGACCTGAATTGATCCTGACCCTCAGTCTTGGCCAGAATAGCAAATCTTGTTCAGATTACAGTCCTTACTTTAGGAGAGTGACGGGTTTTTCTGAGCATATTGTTTTTCTGCTTGGTGTCATCATGGCTTTGTTACACAGGTGACCAACTGTCCTTTCCACCACAGAGCCAACTTTAGGCAAGCTTAGTGGAAGAAGTTTACTGCCACTAACCAGCTACTTTATTAACATTTTTTACAATCTTAAGATAGTAATAAGACACAATATGCTAACATATGCAGCCCCGCCAGCTTTTGATCTGCTCATGTGAGAGATTAGACTGGGCTCCATGAAAATTATCTTCAGATATTAGCAAATATTAATTTGACCTTTGGGTGAATTAACGTCCCTTAGGTGATAATTATCTTCAGATATTAGCAGATATTAATTTGGCATTGGGTGAATTGACCTCCTGCAAGTCTTTTTTTTTAAGTGAGCATAGTAGAAATGATAATAAATTAGTTGCTTCATGTAAATATGTTTATCATTGTTAACTTCTCTCATCCAAATCAGTGACTTGAGTATCCTTAATAATCATGCTGCTAATAATACATGCACATGGAGGGAGTGGTTGCCTCCTAGGGCTGTGTCTCAGACAGACTTGCCTTCGGTCATGGAAAGAATGGTGTCCCACCTGCAAGGTTAGGGAGGGGAAGTGGAATGTTAATTGAAGAAGTTGTCTATCATATGCCTCCTTGATTCTTTTCCTTCTGTTCCACACATACTTGTCCTATGTGTCTCTCAAATTCTTCTAGCAGGAGACCCGGGGAGTCCTGTTTTCCCTCTGACAGAAGCAGCCGTCCAGCATGGCCCTGAAATTCCTACTGCTGACTACTGATTCTTGGTGCTGGCAAAGATTACTCAGCTCAAACCAGATAGAACAGTATTTCTGTTCACACTACCTGTGACTGTTGTCTTAGATTCTAAGTACTTCAAGGAAAACCGTTTACTTTCCCAGCCTTGCTAATCACAAAGGAAACAAAGAGCTATAGCAGGGCTCTTGCTCGCATGAAATGCCTTTGACGGTACTGTTCCCTGCTCCAGGCCGCAGTGGGTATATTCTTTGATTCTTTAGGGCTACACTGATGAACCTGTTTCGAAGATCCTTTGCCAAGTAGAGGATGGGACCATTGTACAGCTGGATCGCTGGAACCTCCATGTGGAAAGAAACCCAGACTTGCCTCCGGAAGAACTTGAAGAGGGTGTATGTAAGGTGAGAGATTTCTTACTTCAGCACAAAGGAACCCTGGAACCTGTGCCTGAGCGACAGGAAATACACTCCTGGCTAGAGAACCATATGCTGATTCCTTCCCATGAGATCACAGGGTAATGTTTGAGTTTATGGCCACTGGGGTGGGACTATAACACTACTCCATGGTTCGGCCTCATTGACTTCTAAAGACTGAGATTTTCTACCTGCTTCCGGAGCTCAGGGAGCTGTTCTCTGTCCTCGTCTTCCACACCAGAAAGACATGTATTCATTTTCCAACCTCCCAAGCACTGCAAACTCAGAACCTATGAGAAGGTGAAAAAATACAGATATTCTGAAGCACTAGGCATATGGTTTTTTGATGGAAAGAAAACCCCCTGAGATTTCTAGTCTGATACTAAATACCTCTTAGGTTTAGGAAGTATTAACTAAGCCAGTTTCATCACTTGGTTGAAACTTGAAGATGCCTAAATGAATGTTTTGACTTTCCTTCAGTGATGAAGCTTTCATTTTGACCCGACAAACGAAAAGACACAGTTGCATATATGTTGGTGCAGAGTTTTGGTGGGAAATTTGGTTCTAAATTCCAGCCTCAATTTCATATAAATTTGACAGGTTGCAAAGAAGCCACTTCTTGCATATTACTTTCTGCTTTTCTTCTATGATAGTGTTTATAAAGTTGTTCATGCATAAGAACATGCATGTGGAGACATGTGTCTGTGGAAAATGTAGATTATGGGGCCCCATCTCCATCGACTCTGATGGAGTAAATGCAGGTTGAAGGCCCAGGATCTGTACTTTAAATAGCATCTCTGTTTTATTGGATTATGCCACTGATTGAGGTCAAGATTGTCTTGAGCATTTGTTTTCTTCTTTCTTTCTTCCTTCCTTCCTTCATTTCTTTCTGTCTGCCTGCCTGCCTGCCTTCCTTCTTTCCTTCCTTCCTTCCTTCCTTCCCCTCCTTTATAACATTTATTGTCATGGGCATTTCTGCTTTAAAATAAATTGAACCAGATATCCTTTTGAACCCAACCAAAACCTATTTATTTATCAACACCATGATCCTGACCAGTTGTGATAAACACTCAAGTTTCTTATTTGGCTAAAATCAGTTAAAACATGTTGTATCTTGTTTTCATGTTTTTTCCCCAAACCATGATCCAGAAATTATAAGGTTTTTAAAAAATATTTTATTTATTTATTTATTTATTTATTTATTTATTTATTTTGAGACAGACAGACAGCATGAGCAGGGGAGGGTCAGAGAAAGAGGCAGACACAGAAGCTGAAGACAGGCTCCAGGCTCTGAGCAGTCACAGACATTATAAGGTTTCTAGTAGATACCATCACTGCTTTGTTGATTTGTATTCATAATGTCACAATGTTGCTTAAACTGCAGGTATTATCTTGGGATATGATACGTTCTCATGTATTTGACCTACAGAAATTGGGTAAAATATAGCCAAAGTGAAAAGAATTATATGGAAATGTTGAGGTCCTTTCCCCACCAATCTTAGAATGCTTAGGCCCTCAAGAGGAATCTGTATTTGAATCTCTTCCTGACAGCTTAAGAAATGGAAAGACTCCTTGGTGCAGCCAGGGAACATTAATCCAGATAATTAAAGGGCTTTGAAAAGTTGGATTTTTGAGATGTGTAGGAAATTGAGGCAATTTTTTCCTGGAAAATATGAAGAAGAATTTAATAAAGGACTAAATTGGGATATTAGTTAGGGGATGGTAACCAGATGTTCTTCTGAGTTATCAGTGAAAGCTAAGACATGGGTTAGAATCATAGCCAAGAAAACATAAATGGTAGAGATGAATGTATCTGTGCTTTTGGCAAGATCACCAACCCTTGCTGTCATTTCAAAGGCTTGGTATTTTGTTTAAGTGCAGGAACTAGACATTCTCAAATATGAAGCCAGGAGAGTGAGCCATGATTTTGGCACTGCTCTGTGCTTATTTTCTCCCCTGTTCTCCAGGCAGTTGTAGCCATTTCTAAGGGGGCTGATTTGACCTCTGAATCGTTACAAGCTCTGACTCAGGACCTCCCATTGGGGGTGGGGATGTTCATTCTGTTTTTCAATTGGAGGCCAAGGAAATGTTTTTTTTTTTTTGTTTTTTGTTTTGTATTAATGTCTCTTTCTGTTCCTCTCCCTTTCATTTCATGTATTTCTTAATGGGACAAGGCCCACATTCTAGTCAAACAAAATCTTGCTGATCAAGGGGTGTATAAAACAGTGTAATAAACTTACTTGTGGGATCTTGAGGGTTAAACACTTAACTTCTAACAGAAGAGACGAATATTTCTATCTGGAGGCTAAACTAATAATTATCTGGAAACATTATCCAAGCTGAGACAAAATTGCCTCTCTATTTAGTTTAACATTTACCTTACACTCTGAGCTACTGAAGGAAAAGTGGAACAACCACAATTTCCTTTCTAGCATTTTCCACATGGCTTCCTAATTGTTCTAACATTGAAGCCTTATAAGCATGTGGATTTTGCAGTTTTTATGAAGGATTTTAGGTTGTATAATCCTCTCCTTTACAAAGCTGGCAGTGCTAACAGCCAGGGACCCAGAGGACTCTAGGAAGGCCTGTGTATGTCCCCGCATCTGTATCTGCATATTTCGTGATCATATGAAAGATCCAAAATTTGATAGACTAAATAGAAATCTGAATGATACTGACAAATATGTATACACACGTTTATTTTTTTCCCTATAGATCAAGAATAGCTGAATATTTCCCACAGCATAATTTATGACTTATGTCAAAAATAGATTTTAAAAACCCAAAGGGTAAGCACATTAAATAGTATTCATTTTAACATGCAGTATTAATATGCTGGATATACATTCTCAAAAAGTATATCCACTGATTGAGTAGCTTGAACATGATCCTTCCAATTGAATTGACTCTCTAAGTTTGCTTAGAGAATCATTCTTTGTAACTATTGCACATGTGTTTCGCTCAGCTGAAGTGGGCTCTCCTATCTGCAAGAATAGTTCTCATTTAATAATTTGTATTTGTGTCACTAGTTTCCTATACTATTTAATATACTTGGGAGTGTCATTTGATTTGAGCTTTCACTGATGAATTAAAAAATCCCCTCTTCCTTCTACACAAAAACGTTCTACCTTGGGTTGTGACTTCTCTCTCCCCGCCGGTGTCTGGCATTAGGCTTTACTTGACTCTTTCTGCCTGGTTACACACCATTTCACCTCTACTTTGTTCATCATTGCAGCTTCCTCTGAACGTTTTCAATAATTACTTCAGCCTTGGATTTGATGCCCACGTCACACTGGAGTTCCATGAATCCAGAGGTGAGGACAACGTCCCATTTCCATCTCCCAGGGAGGAAGTTTCCAGCAGGTGTTTTGCATGTTCCCTTCTGTTTGCATATCACTTAAGTGTTGACAATGGACTTCAGTGTTGCTTCATTTTAATTATCATGGTGACCTTGGGAGCTAGGCAAAATAGGAACTTACTTCAAATAGGACCCTGAGATCCAGTTGTTTAGAATCTCAAAGATAGTAAAGGACAGCACTTGGTGTATGTTCCAAGTCTCAGACTGCTAATTCTGAAGTTTGACAAGAAACTTTGAAGTTAGTGGACTATTAGGAAATGATAAAGATTCTTTCACTAGAGTCATTAGGATATTCACAGTTTTGGAAGCATCAGTTGTTAAAGTCCAACACTTCATATAAACCAGGGCCATTGAAATCTGGCAGCGCAAACATTCAAGTCCTCCCTGTGTCCACAAGAGAAACAAAAAGCATCCTAGAACAACAGGGAATGATGGGGGTTTGGGTGGAAAGAAACAGTATGGTGGTGATTGGATTGGTTGCAGAGGTGCTAGGAATACCCACTGGGCAAGAAAGAGGGGTGAATGAGACCCAGTAGTAATTTCAAGGACTAAAAAAATAAAGAGATGGGGTCACAATTAGGGAACAAAACCATTTTTGAGAGAGATAAGATGAAATAATGGCATACAGTTAAATGCTTCCTAAAAAAATTTCTTATGCCATTCAGAGCTGAGAAAGTGTAGGATTTGCTTTTATGCTTTGAATCTCCAATCTTCTATGCTCACGTTCACTCACATAGTGTCTCTTCATCTCTCTCTTCAAATATCTTCTTATTAATGTAACTATGTACATCTGTGTCTTGGCCTGATCTACATCTGTACCTAGTCCCTTGTGAATATGTTAATATATAACCAAAATAATGCCTGGCTACAGGTTAGTAAGTGCATTGTGAGATAAAAGGCATAAATGAGAGGATTATTTTACATCTTTTTTTCTTCAGATTCTTCAAGAGCAGAAGTGGTTTCAACTACTAGAATTTGAAATACAGAGACCTTAAGGCTAGAATTCAAATGTTCAGATTCTAGTATTAACCCAGAGAAAATTCTGATAACCCTCTTACACACTAAGGGTCAAGAGTGAAGTTGTGGGATTAAGGGAGTTAGAATACCAAATGTATGTCAAGTCCAAACTTGTAATTCTCAAATTGAATTCAGCAATTTTGGTAGGCTTTGCCTTCCTGCTTTCATGAGGCTTTGAGGGTCAACTGTTGTGTCAAATAAAAGCAATACTGATCAAAGAGAGAGCCATAGTTTGACTTTTCTCTCTGAAAGGTTGATTGATTACAGAACTACAAATATCAAATACCCAGATCAAGAACACCACCACCCTCCCACTGCCCTGCCATAGACAGTTCTTGGAGATAGATATGCAGAGAGTCCTATGTCAGGGCCCACATTTATAGTCTGTTGGTCTCCCTATATTTAAGGAGACTTAATTTGGGGAAGTAAATGGAGATTACTTTCCTCATTTCTTAACCCATTTTTATTCTCATATTCTTCAGGAGGCTCTGGATCTGGGCTTCCTAATAAAATCCTTAAGTTTCTTAATAATACTTGTAATATAATTATCACCAATGCATGAATCTTCCAAAATAGACATCCTGGCTTGAAAAGAGGGCTAAATGAGTAAGTGGCAGACAATGAGCTCATTCAAGGGAGCCTAATATTTTGTCTAATTAATCTAACAATCTCTTAATGATACATTTCCTTGTACTATGATGAAACTTCTGTGTCTCAGAGTGAAGAAAAGCAGAAAGAAACATCAAGGTAGAAAGACCAGGCTTAGGGGAGAATTCTTAAAGGAAAGTGATTTGTTTTTGAAGCTACGGGACTATTTCACTTGAGAGAGGAATATACAAATGGTGGTGTATGTATATATACATGGTTTAATATGTGTGTAATTATAAAACAGTTGGTTAAAAGATGCCAAGCGTTGATCTTTGAAGTTTATTGTTGAGGCTTAGCAAGGTGCTTTCATTCAGTATGAAATGGAACTGCAGTCATTTGCCCTGCACAGAAGCTCAAGCCCTTGAAAACCAACCACTGAAGAGCTGGTAGGGAGAACTGATGTTCACTAAGACCAATAACTGCAATATTCATGAAGATGATATGGATGTAAATATTCACAAAATGTTGGAACCAGATTTGCTGGTTGATAGGCCTAGACCAGAAGTGTGGACTTCTTAGTATCTCTTAATCTATTCATTTTGCATTAATTCAAAGTCACTAATTCCTGATGAAAAATATAATTACCCAGGCTTATTATTATTATTATTATTATTATTATTATTATTATTTTTGCTTTTAACTATTTTCTGTTTGTTTGGATTTCCCCCATATTTTTTATCTGGATAGTCAAGAGATATCAAGCTCACTTGCAGAAGGAAAAGATAGTTTGGCCACATTTTCAATAGGGGCAGACTTACTTCTTTCATTGGTTATTCTCTTGGCTGTTTTCAAGCCAAGAACACTAATAGTTGAGACTTCCAACTGTTCTCAAATGCAGACACTCACAGTTTGAGAGGTCATGACAAAACTCGTATCATTTGCCATGAAATACTTGGAGAGTGACTCAAAGCCTCATGAGAGCCATTATAAAAAATGAGCTGGGATAGAATAACCTATTAGGTATTAGTAAAAAAAAAAATAGACACATACACAGGTGGACAGTGAAAGGATTAATTTACTCCTTTTTCTCCAGGTGTGTGTGTGTGTGTGTGTGTGTGTATGTGTATTTGAGAATTATACTAATCTGTCCATATGAAATGGGTCATAAGTACAGATGTCACTAAGGCAGAGTCTTTAAAAATGTAACTGTCAAAACAATTTTTGGCATAAATGTGAAATAGCCTATCTAATAGAGGGGATTATTAAAGACATTTGAGATAGTTTCTTGGTGGCATTACTGCGTAAATGCTTTTAGAATTACTGGTAGCAAAGCAGGAAATAAAGATAGTCAACATTTTTTTTTAATGTTTTATTTATTTCTAGGAGAGAGAGAGAAAGAGAGACAGTGTGAGCAGGGGAGGGTCAGAGAGAGAGGGAGTCACAGACTGAAACAGGCTCCAGGCTCTGAGCTGGCAGTCAGCACAGAGCCCGATGTGGGGCTCGAACCCACCAACCGCGAGATCATGACCTAAGCGAAAGTCGGACGCTCAACCGACTAAGCCACCCAGGCGCCCCTAGTCTTAACATTTTGACTGATTTTGTACATAAAGAATGCAAACATTTGCATAACTTGGGTTTCTATATTTGGTCAGAAGATAAGTTTAGTTCCTTCGATTGGAAGATAGAGATGGCTTCTTATTAAAGGGGCTACACCTTGCATGGTTGAAGTGTTGCTTGCATGTCAGCAACTGCAGTCATTTGGAACAGGGTTTGGAGATCTAGTAGACTTGGTCATTTAATTGTCAGTTGGAGCCTTGCCCAGAACTTTAATAATTACTGCATTATGACAATGCTTGAGGAAATACATTGAAAATATTCCCATCTATTAATGTATAGCCATGTTAACAAGGATTATGGTTATCAGGTGGCAAAGTTAGGTGTCCCATTGCCAGCTAAATGAATTAGATTGTCATTTTTTTTTTTTTTTTGGACATGAAGGATATTAAGCACCTCAAATTTTTAACCTGAGATTGGATGCTTAAATTTTACTGCCTCACTGAAATGACCTATACAGTGGAGTTGAACCTTATGCTACAATGTCAGGGAAATACAGTTAGGACTCTAGAGGAGGCAGTATTTAAATTTGACTTACGATTTACTATTTTCACTGAATATACAAAGACGTGCAGATCAGCATGTTTCCAAGGATTATGAATGTTTCACAAATGAACAGATTTCTTTACAAAGATATTTCAGTGGCTCGCTAAATTTCATCATCACCGCAAAGGACATACAACCAGTCTCACGCATAGGTACTGAGATTCGAACACGATTTGCCCTGGAGAAACTCTCACTATCCAGCGTTCTCTGTAATCTTTTTTTGCATCTTGAACATATTTATGGCACCTGTTCTTCATTCAAGATTCAAGTGCCTTTGAACATTTTTTTGAGCATTCCCTTTATGTGGGATTCTCACTTCATCTGACATAGGCATCTTCGTTTGGCATATAAAATGGGTTGTTTTACTTTGAATTGCAAACCTGTCTCCTCCACTCTTAACTCATGAAGGCACAAGACCATATCTTCTTATATTCCCTGTGCCAAGTCTGCGGCTATCTCAATAAGTGTTTGTTACAGTAACGGAAAGTGTAATTGGGAGATAGACCCCATATATAAGATAAAAGGTAACAGTGGAAAGGAGTATATAGCAGGGACACGATTAGTTGTATAAGCCATAAATAACATAGGAGTTTGCCAGAAAAAAGGTAGTGGGGTAAAATTTCCAGAAAGGGTAGGAGGGAGCTGAGAGATAAAGGAGGTTTGTGATGTGTGTCGAAAAGAAGTAGATTTGGTGAGGGCATTTCAGACAGCATAGGGACAAATGAGCTTGTGATAAGGATGGGTTAGATGACCAATTAATACATAATGAAAGATTTTTGCAGTGGTGTAAAAGAAATGGATAATGTTGATAAAATATTTGTCCTTAATGGGAGATGATATTGGAAGAAAAGATCTTTTTGGGTGTGTACACTTTGAGTTGAAGGTGGCATTGTTACTGTGGGCCTAGATTTTGGGATCATTTATATATACCTAGCTGAAATCTTAAGATTAGGTACATATCTAGTACAAAGAATATGGAAATTGTGAGTTCTTTGGAGTTCAAATTGCTTATTGATTTTTATAAACATAGAGTTGAACTCCTATTTATGAACATCTCCCTTAATATGCCAGACCAATTACAGACAAAAGTAGGGTTTATGGTCCTGTTCTGATGGTACAGATGCTACTGTGTTGTACATAAAGATAGGATTAATATATTAAATCAATGGAATGGATTATATCCAGAACCTTATTATCATTATAATTGGCTTATATCTAAAGCCAAATCATTTGGGTGATTTAGATGATGAGATTTGAGAAGTTTGAGCTAATAGATTTAGGTGAGATTTTTGGATTTTGAGTTGACGCCCTAATGGATGAGACCTTTGGGGACCTTGAAAAATGAACAGTTTTCATATGGGAAGGATGTGAATCATGGGGGCCAGATGGTGGGCGATGGTAGGTAGAATTTTGGCTTCTGTGACCTTTGCCATTTGCTGTCATGCTTGTTGTTTAGGATATTTTACATGGCAAAAAGACTTTTTTTAAATGTTACTGAGGTTAACAATTAGCTAATCTTAAGATGGGAAGATAATTCTGGATTATCAGAGTGGGCCCAACATAATACTGTGAGTCCTTAAAAGTACGCAAAAAGTTGAACAGGAAGTTAGAGATGTGGCAGAAGGGAAGGTGTATAGATCTGGAGTGTGAGAAGGTCTTGATGTGCCACTGCTGGCTTTGATGGCAGAGGGCATCCCAAGCCAAGGTCTGCAGGAGGGCTCTAGAGGTTGGGAATGAACCCTAGCCAACAACCAGCAAGGAAAAAGAACTTCATTCCTTCAACCATAAGGAAATAGGTTTTGCCAACTACTGAAGTGAATCCTTTTTAGAGCCTCCAGAGAAGAGCCCTACAGACTGACACCTTGATTTTGGCCTTGTAAGATCTAAAATAGAGGACTCAGGAGAGCCCAGTCCAGATTTTGGCCTAGAGAATAAGAAAATAAATAGATATTTTAGGGGTGCCTGGGTGACTCAGTCGGTTAAGTGTCCGACTTCGGCTCAGGTCATGATCTTACGGTTCGTGGGTTCGAGCCCCGCGTCGGGCTCTGTACTGACAGCCAGCTCAGAGCCTGGAGCCTGTTTCATATTCTGTGACTCCCTCTCTCTCTGATCCTCCCCTGCTCATGCTGCCTCTCTCTCTCTCTCAAAAATAAATAAAACATGAAAATAAATAAAAATAAAAGAAAATAAATAGATATTTTAAACTGCCAAGTTTTCAGGAATAGAAAACTAATACAATTAATGTTGGTGTCCAGTCATATTATACATAGGTTAATGGCCTAGGCATATACAGTGTGTGTTTAGATCTCACTCAGTTACACCCTATTCTTGTGGAAGAGGAAGATGGGCAATCAACGAATTGCAGCAATAAGCCATGGGCACTTCCACTGTTGGAGTCTTGGTATACTTTGAGTATTACTGGCATTTCTTGAGAATAGCCTTTCATGGTTGACCTCATACCAATTAGCACATACAACTGCCTTAAGGAACAAGGATGCTTCAACTTTCTTATTGCTCCTTTCTGAGTTCTGTACGTCCCCTTGGTACACTGGGGGTCCATGTTCTTTGGTCCTTCTCAAAGACCTGTCAATTCTTATGCATATACATATACTTATTCAGCTACTCAACCCTTTCAGAGCTAATAAAAAATGATTAAGTACTGTTACTTGCAAGCTACCCCTTGCTTTCTTATGGACTGGCTATGGTGCAAAGCTCTAATACTAGCTGACATCTCTCTCAGCTCCAGGCAACCCTTGTTTCTGAGACTGTTTAGAATAGGGTAAATATTAAAATGGAAAAAGGGTTTAATTATTAAGGCAGGTTCAATCAGGGAATCCATAGTATGACACCATTATACTATTAGGAGAGATAACAGAATTTACCTCCATCTTTTCTGTTCTCTGGGCTAAAAAGCACAGGTGTGATGCACCTCCCTGTTATCTTTCTGACACCTCTGTAGATGCTAGTGTCTTGATCTGGTTTAGTTTTTCATATTAATTGAATTTAATCTAGTTAAATTACACCTGAAGCGACTGTTTTCATCAGCTGTGTCAGTGGAATCACCAAGCACTCAGTTTATTTCATAATTTTCCTCTAGTCTTTTTGGGTCTTGCAGAACGTTTTATATCTCTTGGGACAAAACTATTTCTTTAAAAGAAAAAAAAAACTTAAGCTCATAGGAAAACCTCTTAAGAATGTGAATCTTTCCAAAACATAAAGTAATGTTTTCAAAAAGTAAATGTTAATCGTTGATATATAATTCACTTAATAGCTGTGGGTGTTGGGGCCCTCAAAAAATTCTGTGCCAGGAATGTATGTGTCGTTTTCAATTTTTTACTATGGCTTGCTTGATAGCCAAATCTGACTTTCTTTCTTTTGTTCTTTTTAAAATTAGGGATTATGTACCCATGATAAATTGCATAACAACAAAAATTCTAATTTTGCCTCTGGTTCCACAAAAGCAAGAAAGAGTTAATGCAAATGAAAATGGTACCCAGCCAAATCTGGACTAAGAAAGGTTAAAAAAAAAAAAAAAAAAAAAAAGCAACTCCCCCACCCCAAAACAGTTACTCAGCAACCAAATTTATCCTAAAGGCCCAGACTGTGAAAAAAATGGTGAATTCTGGGTCCACAATTGGGGACCAGGGAGATAGAGCATTTTAGTACCAACTTAATCTTTTTCCTGCAAATTAACCTTGAACTTGTTTTATCTTGTTTCTAGGGTTTAGACTACTCAATTCAGCTCAATTCCATAGAACAGAGTGAATATTTAAGGCAAGATGTGAGATACAGAAACATAAACGTACAAAAACTCTCAAGAGCTGACTTACAAAATACTACCTTTGGTGTTAAAGTTTGCAAGCTTTCACCCTGTTTTCATGTCATGTACAAATAATATATTCTAATAATCATGAAAATAACCTACTGATGCTCTGTCTAGGATCATGCCCTGAGATCACGTAGCTCTTACTCTGCCCACTCTTAGTGAGTAAGCTCTTTGCTACTTTTCCTCATCTAGACAGTTGTTGAGATGTGCCATTCAGATGTAGGTCCAGGACTTCAACAGCTTCAGCTAGTCAGCCCGCTGCCTGATGAAAAACAATTTGAAGAAAGACCTCACCTCGGAAGACATTAATGAGCATCTAGGATAAAATAGCAGAATGAAAAACAGTAGGTCCCTTTGGAATGTCTTGGAATTATACTAGAAAGAACGTAAGGAAATAATATTTCACTTGGGGATTTTATGATCCCTTGAATTCATGTGAACATTCTCTGATGCTGAGTCTTACTTAACCTTTTTGTAGCCTTCAACTTCTATAACAAACAGGATCCAACTCAAAACTAAACCACTTTTCAGCCAGAGCCTTTGCTCCTCTATGTCCTGAGTCCAGTTAGCAGTTCACCTACATATATGTATATTTATATATTTCCAGCAAATCAGATAATTTTTTAAAGCCTGTTGCCAACAAGAGCACAGATGGTAGTTTGGAGTTTTAGTAAAATGTGAAAGCATTTATTATAATGCATTATAATTTTTATATTTAATTTTTCACATTTAATTACATTTGGAAGCTGCATGCATAGTTATAGAAGAGATGCCCTATGGAAGTCAGAGCAAGTAATCATCCCTCATCACCCTCCCTTTGTCCTCTCTCACCCCGTCCTGTGTTCCTGCCAACCCTCTATTCTGAATAGAGTCCGGAGTGTCTCAACTTTTTAAAAAATAATTATTTACTTATTTTGAGAGAGAGAGTGTGTGTGTGTGTGTGTGTGTGTGTGAGGGCACCAGTGTGGGAGGAGCAGAGAGAGAAGGAAAGAGAGAAGCCCAAGCGGGCTCAGCACTGTCAGCACAGAGCCTGACGTGGGCTTGACTCCACCAAGTGTGAGGTCATTTCGGTTCATTTGAATTGAAATCAAGAGTTGGACACTTAACAGACTGAGCCACCCAGGCACCTCAGAGTGTCTCAACTTCTTTTTTTTTAATTTTTTTTTTTTTTTTTTAAATTTCTGAGGGAGAGAGACAGCGTGAGCAGGGGAGGGTCAGAGAGAGAGGAACACACAGAATCTGAAGCAGGCTCCAGGCTCTGAGCTGTCAGCACAGAGCCCGAAGCGGGACTCGAACCCACGAACCGTGAGATCATGACCTGAGCCGAAGTCGGACGCTTAACCGACTGAGCCACCCAGGCGCCCCCAGAGTGTCTCAACTTCTTTTTTTTTTTTTTTTTTTAATTTCTGAGAGAGAGAGACAGCGTGAGCAGGGGAGGGTCAGAGAGAAGGAGATACAGAATCTGAAACAGGCTCCAGGCTCTGAGCTGTCAGCACAGAGCCCAATGCAGGGCTCGAACCCACGAACCATGAGATCACGACCTGAGCCGAAGTCGGATGCTTAACCGACTGAGCCACCCAGGCACCCCCAGAGTGTCTCAACTTTTAATGTACATGCAAATCAACCAGAGAACTTGTTAAATCATGATTCCTAGACATCGCCCCCTAAGCATTATAATTCAGTAGGTCTGGGGCAGAGTCTAATAACTTGCATTTCTAACAAGCTTCTAATTGACGCTGATGCTGCCATTTGGGGGCTATACTTTTGTAGCAATGGACAACTTTACCAGCTGGCCTATAACTAAGGAAAAGATGATAAGCCTGTTGAGTTGGGGAGGGACGGGAAGGAAGCAAGAGTGCTAATGGAAACTACTACCTTTAATGAGGTCTCTATGACAAAACTACCTTTCTCCTTTTACAGAAGCAAATCCAGAGAAATTCAACAGTCGTTTTCGAAATAAAATGTTCTATGCAGGGGTAAGTATACAGCACATCTATAATGATTCCATATTATTTAATACTAATTCATCATCGGTAATAAGGATACTAACTGTATTAAAAAATAATTACACATCTTAGATGTTTACAACTATGTCTATTATGGTTAAGGTTTAATGTCTTGGTTTAAGAGTAAATATATTTAAGTTGGTAGAAAGAGAGCTGGTGTTCATCATCTTTGAACTTTAAAGCCTTAAAGCTTCATGTTGTACTGAGGAGATGACATTTAAGGAGTGATATGAAAAACATCAAAGCCAATTTAGAGAATGGGAGATTCAGACAGACTGAAAGATGTGTGTAAAGTCTTGGGTAGGAATGTGGTTTGAACAGAAGAACATATACATCAATGTTGGGAAGAGAAACTGATAGAGGATATAGGTTCTCATGGAAGGGAAGGGGATCTTTTTTCCTTCTCAGGAGCATCCTTGAGCATGAATGGCTAGGAAGAGGGGAGACATGAAGGCTTCCAAAAATACCGATTTTAAAGAAAATGTAGTTAATTTATACCACTGGATAGAGAAAATCGAAATAAAAGGGGAGAGGGTAAAGCCAGACATTCTTGGTGGCAAGTTGAAGATGATTTCAGCACACTATCGCTAAGTAAGAGGTCAAGAAAGGTTGTCAAAATAAATCTGCAAATTGGTCCTTGGAATTAGCTACTTTTTCACTTTTCTACCATGTTCTTAAATTTTAAAATAGGTTGTAGTTTGAAAACAAAGTTTTCATCTTGACAGCCACTGCATTTTATTTTGGATTCATTGGAAAAAAAGGAACTTGTTTTATATTTTTGAATAATTTAGAAGCATTAGGAACTATCTATAATACATAAGCAAGGATTTGGCATAACCATGTGATTAAGTTTGTGTTTTTTTTTCCCCTCTTTTTCTCCTTTTGTAGGCAGCTTTTTCGGATTTCCTACAGAGAAGCTCTCGAGATCTATCCAAACATGTTAAAGTTGTTGTAAGTACTGAATGTATTGACTCATTTCATTTTGTTGTTGTTGTTGTTGCTTTATTTATTTAAATTCAAGTTAACATATAGTGTAGTGTTGGTTTCAGGAGTAGAACCCAGTGATTCATCACTTACATATAACCCAGTGCTCATCCCAACAAGTGCCCTCCTTAATCCCTATCACCCATTTAGCCCATCCCCTACCCTCCTCCCCTCCAGCAACCTTCAGTTTCTTCTCTATATTTAAGAGTCTCTCACGGTTTGCCTCCCTCTCTTTTTATCTTATTTTTTCTTCATTTCATTTGAATATAAATATACTATAAAAATGTACCCCAAATACCAGATTATATACTTAGATTAATCAATGGGCTGCCTGAATTTCAGAGATGATTTAATGTAGTTCACTCAACCAACATTTCTGAGAATTTAGCTCTGTGTTGGGAAATGTCTTGGATTGGTGGATGGATGGTCAACTAGTTTCACTCCTGAAGAAATACACAGTTCAGTTACAGGAAAGGGGATATAAGTCATTGCATAATACTATTTAATTAATGTTGTTTACTACATATGCAATATAGTGGTGGTACAAAGAAGGAAATGGAAACTGACCATGGTGGGTTCAGGGAAACTTTCATCAAAGAAGTGATGTTGATCTGAGTCTTGATGTAGAAATAGATGCTCACCGAACAGATATCTTTATTCCAGGGCTATTTGGAGGAGTCTCCATTTTAGAAAAATGCCTTTATTTTTATCATTTCATTATGATTCCCTCTGTAGCCTGTAGTCTGGCTAAGGTTCTTCACCACTGAATGGTTGATTGGTTTGTTTTTGGTGCTGTTTCTTCTTGGGTTGCTATCTCGGGTTTAAGACACACATTCTTCGGAGGCATGAGAGAGGGAAAGTTACCTTTACTTGAGGAGCTATATTTTAAAGTAGCATATTATTAGTTATTAAGAAAGACATAAAGTGTTTCCTTTTAGTAACCAAATTAAAAAGGATCAAATGAAACTTTGTTCTACATAATTGTCTAAGAAAAAGAAATGAGAAAGAAGAAGTGGAGTATAGCAATGCTTGAATTTTTCATAGCATAAATAAAGAATAGAGTATGTGATGAGAGGGGACAAAATAGCAGAAATATATTAGAATAGAGAAAAATATATATGGGTGTGTAGAGGAGCAGGAGAAGGATATAAATTAAAATCGGTAATCACCATGCAGCAAAAACAGTTCTAAGAGGGAAGCTCAGACCAATACAGACCTATGTCAAAAAAATAAGAAAAACATCAAGCAACGGAACTTGACATCTAAAGAAGAAGAACAACAAAGCCCAAAGCCAGTAGAAGGAAGGAAATAATAAAGCTTAGAGCAGAAATAAATGAAATAAAGACTAAAAAGGTGATAGAAAAAAGATGAATAAAATGAGGAGCTGGTTCTTTGAAAAGATAAACAAAATTGATAAACCTTTAGTGAGACTCATCAAGACAAAAAGAGAGAGAACTCAAACAAAACCAGGAATGAAGGAGGATGAATAACAACCGACACCACAGAAATACAAAGGATTTTAAGAGAATATTATGAAAAATTATATGCCAACAAACTGGTCAAATCAGTTGAAAGAAGAGATAGAGGCCATTACCACTGCTGTACATGACCCTTGGCATCACTTTCAGGTAATTCAGTTCTCATGTGATAGCAGTGAAAACAAGCATCTTTTAGTCATAGTGATTCTTGAAAATGGAGGTACTGCCTTCTTAAAGCAAGAGGCAAGAAAGACATTGGTCCACTAAGCTATGAAGCTCTTTTATTGATAAAATTATTGTTATAAAGTTTAAATAGCTTAAAATTTCAGCAACCTCCCATCAGACTTCCCCTGTTTCTTCAGCCACTGGCAACCCAGACAAAAATAAACTTACCCTGTTTTTCCAGTATTTTTCACACTTAGAGGAATGGCGGCGGCACATGCCCAGGGGCAGTGGCCATATTGAATGGTGTTGACTGTTGAAGTTAGCTGCAATCAGGTGAAACTCCATATACTCCCTAACCACTAGACAGTTTGTTTCCCACATCTAACAGCCCTCTTGATGATGAATGTCTCACTCCTAGGCAGGTTATATAGCAGGAATTAAAGGAAGCTTGCAAAGAAGTAAAAATGGTGGCCAAGTAACAGGAAAGATTTGATATCAGCCAGTACAGGCAAAATTCCAGGTGGATTTGTTTGTGTAACCCTATCTTATTTGTGTGTGAGGAGCAAAAAATATTGGACACAAGATCTAAATGTTTGGGATTCAGTCCTGTCTACCTTTATGAGGTATATGACTTTGGGGGGAATCACGTAATCGTTCAGAAGAGTTTACTTTCCTTGTTTAAAACAGGCATAATAAGACATGTCTTTGAAACAAAAATTACTGACCCATGTGATGTGTCACACAGGGACCCCAGATATTTCTATAAGGACATCACCGTATGTTTTCTTGAGTGAGAGATGGAAAGGATAGAAGATTAGCTACTGATTCGATGTATCGATAACAACAGACCATTTCATTTTTGCCACAGGGTTAAGTCATTGCTAATTTCTCCCATAAGTGTAAAGTGTTTGTATGAATAATACATCAAAAAAGCACAGGACAGCAACAAAATCCTCTGTTTTCCTTATGGCTTATCAATATGAGAGCTTGTGTACAGGAACCTATTTTATATGCAGATATTTTCCTTTGTGTGTTTGAAGTAGAAGAAAGTTGAAAGCTGTTGTTCTAAAGAGATGCAAAATTTAAAGGTAGTAATATGTAAGAAAACTTGATAAAGCATGATACTTTGTAAGGTACCCATCTTTATGTAATTTGATGAATTCCCAGTCACTGATATGTTTCCCAGGAAGAAAAAGTAGAAAATTAAAAAAGATTTCTATTTTAAATACAATAATTTTATAGTTTCTTTCTGTAAGGCAAACAATACTGCTTTGTATGCTATTAATGTATCACATCCTATATATATATTTAAATTTTTAAATGTGTATTTATTTTTGGGAGAGAGAGAGAGACAGAGTGTGAGCAGGGAAGGGGCAGAGAGAGAGGGAGACACAGAATCAGAAGCAGGGTCCAGGCTCTGAACTGTCAGCATGGAGCTCGATTCAGGGCTCGAACTTACAGACTACGAGATCATAACTTGAGGCATAGTCAGATGCTTAACCCACTGAGCCACCCAGGTGCCTGCATCAGATCCTATTTTTAAAGTTTTAGTTATTTACAACATTCAATTTTGATAATTTAAAATATCTTCCTTGATATAGTCATCTGTCAACTCATTTCAAGTCCTTAAGTTGGGAGACTTCATATTTTCTTAGTATCTGAGAGTATTGTAAAAACACCTCCAATCAATACCTAGAATTTGATTTCTTTCTTGGTAACATTTTAAAATATATTGTTTATTTAGGCCTAATGTTTTCTGGAAACAATTGTTGGAGCATGCTCATGAATATTGGGCTGTATTAAGATCAGCTGGGAAAAGAATGAGACAAAAATACTAGTAGAGTCATTGTTCTTAGATTAAAGTCTTTAGAGCTCTTTAAAGAAGTCCAGGCTTGCAGGGAGCTTGGGAATACATTACTCTGCACTCCAAAGGGGAAGATAATGGGGAATTCTGTGATAAAGATGTGGGGGAGAGCAAGTACAAAAGTACACCTTTGACATTGAGAAGTCTGTCATGACTAGAAGTTTCTTCTTTTGACTTTCGTCACCTGTGGGAAACGGGAAAGGGGAATAGTCAGAGGATACTCAAGGAAAGTGCTAACCGGTAAGGGAAACTCTGTACAGAGGTATTGAGGCCAGGCCAGCCTGACGCCCTTGAAACACCCAGGGTCATGTCCAGATCCAGGAAGGCAATTTATCTCAGAAGTCCGGTCAAGTCTGTAAGACATTAAATATATATGAGCAAATCCCTAATAGAGATACCACTAATTTATAACAGTTTTTTAAAAGCGTGCAGTATATATTCCTCTTAAAGTGTTTTCAAAACATTAGTGTTTAACATTTTCAAAATAAAAATTGAGCTCAGAAAGCAAATAAAATGAATGATTATATTCATCCCTGTTGTTTGGGTCAGATAACTATGGTGGAGATCACTACTGTCTGAACTTGAGGCTTCCTTTTTATTTCCTTAAGGATTCATAAATCTTTTAATGTTGATACGACAATTCAAAATGCCTAATAATCCAAGATTAAGAATGATGGCAATTCCTTTGTTTGTGAGACCAGAAAAAAAAAAAAAGATTACTTTGGTCAAATGGCAGCTTTGTTTCTACATCAAAACAAAACCATGCTCTGAACCCTGGATCTGCTAAAGTTAAAGTCAGAATACATTTTCAGTCATGGTACTGGACATTCACTTATGCAGCGCTGGGGGCAGGGGGAAGACCATGATATATGCCACTGTGTCAACCTAGTTATCTTTTGATAATGTTTCTAGACTTGTGGCCACTTCATCCCCACTTTTCTGCTTTGCTTCTTGCAGTGTGATGGAACAGATCTCACTCCAAAGATTCAGGAACTGAAGTTCCAGTGTATAGTATTTTTAAATATACCCAGGTAAGCTCTGTTCTTACTTTTTCTCTGGTTTTATGTGCGCTCTGTTTATCTTGAGGTTATCAGTTTTCATTATAGAAAATTTCCAGGTATGAACAGTGCAAGTAAGTTATCTTACTGACTTATTAGGGGCTTCTAGGTCTGACAGTTTTGTTTTACTTGGTTGTTTAGTGTTCTCTGTGGTGGGTGTTTTTTGTCTTTTAATGTGATGTGGCATGCATGGTATACACATCCATCGTTAAGAAACCCAGGCACCCCTATTTATTGGAACATTTTAATGTAATTCTCAATTACTGATTCTCTCTCCCTCCCAAGAATAATAGGCTTGAATAAATACTTGCTCTCAGTTTCCCAAAAGCTGTTAGGAAACCATCCAGCCTGATTTTAGTATGGAACACATTCAAAATCGTTGCTAGATGATTGCTTTGAAAAAAAAAATAGGATCAATTAGAGTAGCATTTTCTAGCCAGGATGTCAACTCTCTTTGGGCTATTATATACCTCAGGAGAAAGGGATATTTAAGATTAACTAGACTCAAAATAAGCACATTATCTCAGTGGTACAAAATTAGAGTCTAGGCTCCCCAGCCAAGATTTTGGAAGGGATGGGTCTATGACCCTTTGTTATTCACAAACACACAACTCAAGACAGAGAATCTGCAGATAAGTTCTATTTAGACCAAGTTTAATTGAAATGAGAGTTGTATGTAAATCTATGGCTAGGAAAACATATTATAGCCTCCTGATTATTTTTTGGCAGTGCTCAATGTAGTCCTATTCCAGAAGGACTTTTATCTTCATCATTTAAGTAAAAGACCTAGATGAGGCACCTGAGTGGCTCAGTGGGTTGAACATCCGACTGTTGATGTCAGCTCAGATCATGACCCAAGGATTGTGGAATCAAGCCCTGTGTCCGGGTCCATGAGTATGGAGCCTGCTTGAGATTCTCCGCCCCCCCCCCCCCACCGCTGACCCTCTCCTCCCCTACCCCCCCGCTGACCCTCTCTCCCCAGCTCATGCTCTTTTTCTCTAAAGTAAATTAAAAAGTTAAGTAAAAGACTGAGATACTCAGGAAACATTGTTGATTAGCTTTCTTTAATTTTTTCTCATTTGCTTCTTCTTGCTTTCTCTCCATTCCTCTTCCTCTACTTTTCCAATTTCTTTTTTTCTCCTTCTTTTTCTTAATCTTTTGTCTTTTCTGCCTACCTTCCTCACTCTTCTTCAGTTACCTTTCACTGCTTACCTTCCCAGCGGTTATTTATTGTCTTAGTTCCGCACATAATAACCACTGCTTACCCACCACAGTTTCCTTTCCCTTTTCTGCTGGCATGCAGTGCCTTCCTCCAAGACCAAATTCTGAAACTCATGGCATAGCCTAGAAAAGAGACATAATGGATCACTGAGTGAGAAATGTTATTAAATAATGGGTTAGGAGAAAGTTGGGCGCCATAAGATGCTTTTATTATAAAACTGTGGTCCGTTTCCGCAGATGGATATTTGGAAATGATAAATCCATTTTCTTTTCTATTGGAAAGTATACACCAAGAACAGAAAACCATTCTTTATTTTTTTAATTTTTAACATTTTTTTAGTGTCTGTTTTTGAGAGAGAGAGAGAGAGAGAGAGACAGCGAGAGTGGGAGAGGGACAGAGAGAGAGGGAGACACAGAATTCAAAGTAGGCTCCAGGCTCTGAGCTGTCAGCACAGAGCCCGACGCTGGGATGAACCCACGAACCACGAGATCATGACCTGAGCTGAAGTCAGGCGCCTAACCAACTGAGCCACCCAAGGGCCCCCAGAAAACCATTCTTAAGTGAGATACACATTGGATCTCACTGTAAGGTAATACCTAATAACAATCACAAGAGGAATGGAATAAATTTATTTCTTTTTTAAAATCTTATCTTGCAGATATTGTGCTGGCACAATGCCCTGGGGGAACCCAGGAGATCACCATGATTTTGAACCTCAGCGTCATGATGATGGTTATATTGAAGTAATTGGATTCACTATGGCCTCTTTGGTGAGCAGTACAATATTTTATTGAAATGAAATACATTTCAGTCACAGAGTTTATTCATGTCATAGATTTTTGGTTTTTAATTTTTAGACTTAATTTTTAGACTTTAATTTTCTCTCCTGTTTTACCAGTTTATAAATTTTATGTAATACAGAAATGCTTGGGGAAAACATGAACAAAAAACCCCAATTCTTTATTGTCACTAAGAAAATTGTGCACACTTGTATGAACTTCAAAAATAAGTATTATTTGTTAGTTATCCTGGTTAATTTTCTACCACAGTGAAATACAAAGTGCTTAGGGAAATTAAAAAGCATTATGCCACAGACATTCTAGCATTAATGCAGAAACCTTGCCATTTGATAGCTTTTTGTTTCACTAAGGACTAGAGTGTTAAGGTAGAAAGAAAGGTGCTTATTTGCATTTCTATTTATCTTGCCTGCTTAAGTAAAATGTGGACATCTCCATTATCACAAAATACCTGAATAAAGAAAGACATCATTATTGTGATGTTAATGAATATTCATTTGCTACAGTATTGAGATTAACTTTGCATTTTAATTTTGTTTGCATGCATCAAATTGTGAATTACAGCATAACAGTAGTTTCCAGCAGGTTTTAGCTGTGTATTTCAACCTATTATTGAATGATGAGGAAATCAGTTAAAAATTATGCATCTCACCTTATGTGGTATAAATTAGGCTGCCTATCAGTTTATAAAGTGAATTAAAAAATTTAAAACTTCTTGCAGCCCGTGGTTAGCACTTGGTGTGTGCTATGCCTGATGGCTGCAGGTAAGAAGGTTGTATTTCTTGTTCTAAACAAGCGATAGCAACTCTTAGCATCTCATCTTGTGGATTCCTACTGACTTTTCCTCAATCACTTCAAGTTGCTGAGATCTAAGAGAATAGCCTCTAGTGGTTGTGGCAAGAATGCCCATCACCCGAGATGGTGATATTGCTCATTAAATCTGCCATCTCTGGGATGAAATGATTGTTAAATGTGGAAGATTGGTCTGGATGGATCTAATTTTCAGGGTTGTATCTCATACTCAGCTCTTTCTCTCCAAAGGCCTTTTATGCTAATTACAGGCAAAGATTCAGCCAAGAACAAATATAGGAATCAATTCAAGAAGCTTGTGTGCAAGGTAGAATTCTTGGAGGTGACCAAAAAAAGCCTTAAACCTGGCCACGTGTGTTTTGCTCATTCATGTATTTGTGGATTAAGTGAACATTTATTGAACGTTTACTAATGTGCCAGAACTTTCTGGTCATGATTATGTGGCAGAAGGCTGTCAGGGAATGTGGAAGAGAAAATGATCCTTCACATAGGCTTAGAAGGGCAGGAAGAATATTAGATACTTCCCCATCACTCTCAGAATCAAAATCTAAATGTAGGCCTGCAATATTGAGTTTCTCTCTAATTCTCTAGCCTTTCTCACTGTCTTCTTTGCTTTCTAGCTCAAGTAGCCTCTCAAGTCAAGCTTAGCTTTGAACACCTCTTGTTGCTTTTGCACCACAGGGCCATTGCATATGCCATTTCTCTCTAAAATGTTCTTTCACTGTCCATCTTCTGTAACTTCTCAGTCCATATCTATGTCAGATTATTTTTATAGCCTTCCTTGAGTTATTTTTGTTTACAGTTGTGTCGTGCCTGGACAGGAAAGAGATAGTAAACTGAGACTGGGTAATTAGAGGAGAGTTTATGGAGGGACTCTACAAATAGTGAACGAGGTTTATAAGAAGGAACAATGGATGGTGGTGTATTCCTGAGCTGAAGGTGCAAAGGTAAGGAAGCAGTCATCTGTACCCCAAGGAGAACTATTTGGGAAGGACCCCTTGATAGTGTTTGCTAAGCAGAAGTAGTCAGCCAGTGCCACCCTGGCAGGCGGAGAGCTGGAGCCCTGGATATGGTGACCTTACTCTTCCTGGCCCTATAGATCTTCTGCTGGTGCCTTCCTCTGGAGAAGTCTAACCAGAAGCCAGAGGACAAGGCTTCTTTCTTGTCAGACAAGTGTAGGTGGGTCACGATCCCAGGGCAAGAAGGAGGGCAGGAAAGGGTGGAGTGCCAGCGAGGAGCGGCAAGTGGCGGATATCCATCACTCCAGCCTGCGTCTGCCACACAGCAGAGAGCCTGATTCCTGGAGTTGGCATGAACAAATGTGGCAGAGTGAATGAATTTTGCCAGGAGAAGAGGAATGGGATTTGGCATTCTGTAGAAAGAAACATTTATATACGCTTGCAGGTATCAGGGAGTCCTCATATGGGAACTATATAGTCCTCTATGGGAACTATAATTCATTTTATGGAGATGAAAAGTGTGAGTGGTAGTTGATGCTGGAGAGATAGGCATGGACCAGATCATGGAGTGATTATAGTATTCATCTAGAGATTTTGATTTTATTCCAAAGTCACTGGGAAATTAGTGAAGTGTGTTTTTAAATAAGTATTTGTTATGGGAAGAGTCCAATATAAAAATAAACAAAATAATATATTGAACCCTTATGTACCATCACCTAGGTTCTATAAAATTCAACTGATAGGCAGTCTTCTATCTGTCCCCACCTGCTTTATATTAATGTGAAGCATGACTCAAACATTATATCATTTCCTTACAAATACTTCTGAATATGCCTTTAAAAGATAGGCCTTTGTTTTATAAACATGATTACACACCTTATATCTGAAAAAAAAATAAGACAGTAGCATCTGACTATCACTATTTACTGAGTGCTTAAATTTCCAGTTGCCTTGCAAATATCCTTTGTTTTCTTATGCTCTGTGAATTTGAACCAGGATCTGAGTTAAATTCATTTGTTGCGATTGATTGATAGAACTCTTAAGTATCTCTGGGTTTCTGTCCATCTCTTTATCTTCTTCATTTATTTATTGGGAAAAAAAAAAAAACCAGGCTATTTGTCCTGTAAAGTTTCCTTGAGTCTGAATTGTGCTAATGATATCCCATAGGTGTCAACTCACATGTTCTTCTGTCTTGCTCTTTCCTTTTTTTTTTTTTTTAATGTTTTATTTATTTCTGAGAGAGAGAGAGGCAGCATGAGCAAGGGAAGGTCAGAGAGAGAGGGAGATACAGAATCCGAAGCAGGCTCCAGGCTCTGAGCTAGCTGTCAGCAGAGAGCCTGATGCGGGGCTGGAACCCACAAACTGTGAGATCATGACCTGAGCCGAAGTTGGATGCTTAGCCTACTGAGCTACCCAGACACCCCCTTGCTTTTTTCTTTAAGTTGATAATTGGATATAGGTGCATCACCTCCATCCCTGGCGACCAACAAACCTACTTCGTGGTTAGTGTTCTCTTTTTCCAAAAGCTGATAGGTGACATCTGGTTGTCCCTCTGTTTGGGTTAATAGTCCTGGATGATCATTGTCTGGATCCGGCAGTCAGTGATTTAATAGCATCTTCTGATGGTGGCTGGTTTTTAAATGGATTCTAGGTTTTTGGACACTTACCCATTACGAGTTTGGGTCTATGCGCCATCCCTGGAGTCTGGGTGGGCTTACAAATACTTGGCAAATCAGGTACAGTGGAAGTAACACTAGGTAACTTGTGATGCTGGATTATGAAAGGCCATGCAGCATATGGGAAATACAGGCAATACTGATGGCCTCTAATAAAAAGGAATTTTATTAATTCTAGTAATATTTGTTATTAAAAATATCTCCCTGCTTTCATGCAGTTAATGTCAGTCTTAAGTATTGAAACTTTATTGAATCCAGAAATACTTTGAATTCATGAAAGACACTCTGCTATGTAAAATGATTATGAAATGAACCAAAAGACAAGCCCTGTCCTCAGGGTACCCACAGTTCAGTGTTGTGGGGGGAACATGAAAAACGTAAGTAATTGCCATGTGGAATAATAAATTCTAGGAGAAAGGCGTGTGTAAAGATAGGAAGAAGATGAAAGCAGAACGGTGCTTATAAAATGGGGAAATCAGCAAAAATTGCACAGAGGAGGCTAGAGAGTCTGCGGATGAGATTGCAAGCATCTGTTCCATGGAGGAGCCTAAGAGAGCCCGGTATTCTAGAACGCCCCATGGTAGCTCAGTGACGACACATTTGGTGAAGAAAGACACTGATGTGGAGAAAGCTAGGACAGAAAGGTTTTGTTTTGTTTTGTGTTGTGTTGTTTTAGGACCTGTTAAATGGGGAGGTTGAAAAGAGATGGAATGAGACAGAATCAGATTTGTGATTCAGAAAGATTACCTGAATGTCTGTGTGGAAGGTGACCGGAATCTCTACTGCTGGAGGGAGATAGACAAAGCAGGATGTTGGTACCAAAGTCTAGGTGAAGAAATGAGGAAACCTGGACTCCTGCCATAAGAAAGTGGCAATGAGGATGGGGGGATTGGCAGCTTCAAGAGTTATTCAGACATGTTGACTTATTGGAAAGGGTGAAATAGGAGTATGCATAATCCCAGCTGGGCAGCATAGGCCATTGGGTAAACAGTGGCTACATTAGAGATGTAGGGAAGATGAAAGAAAGATAATATTGCCAAAAAATGAATTGTGTTTTTTTTTTACCATATTTCAAAATTATATTTTAATTCTAGTCTACTTAAGTTACAGTGTTAAATTAGTATCAGGTGTACAATACAGCGATTTCACACTTCTGTATATTACCAAGTGCTCAGTTTTGTTTTATGTAAGTTAAATTTGAAACCCCTGTTAGACATTTAAGGTGATAGAGTCAATTTGAAATACCTCATTAAAGCTCAGAGGATCCCTCTAGGTTGTGAGAGAGGGGTTCGGGAGTTTGTCAGATCTCTCTCTCTCTTCCATCACATCATTGGTAGGAAAAGGAGAAAAATAATAGTTGATGAGAGTTGGTGAAGAGCAAATGGGATGCTAAAATTATATCCATTATTTTCTGTCTTTATACGATATGAATCATGTAAAAATGCATACTAGTTAGCATCAAATGTGTGATTGGAGCTCAGATTCTAGTGACTTTAGATTGCTCCCAAGATTAAAAAAAATTCTTGCAAAAAGCAGAGTTAAATGTAGTTTATACTGTACAGTTCTGAACACCCTGTGCTCTCTAAGGAATATGAGCACATGTGTCTCTATTTTCAAACATTTTACCTGACTGCTTATATAACAGTACACTATTGTTCACGAAGAAAGAATTTAATTTTCAGGACTTTAGTTTCACATTTCTTAAAACTATTATGCTGATTATGTTTCTAAGAACATAAATTATTTGAAAATTACATGTGTGTGAGATGATTGTATAAACAGAACAGTGTGGTTATTTGGGTATATGCATGTATTTTTGTGTCTTAAAATATTCAGAGTGGCACTTGAATAGAAGAGGGATTCAAATAGAATTACAAGGTGGGAATAGTCATTGTTTCTTTTAGACTTTTTATCTTCCAATTGCAAATTTCAAAGCTTAAGTCTTAATTCATCTTCCTGGTTGAAATGCATGCTTGCAAATTACGATGATTCTTCATGGGGTGCATGGTAACCTGATTACCTTTTTGGATTCTACACAGACCATAATCAGACATTGTAATTTGTATTTATTTCCACCATAATTTTTTTGCCTTTATGGTTTTGAAGGTCTTTTTATGTTGAGTTTATTTCTAAATAATCTAAAACTCTTTAAGATAGTTCAAAGCATTATTGAGATTAGAGAATTGGTAGCCTAATTTGCTATACCATGTGAAATCCAAAAATTTCAGTCTTCTAAACTTTAAATAAAGTATAGCCAGCTTTCTTTTTGTTAATTGAAATCAGAATATGTAATCTCTTTCCTATTTGTGAATTAGAAATGCAAAAGTTTATTCGATGAGAAAAATTACATGGAAAAATTCCCAGGGCTGAAGTTCTACACATACTAGATAGTATAATCTTTACTTTTTATGAAAAAAAAGTTAAATGTTTGCTTATTTTTATAATACACATAAGTGTAAGAACTGAAAATAAAAATATTAGTCATAATTATATGATTTGTAACTATTTACATTTTGATGTATTTTCTTCCAATTACTTTATTTCTGTTTTAAAATATATAGGAAATCATGTTATTATGAGTAAAAACCATAGTACAAATGACTGACTACTCTTTCATATATAAGTACCTCAATTTATATAATAATTATTCCTTTATGAAAAGCTCCCTTTGTTAAGTGTTTAAGTTTCTGGATGTTTGGTGGTGTAAATAATCCTGTAATTAACATAATTATTCATAGACCTGTGTTCATATTTCAAAATATTGTCCTATGACATATCCCCACAAAAGAAATTACTGAGTCAATGACATAAATATTTTAAAATCTCTAATAATGGTTATAAAACTGCATTCTAGACATGTTGTACTGTTTACTTGCCCATAGCAATGTGGGAGAGTACCTGGTAAGAAGCAGTATCCCACAGGGGCTGGAAATGTGTTAACAGAAACAAAAAGTTATTAGAATATTGCACTTGAGGAAACAGAAGGAAAGATGAGAATAAAATTATATCCCTAGAGAGAAACAAAGAAATCATATATGTTTTGTGTGGTCCATTAAGTCCTCTTAAACAGCAAAAAAATGAGAGTAAGGACGCACTGTTGTGCAACTTTATTGTTACCTTGCATGATTTTTTAAAGTATGATTTTTTGCATATTTTAGTAGGCTGTTTGTCTTTTATTGTTGAATTGCAGGAGTTATTTATATATTCTGAATACAAATGGATTGTCAGGTAGATTTAGTGCAAATAGATTTTCCATCTATTTATTTTCTTAATGTTTGTTTTGATGAGCAGAAATGCTTCTGAATTCCAGTTTTGTGAGGTAGGGCTTATATCACGTTAGGCTTTTTGTGTCCTTTTTAAGAAATCTTGCTTATTCCAAGAAAGGTTGGGAAGATGTCCTCCTATGTTTCCTTTTTGAAGATTTATAGGTTTAGCTTTTATGTATAAGTATGTAATTCAGCTCAAATTAATTTATGTAGATTGTGTAAGTGGTTCAAGATTCATTTTAAAAAATTTTTTACAGCATTCTTTGTTGTTTAGACTTGTCTATAGAATTACCTTCATTGCCTTTGCCCTTCAATTGTATGTGGTTCTATTTTTGGACTCTATCCTGTCCCACTGATTTATTTCTTTATACTTATGGTAGTACCACACGGTTTTGATTATTATAGTTTATAGTAAGCCTTCAAACTGGTAATATGAAGGATTTCCCTTTGCACTTCTAAGAATGTTTTGGTTATTCTGTCCTTTGTATTTGTAAATAAATTTTAGAGTCAGTTTGACTGTTGGCAAAAAAAAAACCTGATGGGATTTTAATTGGGATTGCTTTGAAGATTCAATAGATTAAGGAGAATTGACATATTAACAGTATCGAGTGTTCCAATCTACAAACATGATATCTTTCTCCATTTATTTAGCCGCTGTTTAATTTCTCTTAGCAAAGTTTTATAGTTTCCTAGTTTTAGTGCAGTTTTCAAATTCTTGCATACCTACCCTTTACTAAATTTGTTCGTAAGTATTTTATGTGTTCCTCTCTGCCCCTGTCAACCCAGGATTGTCCATGATTTTCATCTGACAGCAAATAGAATAAGGGCTTGAGTAATACGAAAGAGGGTGAGGTTTGGGGGGAAGATGGAGGCAAGTATTATGGGGAGAAATATAGTGTGGCGAGACCGAAAATCTCAAGCTGTACCTGCGGCGTGAAGGAGAGTTATGGTCTGGACAACAAGACGATAAATGACAATGGATGCACCTAGTTCAGCAGCTTTCTTTGTTTTCCTGTCAGGTCTTATTCTATCAGATAGGCAATATTTAAAGTTTTCACGAGAGTAATATTGGCTGGATTGAACAGATAATTGAATGTCTGTCATTAATAAACCACCATACTATTACCAGTAAATAATTCTCTCTAGTAAATTATGGGGATGTTTGTGGTTAAGCCTAGAGTATTCTGAGTGATGAAAAATAACTATTTCTTTTTTTATTATTTTTAAGTTTATTTATTTATTTTGAGAGACATGGAGAGAGAGTGAGTGGGGGAGGGGCGCGAGAGAGGGGAATGCCAAGCAGGCTCTGCACTACTAGCACAGAACCTGATGTGGGGCTCAAACCTGCAAAGCCATGAGATCATGACCTGAGCCGAAACTAAGAGTCATAGCTGCCCAGGCACTCCCCAAAATAACTATTTTTAATAAGTATTTAAAATATACCTTTATTCTCGGGGCACCTGGGTGCTTAGTGGTCATAATCTCACGATTTGTGGGTTCGAGCCCTGAGTCGGGCTCTGTGCTGACAGCTCAGAGCCTGGAGCCTCTTTCAGATTCTGTGTCTCCCTCTCTCTCTGACCCTCCCTTGCTCACGCTCTCTCTCTCTCTCTCTCTCTCCTCTCTCTCAAAAATAAATAAAACATTAACAAAAATTTAAAAAAATATTACCTTTATTCTAACTTGTTCCAAAAATAATGTAGCTATGCTCACAGTAATAGAACTGTTTTTACCCGAAAAGCTCTTTACTATAATTCCTCTTGTGCCTGTGCAGTGATCTTGGATTGATTATGAAATACCAATGGGACTGCCATTGACAACTGCTTACATGTTTGTGATATTGCTGCTGTTCTAGTTTTGTGGCTGAGAAGATGGCTTAAAGTGCTCTGCAGTATGGTGTATGCCTTCTAAAGACCAAGGGGGTGGGAAAAATTTAAACCAGTTTTCAATTCTGTGAAATTCAGAGGACTAAGTTCTTACCTGGAAGGGTCAGCATTTTTGTTTGTCATTAGGCCTAGTCAGGGTGGGGGCTTGGGGGAGGATAGAGAGAAGAAAATGGTGTTTCCAGAACAGTGAATGAAGGGATACATTCTCAATTGAGAAGTACTTGAAGTCAAGGGGAATATATTGGAAAAGTTCTGGAGATGAGATAGTGGCTCTAATCCATTGACTTAAGCGGATCATTTGAGTACAGCCAAGAAAAACTTTCAACTGAAAAACTAAGGACTGGGTAATAGGCCAAAAAGAATTTTAGTAAATTCTCACTGCGTTCTCCTCTGCTTTTCTAGTTTTCTCAACCAGTTTGATAAAATTGTATGTAAAGCACACAGTGGAATACTTTTAACACTAAACGTGATCAATAGGAAGTTCTCAGGTTTTATTATATTATCTTTCTGTCCTTCTTGTCTCTTTGTGCTTCTTTTCTCTTTGCATTTATGGATAATCAGGTTTCTAATGTCCAAGTTAATGCAAATACAAAAAAAAGAAATTCAAAGCATCAGATAAATATGAATATCTAGCAAGTAAAAAAGGGGAAGATGACATCACAAGTCTCAGTTAACAAAGTTTATCCCTCATATACAGAGAAGAGACCTATGGAAACAAGTTGATAGTATGTATGTTTTAATCTTTTAGATTTTGAACAAGTTAGTACTACACTCGTATTTTATATTTATTATAAACAAATTGATAACTCAAAATGCATAATATAACCTTATTGAAAAATTGTTTAGCAGCATCTTCCAAAGTTAATTATGCATCTTAGCAGCACTCTCAACAATAGCTAAAACATGGAAAGAGCCCAAGTGTCCATCAACAGATGAATGGATCCAGAAGATGTGGTTTATCTATACCATGGAATACTACATGGCAATGAGAAACAATGAAATCTGGCCACGTGTAGCAACATGGATGGACCTTGAGGGTGTTATGCTGAGCGAAATAAGTCAGGCAGAGAAGGACAAATATCATATGTTTGCACATATAGGAGGATTAGGAGGAACTTGACGGAGGAATAAGGGGGAGAAGAAGGGCAGAAATGGTGGGGGAAAGGGAGAGAGGCAAACCATGAGAGACTCTTGAATGCTGACAAAAACTGAGGACTGATGGATGTGGGGGGGAGGGGAGAGAGGCTTGGAGGAGGACACTTGTGGGGATGAGCACTGAGTGTTATGTGGAAACTAATTTGACAATAAACTATTTGTAAAAAAGAAAAAAAAAGAAATTTATTTGTATAATTGAACAAATTTTTGGAGAAAATAGATGAGATGCAAAAGTAAAGAAAGAAAGAAAAGACTCAGAGTTAATAGTTACAGCAGAATGTAGCATTGAAATGTCACTGATTGGGCAGGCTATGAATTTACCTTCTATCACTGTGTCAATCATAAGAAATGAATTTCCATTTAAACTAGAAGAGAAAAAAAACCTGAAGACTCCATTAAACTTAATGTACTTGCTATGAATGCAAGTACACACCCATATAACTTCAATATTCAGAGGACTAGTTGATAATTACCCACCTCAAGTTACAGATAACAAGTTTTGAGAAACATTACACACAATTCTTCCAAATGACAAAAAAAAATAGTGCTAAAACTTTTTACTTCAAAGGAGTTTGTATTTTGTCTTTGGTAGAGGGAAAAAAAATGAACTAGAGGCAGAGAAGGACAAATATCATATGTTTGCACGTATAGGAGGATTAGGAGGAACTTAACAGAGGACCATGGGGGAGAAGAAGGGGGTAAATGGTGGGGGAAAGGGAGAGAGGCAAACCATGAGAGACTCTTGAATACTGAGAAACAAACTGAGGACTGATGGATGTGGGGGGGGGGGAGGGGGGAGATGGGCATGGAGGAGGGCACTTGTGGGGATGAGCACTGGGTGTTATATGGAAACCAACAGACAATAAACTATCTGTAAAAAAAGAAAAAAAAGTTATTTATACATCTAAAGTTAATGGCATAGCAATTCTCATTGTATGTACCCAAGAGGTATATATCTACCAAGAGATACATTCAGGAAAGTTCACAACAATAGCTATAAACTGGAAACAACCAAATGTTTATCAGCAAAAGAGTAAATAAATACATTTTGCTATACATTACTCAAAAATAACACTGAGCAAAAGATGTCAGACACAAAAAAGTCATCTAGTGTGGTTTATATGAAGTTCAATTTCAAACAAATTGAATCTATGATAATAGAAGTCAGAGTATTGGTTACTAACTAGGTGGTGAGAAGAGTATGAAATGATTGAGAAAGACCACAGGAAACTTGTAAATTATCTAAAGCTTGATCTGGATAGAGATTCACCTGTGTATAAAAATATTCATCAAGTAGTATAATTCGTGTATTCTCTATAAGCAAATGTATGATTATCATTCACCCCTATAGCATACTAAATATGTAATAACATATATAACAAAAATATCTAATGTGCACACACACATTTTAACTAATATATTAGTTAAAATGTAAGGAAAGTTACACTAATTTGTCATTCTTAACAACAGGCTTTTAATGTTGGATTGACTTTCCATTCTGTGACCACCATGGTGAACTGAACTCTGTGTTTGACTTTGATCCTCAAAGCTGTTATACTTTTCACAATGCTTTTAATTGAGTAATTAATCTTATTTTGTATTTTATAAATCTTATACAGACTAAAGGTAGTTTAAGGAGGTTTTAGGTAAAAAGAAAATGCCTGCCCAAGTTTGCAAATTAACCAAGGGTGGGCTGCATATTTAAATATGAATATATTTAATATATAATATATAGTTACATCTTATAGCATGTATGTATATGCCTGTTATATATACATATATATGTTATGTAACTATATTATGTATTTATATTTAAATTATATATAATATACACTTATATTTAAATATAATATAAAAGCTTCCTTAAACTGTGCTTTATCTCTTTTATTTTCCTTTTTTCTCCTTATATTGGTTATTCAATGGGACTGGCCAAGTAACACAAAGAATAACTTTTGTATTAAAGTAATGTGATTAAATTAAGACTGAAAATTGGTTATCGATGAAAATGTGTGGTCAAGCTCATCAAACGTTTAGAAATTTTAGCTTATTTTTGTTAATGTGATTCATCCAAGGTTTCTCATTCTACTCCTGGCTAGCAATTTTCAACAGGTTTATCAAAGGCCTTTTGGTTATGTATAGTGGACTTGGGGTTTCTAGTTTTCCTGACTCTTAAGAACTGACTTCCAGCTTCCTTTTGTCTCTTGAATTCACAGGCTGCCCTGCAAGTTGGGGGCCATGGGGAGAGGCTGCACCAGTGTCGGGAGGTCATGCTGCTCACCTACAAATCCATCCCCATGCAAGTGGATGGGGAGCCCTGTAGGCTGGCTCCAGCCATGATTCGGATCTCTTTGAGGAATCAAGCCAACATGGTACAGAAGAGCAAGAGGAGAACATCCATGCCTTTACTGAATGAGTGAGTTTGCCCCTTGCCTACCTTTGTGGACACAACGATCACAGAGAGGATGTCAGGCATGTGCATGGTCTAGGAGCCTTCCTGTGTTGAAAAAGGAAGAAAGTCCAAGAAACCACAGTTCCTTGATCTCTCACATATTTTTCTTCATGTTTATTACACAGTGACCACACACTTCTTTTAGAACTAATTGCTGTTTTGTATACTAGATAGTTCACTCTTCTTCATTGACTACTTTGCTAGACACTTATTGGGAACAGCAGACAATCATTAAGAGTGTTTCTAGGGTCACAAAATGCATCAAGATAAACATGTTCCATTTTGTTTTAAGAAGGCATGCTGTGGGCCTCCTCTTTACCTGGTCACTTGGGGAGTGTTGGGTTCCCCAATAGCAGGAGGTTGGCAGAGCTGGAGTTTTGGGGCTCACCTCTCTCCACATTGCATCCCATTCCACCTGTTAGTGAGTTATCACTTTCCCGATGCCCCCATTTTGGGGTCCTGTGTCCTCTGGTGCTTCAACTCAAGTTTGCTGTCCTGAGTGGCATCCTATTGTCTAAATACAACCTGATTCACTAGTCAACACCTAAATAAAATGCATCCCTCTTGGACCCTTTCTTTCCTTAGGTGTGTTGATGAACTGATTTGAGATAAGGTGATAATAACTAGATATTTTGAGTATATTCGTTTTATAGCACTCTTTACTCTAAATTTTTAATGGAGATGTCTGTCTGTTGTTGGAGAAGGGGATGGAGAAGGATGGGGATTTGGGGCCTCTTTTTGAGTGTCTTCTATATATAATGCCCATATGCCTAATCTAACTCAAGGTAAGGCTGTTTTCAGACTCAGCCTTGGGTCATTACTCTGTCACAATGAGAGACCCTCCAAGGTGCGACTCCTGTTTGTGGCCTGTGATGCATGGTTACCTATTTGTACTGAATGGCTGGCTTCTTGCAGTGCCTGTGAAGCAAGGGCATGCTTTGCCACATATTTCTGGACAATCTTCAGAAGTGCCTAGAATAAACCAATAACACAGGTGCCATAGCTCACTGCCAGAGCCTGACTTCACCTCTCTTTCTCAGATGGCGTGTATTGAGGAATAGCATTAGACAGGTCTCTCCAGGTGTTTGCATTTTTGACATCTGCTTTGAAGTCTGAGGCTGGAATGAGAGCTCCTCTCTCCTCTGCTTCCTCCTTTCCCAGAGTCACTCTGAACATCAGAGTCACTCAGCACTTTGCTCAGATCATTATCTAGACAACTTGTTCAGCTGTATTCCTTATTTCATTTACATTTTGCAGTTGGTGAAACCCCTCGCTCGTTCCCAATGCCTTTGTTTTCTCCCTGCCTTTACCTTCAATTAGGTTGAATATACAACTGGCAAGTATGTGTGCTAAAAAGTTAGGATGTTAGCAATGATATATGGTTGACTGTACATCTATGAACCACTGGTCCGGGAGAAAGCTCTGAAATACTAAATGAAAAACCATTTTGGAGATAGTATAGCAGCTCAGGTTGTTTTGGGTCACTTGTATACAGTTAAGAAGCTATAATAAAACTAACAGTTATTAATATCTACAGGCAAAGGCCTCCCATTCTCATTCAGACACTAAATTGTCTCCAGGTGCTTAGTTTCAAAGGGCTCTTGCCCTTGAGCTGAGAAAGAATTTGTGTTTGCTCAGCAACTGTATTGTTAAGAATTCATTTGGGCTTTCTTCACATATAAAAACAAATATGAATAGTTGTTTCCTTTTTGTACTTAGAGTACATATGGCAGATGATGTGACTGCCTAGATTTAGCTGTGAGGGTGGTCAAGAAACGGCCTCAACTCAAAATTAATGACTTGCCACCAGGGGGCAGTGGCGTGTCCATCTAAGTAGCCTCAGGCCTCCAGAAATACCTATGTGAAATGACAATCGCATAATTTTCAGTTACAGAAGGGATACTTGTAAAAGTCAACAAAGGTATTTATTACCACTTATGAAGAATAACCATCAAAACCCTGTATTTTTAGAAAATCAATCCAGATAGCACATTTTCAAAGGAAAACCAACATCTAGTGATCATGTCGCCTTGTTCACTGAAGCCTTGAGTGCTCTCCCTTACCGCTCTTGCTCACCCTCTACAATTAGATTTCTTGTGCCTGGCTTACTAGAAATTCTTGCTTTCAAATCTGACTTCCTCTGCTGGATTTCCAAGGAGAGTTTTCAGTTTGAGGGTTGTCTGTCCATTAAGACCTTTCTACAAGTTTTCTTCAACCTTCCAAGTCCTCCAGGCTTTTATCTGTTTTGGCCATGGTTTTGCCAAGTTCACTTTTACAGCCAAGGCAGAGATTTATTTCCTCCCCCACTCCCTCCTTCCTTCCCTCCCTTTCTCCCTTCCTACTTCCCTCTCTCCCTCTCTCTCTTGCTTTCTCCCATTTTCTCATTGTTTACTAACATTATCTGTTTCTTCTGTTCCATTTGCCCATCTTCTTTCAGAAGAAAGAAAACTGGTTAAAAATGTCTAGAGAATTTTAGAAACCTCTCTGTGTGATGGGGTAGGGAGTTAACTAAATATTTGAGAATTAGACATTGTGGTTCCCTAAACACCTGGCTCCCTTTTCCACCTGAACAATGGTATACCTCATGGGTTTGCCTTTCTCTGGGAGATCACATCTGTACCCCAGATTTCTTCTATGACTAAAAAGGGAATAAATCTCACAGGTATGTCTTCTATCCAGGCATTTCTTTAGAAGCGAAGACTTGCACCCAGATACCTTAGCTGACATCTTTACCTGGATATCCCCTAGCAACCTCAGACCGCAGGCTAAAAATGGGCTTGTAAACTTTGCTCCATTTGCTTTCTCTGCTCATCAGCCAATGAGCCCTTGTCATCCACACCTGTCTACATGGAACCATCTAATTATTTCCCATGACCCCGCCCTGGAGTCCTCACAGTCACCTATACTGTTACACACCCCATGCAGCCTTAGAGGTCTACCTTCTATTTATTTCCCCGTCTTTGACTCACACCACCTACCCCTCTGCTAGTAGTATAGACTTTGTTCAAAGGCCGTATAAAACTACCCCCCAACAGCATCACTAAACTATGCTCGGACTTCCTTGTTTCCAGTGTCCATGCCCTGCACATGATACCTTTTCCAATAGACTAATTGGAAGGATCCTTCTAGAAATGTTGAACTTATATTCCTTAACTTTGCATGCCCTTGTGACCATTGCCTTCATTGATCTCTTCCTGTGCTCCAGAGATCATTGCTGTTCTGGAGCAGTGGCCCGCCTTGCGCATCATCATACTTTTGCAGTTCTGATGCTTTTCTTGTAGTACCTTCCTTCCTGCCTTTTTGTCTATTAACTCATGGTCAAGTTCAAGACTCCACTGAAGTATAACTTTCCCTAAGCATCCTTTTCGATCTGCTTCTAGCCATTAGCTACTCCTGTTCTATGTTACATTCATCACACCATTTATCAATAATAGTATAGTCCTTGGTGGACTTATCACTTTACACTGCTTAGAGTTTTCCTTTTAGAGTCGTGAGTGCCTACCAGTAGGTCTGAGACATGCTTTTGTGTTGAATAGTGGGCTTGCACATGGGTTAGTTCTATAATGCTGTCTCTGTTAACATTTCTCCAAGATTGTTTCTAAAATAACATAAATCTAAAATCCATGAATATAAAAGTAATAAAGATAACGTCTTTATAACATTTGATGTTAATAAATGGAAGACACATACTTAAGAATTTTAAGATCTGGTTTGCATGGATAGGTGGGAGGATTCCCATGAGAAATGGTCAAATAGTAGGCCCTCATGATACCATTAGATCTTTACTTACGCCTAAAAGAAATTATCCCCCCCCCGAAATGTTTCTTGGTCTGTAATCCAATTTGCTATTACTACATAGAAGCTGAGGGGCTCGACTTGATATGTTCAGTCCACCCCCCACCCCACTGGTATAGGAACATATCTCATTTTACCAGGGCTTATGAATCTATTCAAAGTGAGAACTCCAATAAATATCTTCCCCCCCAAAAGTAATAGAGGAGATTTATCTAGGTTCATATTCATGTACTAGTAACATGGTGGCCAGATAAATTTGATTATACTATTCGAAAGGCACCTTTGAAAGAGATTAGAAATTTACATTTTCTCAAGTGGTCAAGGAGATGTTAAGCTAGCTGTAATCCTGAGCTCACTGGTAATTAAGACTACACTGCGAAAAGCAATCATGTTATTCAGGGGCAAGATTTCTAGTTGGCGAACTTTGAATTGGGCAGCACAGTCGATTGGATTTCATCATCCTAGCTGCTCAGAAGCAGTGTTGGTCGTAACTGAAGTCCTTTGAGGAAAACAAGGAGTTGACTCATGGTGACTTTATATGAGAATTTGCATACCCAGCAGAACACAGGGATCAGGGAGCTATTTTACTGCAGTTACAGTGAAGCTCTTCAAATCGTCTAAGAGAATAGAGAGAATGTCTATGTAAAGGTGACAACAGATTTTTTATTTCGTTTCTTCAAATTTATGTTTCATCTTTTCCAATAGCAGCCAAAGGTTCCCTCTTTTATAAGAGAAGAGAGAAAAGGGAGACGTCTGTGATTTCACTCTTCTACCAAGAACAGAGTGGAATTATCACCGTGATGAATTTAGGCTGTCTTGGTGTTATCTTCAGAGTCCTTAAAGTTTTTGTTAAACCATTCTTTTCAAGATGGTTGTATTTCGATGCAGATTTCCTACAGAGGTTTGGAATCATGATGACTGTGTTAAAGGATTAAATTTACCTTGACTCTCCTCAAAGATGAGTTTACTATGCTAGCCTACCCCCCCCACCCCAGTATGTGTGTGTGTGTTTGCGCGCGTGTGTGTGTGCGTGCGCACATGCGCAGATCCTCTCCTTGGATGTCTTGAACGACCTAGAACAAGAGAGGACCACGATGATGCCTCCTGCCCGCAGCCCCGCCCAGTGTCCACGCATCTGCCCGCGCCCTGCCCTGCACTGCAGCCCGCGGCTTGCCGTAGAGCCAGCCCTTGCCCTGTGTCCTGTTGGCTTCATTGCTATCACCGGCTTTTTGGATTATGTCCGTGGCTGGCTGGATTTTCCTTTTCTTTTCATTCACTGTTTGGTGACGCGCTCATTTAATTTCTGTTTAAATTTTGTGTGTCTCTCTCTCTCTCTCTCCTGGCTTGTTCCCTGTCTGTCCACGCTGTTGTGCTGACTGTCTTCGCTGCTCATTCCCTGCTGCCTCTAGTATCCATCAGGTGCCAGCTGCCGACCTGCGGAGAGTATCGGCCCCCCCAGGCTCCTTCGCCACGTGAGTACAAAGCCGGCCCGTTTCTACACTTTGGCTAGCACCCTCATCTCCTCCTCAGGGTTAGACGTCCTGCCTCCTTTTTGCTCACAGGTCTGCTCCTCAGACAAGGACCCGCGAGCCCTAATTGCCTTCGTTACCCCTCTGTGATTTGGGATGGAGCTGTCCAGTTCTTTGTGTCCTATTTGTCTCAGTCTTCTAAGGGTTCAGTTTAAAATTTTTGATGAGATAAGTGAGGACCCATAATTGCATGAGGTTGTAGAAAATTCCATCCTAAGCATTGGTTTCCATGGTAAGTTTGTAAGAGCAACAGACCACTCTGTTATCTGTAGCTCAGGGACGATGTTGAAGATGATGTTGAAGGTGTGCCTGCTGTCCTTAATTTGTGAATGAACCCCTACAATTGTGGAGGTTTTTAAAAAAAATTTTTTTAATTTTTTATTTATTTCTAGGAGAGAGAGTGAGAGACAGTGTGAGCAGGGGAGGATCAGAGAGAGAGGGAGTCACAGACTGAGGCAGGCTCCAGGCTCTGAGCTGGCAGTCAGCACAGAGCCTGACGCGGGGCTCGAACCCACAAACCAGAGATCATGACCTAAGCGAAAGTCGGACGCTTAACCGACTAAGCCACCCAGGTGCCCCTAAAATTGTGGAGTTTTGAGTGCATGCATGCATCTGGGTGTGATTTGGGTTCAGCATCCATGGTTGAAATAAAAGATCAATGACCCAAAAGTCCTGAGTTAGCAAAACACACTTGAGTGTTAGTAATTCTTACTTAACGCATTCTATGCTTTTATTTTTTTCTGGGGAAAAGTGTTTTTGAGCACTTTGGGACTTCTTTTTTATCTTGTTGCCTCTGCGTTGCTCTTTTTCTTTATCATACAAATGCTTAGCTTTTGTTATGGTTCAGGTACTGTTACAGGTGCTTTACATTAATTACTTTTCCCGACATGTGGTATTATCTCCACGCGTGGCATTGCGAGGACTCTGATGCACAAAGAGGTTAACTAACTTGCTTAAGGTCACACAGCTAGCAAGTGGTAGACTGGGTTGCAAACTCAGATGGTCTGGCTTCAAAGTTCACACGTTCAACAATTTGCAGCTTGGCACCTTTCATCTATGAGGATCCTGTGTATTTCTTCACCCTAGTTGAATCATTGGCTTTTCAAAGAATTCTTTGTGGCTTCATGTTGCATTAGTTACCTTCTCATTAGAGTTCACTATTGATATGCTTATTATAGCTCTCAAGGTTTAATAGGCTGGTATTAATTACATTAGCTCTATATGTGTGTGTGTCACACACTAGACTGAGGCTACTTGAGTTCATTGACCACATCTTTTTTGAATTTTCATGTCCCCAGCCCTGATCACAGATCTTAACACAAATTGCTTGAAACCAAGCAGAGTTGTTAGTTGGCAGGATGAATGAAAGAAAGAATTTATGTCTACATTGAACTGTACCATATCTAACATCTAGGGATATGCCAAAGTGATTCCTAAAGTTCAATCATATAATTTTACCTTCAGCCCTAGTCTTATTGATACACAATTTATTCACTGAATACAATACATTTTTTCAAAAACATTACTTTATACTTGCTTTGTGCCCACTGTTTTGTGCTTAGATTCTTGTGTTGCCCACAACAGAACACTGCCTTCGTGGGAATTAAAATTGAGTGGTCAGAGACTCAACAGGAAAAAACTTGTAGTTTTCAATTTGGAGGTCATTCTGGGGTATAGCCTACATTCTATAAAAGGCTTGCTTCTTCAGTAGACTGGAGTCTAAGGAATGGGGTTCAGTGGTTATTTTCAGTGGCCCTGTTGATAGGGTTCAAAGAATTGAGAATATCAACAATAGAGGTGCATGTGGAATTAGTCAATTTCTATTATAGTTTAAGTTTGGGTGGTGTTTTAAGTTTCAGTTGTATAATTTAAATGAGGCTCTTTTTTTCTGATTCCAGGTGCCTACACTACAGAAAGGTAAACTGTCCTATTTTGATAGGGTGTAAGAGGAAGAATGCCTATGTGTTGCCACTTTAAAAGTTGAACCTGGTTCTAAAATATATCTGTACATGATATATCAACTATTAACATATTATAGATGTTAGGTCTATAGGACATCTACAGATGTCTGATGTCAGAGATACAAAGGCATCTCTGAAATATGTCTGTAATAGAAACTTATTACAATAGAATTTAAAGGACCTATAAGAAAATACTGTCAAGGAGCCTGGGAGAAAAAGCCAAGAACAATAATAAGTAATGTGTCTTTCTGTATCATGGCAGGGGTTAACAGTTTTCACCTGTTCTTATGCTATTTTCAACAGTGTTTAATAATCACATGAATCTTGCTTTGGTCCTCATGAAAGTCAGGACCCCAGTATTTTGAACTCTAAGCTTGTCTCATTTTTTTTTTTTTATACTGTTGGTCAGCCATTTTCTGCTAAGAAAACTCTTCTATAGATGATCTCTTCTGGGGAGAAGCGTCTCTACTGATCCTGTAGGAAATGTTGGTCTCCTAAAGCAACTTGCATGATCTTTCTTTCTCTCTAGCTTTCTAATAACTTTTTGTTGTTGTTGGAAGAAGGTCTGTGCACATGGGACATTTCACCTTTATTCAGAGAATCCTGAAATTTTATTTTTGTTCACATATGACCACATATGAATCCTGAGACTTATTCCAAAGCATTTAGTGGCTTTGTCCAATAGAATACAACATAGCAGGGGTGCATGTGTGGCTCAGTCAGTTAAGCGTCCAGCTTTGGCTCAGGTTATGATCTCATGGTTCATGAGTTCGAGACCTGCATCAGGCTTTGTGCTGACAGCTCAGAGCCTGGAGCCTCCTTCAAATTCTGTGTCTCCCTTTCTCTCTGCCCTCCCTCTGCTTGTGCTCTGTCTCTCTCAAACATAAATAAACATTAAAAAATTAAAAAAACAAAGCAACTTCATTGCACATCTTGTGCATGTAGCTTAATGAATTATTAGAGCAATGCCTCAGTTGAAAAAATCTTTATAATTAAGTGACTTCATAGTAAAGTCCTCACTGAAGGGCACATATGCACACCAAATTTTATAAATCATGAGTATCCATGCTAAACATTCCGGCTACTAGCTTCTGTGAGCTAATGCCAAAGTAACACAGAGGTGTGTAATTGTAAAATGTCTTTCTAAAGCTTTTCTCTTGCAGTAACTTCTTATTAAATTCCACTTTTTTCCTGTTCTACTCCATCAAAATGAAATAATGTAAACGATTTATACCTAATTTAGTTAACTCTTCATCTTTCAAAAAAATATTGAGTGCTTTCTTTCAATACCAGGAGTTCTGCGGGATATTGGAGATACAGAGATTAGAAAGCTAGGGTTTCTGTCCTAGAGAAATGGACATGCCAAGGATAGACCCAGTTTGTTGCTTGCAGTACAATTACAATGCCATGTAACAAGCATTCCAGTACAGATTCTGGTTGTATTTCCATGTGAATAACTGAGTATTTATTACATTTGTCTTTTATTTTTTAGTACTTAAAATTAATATACACTAAAGTTGACTTTTTAGGTATACATTTGGGAGTTTTAAGACAGGTATAGATTCATATAACCAGCACCCTAATCCAGATACAGAACCATTCTACTACCCCAGAAATCTGCCTAATCCTAACTCCCAATCTCAACCTCTGGCAACCACTAATCACTATAGTTTTGTATTTTTGAGATTACCACATAAATGGAATCATACAGTATGTAACCCTTTGCAATTGGTTTCTTTAAAAAAGTTTTTTTTTTTATTGTATATCTATTTTGGAGAGAGAAAGATAGAGAGAGAGAGCACAAGCAGGTGAGGGGCAGAGAGAGGAGGAGACACAGAATCCACAGCAGGTTCCAGGCTCTAGGCTATCAGCACAGAGCCCAACGTGGGGCTTGAACTCACAAACCGTGAGATCATGACCTGAGTCGAATCAGACACTTAACCTACTGAGCCACCCAGGCATCCTGCAGTTTGCTTCTTTCAACATAACGTCTTGGAGATTTATCCAAATTTTTGCATATTATTAATCACATGTTCCTTTTTATTGTTTAGTCATATTCTGTTAATATAGATGTTTTCATTTATTTACCCATCTGCTTGTTGAAGGACGTCTAGGTCATTTTTAGTTTTAGGCAATTGTGAATAAAGCTGCTATTGGCATTGAGGAACAAGTTTTATGTAAATTTAAATTTTCATTTCTCTCAGTTAAACACCCTTCTCTAGGAAGGGGATTCCTGAGTCCTATGGTAAATGTATGTTTAACTTCGTAAGAAACTGACTCAGTATTTTCTAGAGTGCGAATTTTGCATTTCTACCAGCAGGGGATGAGAGAGAGTTCCCGTTTGTCTCCATCACTGCCAGCACTTGGTCTGGCCAACACTTTAAAATTTTAATGAGTGTCTTTTCATTATTTGCCATCTATTTTATACTCTGATGACACATCTGCTCCAAGTCCTTTGCCTATTTTTAAATTGGGCTGTTTTTTTTTTTTTCTTTTGACTTCTGAGATTTGGCCCCACATTCTAGATCTGAGTGCTTTGTTAGAGATGTGCTTTGCAAATATTATTTCCTGATACACATCTTGTCTTTTCATTGTCTTTACAAAGTCCAAATTCTTAAGATTTTCTTCATATGGCTGTATTTTTGGTGTTCTGTTTCAGAGCTCTTGGTTTAATCCCAGGTCATACATATTTTCTCCTTTGCTTTCCTCTGGAAGTTTTGCAGTTTTATATTTTACATTCAGTTCTATGATTTGAGTTAATTTCTGTATAAGATGTGAGGTTTAGGATAGTGTTTTATTTTGTTTTTATACATAAATATTCAATGAGTCAGCACAATTTTTTGAAAAGACTATTTTTTCATTGAATTGCCTTTACATCTTAATAAAAAATCAGTTGGGGGACACCTGGGTTGCTCAGTTGGTTAAGCGTCCAACTTTGGCTCAGGTCATAATCACACGGTTCGTGGGTTCGAGGCCTGTGTTGGGCTACAGCTAGCTCAGAGCCTGGAGCCTGTTTCAGATTCTGTGTCTCCGTCTCCCTCTGACCCTCCCCTGCTCACTCTTTCTCTCTCTCTCTCAGAAACAAATAAAACATTTTAAAAAATCAGTTGGATATATAAATGGGGGGTTATGGATATATATGGGTGGATAAATACCAATTTCTGTACTCTCTATTCTGTTCCATTGATCTATACATTTGTGCCTTTGTCAATGCCATGTTCTTTTGATTATTGTATATGTTAAATATTAAAATCAAGTTGTGCTATTTTTCCACTTTATTCTTTATTTTAGAAATTATCTTGGCTATTCAAGTTTCCTTACCTTTCCATATGAATTTTAGAATAAACTTGCCTCTTGTGTTGAATCTATAGATCAATTTGGGGAATATAGACATCTTTACCAGGATGAGACTTCCAATCCATGAATACTGTATGTCTCTTCATTTATTTATTTTGTGCATCATTGTTTTGTAATATACAACATACACATCTTGTATATATTTTGTTAGATATGTGCCCGTGTTAGATACATTTTGGTTTTCAGTTACGATTACTAGTATATATATACTACATGTATATAAAACTACAGTGGATTTTCATGTGTTGACCTTGTATCCTGTGGCCTTACTAAAGCCACTTTTTAGTGCAAGGAGTTTGGTTACATCCTTGATTTTTTCCTGCATAGTTACACTTGTCATCTGTGAATAGGAGTGGTTTTCTTTCATCCCAATCCAAATGCTATTTATATATTTATTTACTATAAATATAATAAATAAATAAGTAGCACTAGTTATTATTTCTGATACTGAAAATGAATGGTTAGAGTGGATATCCTTATTTTGCTTCTAATATGAGGGGTAAATCATTCCATTTTTTCAACATAAAGTATGATTCTTCCTTGTAGATTTATTTGTTAAAGTGCCTTTACTAGGACATCTGGGAAAGATTAGAGAGAAATGGACTTATTTATCCTCTACGTGTATATTAGATTTTGCCAAGAAACCATCTGGGCCTCATGGTTTCTTTTTATCCTTTTTAACTATAAGTTTGATGACTCTAGGAGTTATAGGACTAATTGGGTTATCTGTTTCATTGTAGGTGAATTTTAGTGGGTTTTTTTGGTACTTTTTTGAAGTTTTTCACGAGTTACCCATCTCATTCCAGTTGTTAAGATACATAGAATTATTGGTAGTATTTCTTAACTTTTTAATGTCCCTGGGATCTGCACTGATAGTTACCTTTCATTCCTGATATTAGCAATTTGTATCTTTTCTCTTTGTCATTCTTAGTAAAGGATCCATTTTACTATTTTTAAAAAAATATCAGCTTTTGGGGGTGCCTGGGTGGCTCAGTCGGTTGAGTATCTGACTTTGGCCCAGGTCATGATCTCACCTTTCATGAGTGTGAGCCCCGCATCAGGCTCACTGCTGTCAGCACAAGGCTAGCTTCCAATCCTCTATTCCCCTCTCTCTCTGCCCCTGCCCTGCTCATTCTCTTTCTCTCTCTCTCTCAAAGATAAAACATTTTTAAAAAGTAAGCTTTTGTTTTTGTTGATTTTTCATACTTGTTTCTCTGTTCTCAATTTCTTTGATTTTTGTCCCTATATTATTTTTTTTTCTGTTTACTTTGGACCTATTTTGATCTCCCCACTCCCACCAGTTCTTTAAAGAAGAAGCTTAATTATTTAAGTGGTCAGTTGACTCCACTGAGTTCAGGCTTCAAGTTCGGACTCACATTCTGAGAGTTAATTCTGTTTTCAAAGCCCTTGCAGTGCTGTTTATCTCTCTGTCTGGGGTGTATGAAGCACCAAATTGCCAGTATGGGACCTTGATTGTAGGATCTCTTCTGTAGTTTAGTTCCTAAAGTCTTTGGTATAGATGCTGAGGGCTGGATTCACCAATTTGCAGCCTAGAGATGAACCTGAGAATTCACGAACATCTTTATGGAGCTGTTTTCCTGAGCTGCTCCTTCTCCTTTGTCATCCCTGTACTTTCCTTTTCTCTGGGGCTCCTCCTTTTGGTCTTTCAGCCAGAAAGCTAAGGTTTTAGTTACATTGTCCTATTGCATACTTTTCTGCAACAGTGTTAGTGTCTAGGGCCAAACAATGATAAGGCAGAAAGAGGGGGAATAAAAACAATTGGTTTATCCCATGCTCTTGGGATCGTTGCTCCTTTTATCAGAGAGGAAAGCTCTCTTCCATTACAGTTTTAAGCACCTGAAAGCTTTTGTCAGTGCTTCTGCCAGTGTGAATGCTGGTGTGTAAGAAAATGATGAGGGGGAGATGTCCCTGAATTTCTCCAAGCATTCAGAGTCCCTTTCCTTGCAGCCAGAATTCAAGGGCTCTCCTAGGGCTTTCTCTACCTTACTTTGGTGTTCATGTTAGGCTTTGTGCTGCCTGGAGTTCACTCTAAGGTTTATTGGAGAGAAAAAGAAGGAAGAGCTTATCACCCCATTTGATAGTATTTTAAATTCAAGTCTTCTTCTTTAATCTGCTGCTATCATTTACTTTTCAGATCCTCAAATAGCTGCTTTCTGAATCCTGGCCAGATTTTATAGCTGTATTCATTAGGGTAGGAGGGGTCGGGGGAGTTGGAGAAAGAATCGTGTGTGCTTATTCACTCTACCCAGAACCAGATGTTCTCTACTGCAGAGAGCTATGATACTGTATCCCTTTCTCTCCCACTGCCGTTTAGTTCTGCAGCTAAACTCAGCAAAACAAATCTGCAGATAAGCCACTGTATTTTGAACTACAATCAACATATGTTAAATGTAATATGCCATCTTGCACAACAGTTACAGTTTAAACATATACAAGACTTTTCTCCCTGCTAAGTTGTGTGACTTTGCCTGTTACCTTGGGAAGTAGGGAAGGCAGAATTGGACACAGATTCATGAAAAAAGCCTGAATTGTCATGTTTGACTACAAGCTGAATATGATTCAGCATTCTAAAATTGGTTTCAGTAAATGAGGTCTTCATGGTAGAGGATGAAAGTAAATTGATTTTTGTTCCAAGGAGAGAGGGAATTTTACAAAGAGAAAGAGAAACATTTTTGATATGCCTTATTTTTATGATTCTCTTTTGGGTTGAGTTTAAGAATTTTATTACAGGATGGAGCCAAGAATCTTCAATCTTCATGACTGATGAAAACACAAACTGGTCCTAGGTGGTCTAACATTTGCATACTGGCCAGCAAAGCCAACTAGCTGATTTTTTGACGTGCTTTCTAAAAATCCTGCAGTAATATTCTCCCAACTAGTCACCTCAAAGTTTTAACACTTTTGTGTTTGTTTATTTTATTTAATATTGGACCTTTAATTAGAAGATAAGATGTGACCTGCTTTATTCAGACCCTTTCTCTTTTCCTTTGTTCTTTCTATAAACTCCATTCTACTACATGCTAGGCTCTATCAGGGAGTAGCAAAAACATTACTAAGGAGAAATCTACATGTGTGCCTCTGTAAATTGTGAGTGTTACCTCTCTGGTGCCAAGAAGATCCATTGTACATACTTTTCCTAAGAATGAATTCAGCTGATGGTGGCTAACACATCGGTCTTGAGAACCTCAGGATGAAAACACTCCTGGACCATTTGAGCCTCCCAAACAGTGCTTTATGTCTGGGGCAGAAATCTGTCCAGATTCTGATTGCATAGACTATAATATTTAGGTCATGGTTTCTGGACCCCAAAACCAATTGTGAGGATTCCAAAAGGGCCTACGCACTCAAGAAATTATGAATATGTTTGTTGCTAATGCTTTTGTTGTTATGTATCCTGGGATGATTATCTCTGAGTGACAGGGTTATAGATAATATTTTATTGGCTTTCTGTATTTTCTGATTGATTTTGATGAACATGCTTTACTTCTAAAAGAGAGAAAAATTGGGTGCCTAGGTGGCTCAGTTTGTTAAGCATCTGACTTCAGCTCAGGTCATGATCTCATGGTACATGAATTTGAGCCCGGAGTCAGGCTCTGCACTGACAGCTCAGAGCCTGGAGCCTGCTTCAGATTCTGTGTCTCCCTCTGTCTTTGTCCCTCCTCTGCTTGTGCTCTGTCTCTCTCTCTCTCTGAAAGATAAATAAAAATTTAAATTTTTTTAAAAAATCAAAGGGAGAAAAATTAAATGTTTATTTTATTTAAAAAATTTTTTATTTAATTAATTAATTTTGAGTGTGTGTGTGTGTGTGTGTGTGTGTGGCATACCTGAGCAGGAGAGGGGCAGAGGGAGAGGGAGAGAATCTTAAGCAGCTTCCACACCCAGTGGGGGTTTAATCTCACTACCTTGAAATCATGACCTGAGCCAAAATTAAGAGTCAGATGCTTAGCCTACTGAGCCACCCAGCCATCCCAAAAGTTCGTATTTTAAAAAGGACAGAAGAGAATTGCTCCATCCACAGAACAGGGGAAAATGCCATTTGCTGAATCTCAGAGTCAGAAAGGGAAGCAACAGAGTTAGCTTCAGGCTTTCTGGAATGCAAAGCTATTTGCTCTCTGAACTGCTGAGCAGAGGAAACTGCTAACATCTTCCTTGTCTCTTGCTCCCCCTCTCACATTTTCTGGGTTATCTTCCTAGCGCTTTTGCTTTCTGCTGTCCATTTTCTTGACCTTCAGTAACATCAAAATGTCATGTTTTCCTTTATTCTTATGATACTCTCTCTGCTGGTTGCATAAAACAGATGAACCGACTTGAGCATCCCAAAGAGAGGTAGCTTAAGTGTTGCTTGAGCTTCACCTCCTATCACTTTTCAAACTTGAGCCCAGGAAGCAGCTCAGATGATGGTGGCTTTCTTCCTTGCACTCACAACTTGCCCCCAAGAGCCCCCCTCCCCCAACCTGAGGTTTTATTCCCATTCAGATGGCTCAGATGGCCTAGTGCCTTAAAGAAAAAGGGCAGCAGGAACAGACAAAGGTCTCTAACTGGCACATCTTTCTCCTTATTTTGTAGCACCCCCATGGTAGCATCCTGCTGTTATGAATGTCAGACAGGAGAAGCTCTCCTTTGGTGGTATGACATTGACCAAGAGTTAACCTCTTTGCATTATACTTTTTCAAATATTAAAAAAGAAATGCAGTTTCTTCTGGATTTCTATCGGCTCTGAAGTTCTGTTATGCTTAAGTTCAGGGCATGATCCTAGATTATATGAAAATCTGCCCCAAAGGGATCTAAGACTTGAAGTAGGTAGGACTTAGCATGGGACATGACAGGGTCATCCTTAACGCTAAGACTGATTAGGAGGCCAGGCCCTGTACTGTTTTGATACATTTACTGTATCTCTCAGCAAGAACCCAAGTTAGTTTTTTCATTTAGCCAGAGAGGTAACATGTGTCTGATATCATGCTACTAAGCGCCTTGGCTTGCCATCAAATTTAACATCTTGATACCTGTTTGTGATGACAATTGCCATTATTCCCATTCCACAGATGGCAAGACTGAGAATAAGAAGTTTTAGGAAACTTGACTATGATTTATGCCAGAAAGTGATAAAGTTAACACCCAGGGCTTTCTGCTTCGGAGAGAGAGTTTGAGACCCTAAACTATACCGTTGATACAACCTCTGGTCATTTTCTTGTGTGTGTGTGTTTATTTTCTTAGACATGATTTATATATTCTATTCAGTCATACTGTGCTAACATCTTCCTTTTTCAAAGAAGACTTGGAAATGAGTGATAATTTACAATTCAGTTTTGAGTGTTTCAAATGTGTGACTCTTTCGTATTACAGGTTTGCACTTCAAGTGTTGTTATAAGAAAAAAGTCAGAAAGACAGGCCCCAGTTAGAAATGAGTTCTAGTACAGCTCAAGAGCCCGAAGAGTCTTTTAGAACTGTTAGCGAAGGCATTCGGTCTGTGAACGTGGCTCCTTGGGAAGGGTCATGTCCGCATCTGTGGTGGATGGATGGGGCCTGTGTTCTCGTCTTTGCAAAAGTAAACACAGACAGCAGCGTCTGGTACAGTTATGTAAGGCGTAATACATTTAGGACTCCCTCAATGCTTAAAATTATATCTCGTTGCTTTTAAAATTTATTTTCAAAGATGAATTATTCATGTCTGCGTAGGTGTAGGAACAGTCTTACACTTACGAGTCAGCACTCCTCATAAAGTAAAAGGTCACTTCAGAACTGAAGAGAATTTTCACTCAGGTGGTGTTGGCGTGAGGTGCAGGGCCTAAGGAGCCTTCGGGGGAAGGGGAGGGTCACAGGAAGGTTCGGGTGCCATGTGTGCTTCAGACCCATTGGGCAGGACAAAGGAGAAGGAAAATGTATGAATTCCTTTGTCTGTTCATTTAATCAAAATACACTGTAAGAAATCAAAATTTAAAATTTTTTAAAAATGTTTTATTTATTTCTGACAGAGAGAGACAGACAGACAGCGTGAGCAGGGGAGGGTCAGAGAGAGAGGGAGACACAGAATCTGAAACAGGCTCCAGGCTCTGAGCTGTCAGCACAGAGCCCAACGCGGGTCTCGAACCCACAAACCGTGAGATCATGACCTGAGCCGAAGTCGGATGTTCAACTGACTGAGCCACCCAGGCGCCCCAAGAAATCAAAATTTTGAAAAACGATCTTGGCAGTAACATTAGTTCAATAAATGCAACAATAATGTTTTTTCAAGATTATTCTATGCACCTTGACTTTTAGGAGAAGTAGCAATTAAGGCCTGAATATCCTAAACAGGGACATCAAGCCAGGTTGGAATTTTGGAAAGCGAAAAATTCGATGCCTCTTATTCTTCTACTTATGTTATCTTTTTTTTTTTTTAAATGTTTTATTTATTTCTAGGAGAGAGAGAGAGACAGCGTGAGCAGGGGAGGGTCAGAGAGAGAGGGAGTCACAGACTCTGAAACAGGCTCCAGGCTCTGGGCTGGCAGCACAGAGCCCAACGCGGGGCTCGAACCCACAAACCGCGAGATCATGACCTAAGCGAAAGTTGGACGCTTAACCGACTAAGCCACCCAGGCGCCCCAATGTTATCTTTCTATAGTCACTAGTGGTAAGATTAAAATAAAATGTGTTCATTCTCCTAGTGATTCCCTTTAGTAGGCAATCATGTAGTTTGCTTGGGCCATCATAACAAAGTACCACAGACTGAGTGCTTTAAACCACTAAAATTTATGTCCTCACAGGCTGGAGGCTAGAAGTCTAAAATCAAGAAATCTGCCTTGGTTTCTCCTGAGGCCTCTTCCCATGAATTACAGCTGGAGGTTGTCTTCCTGTGTCTTCCTGTGTCTTCCTTCTGTGTGTGTCTGTCCTCATCTCGTTTTATAAGGACACCAGTCAGATTGGATTAGGGTCCTCCCATATGACCTTGTTTTAGCTTAATTTCCTTAAAGACCCTCTCTTCACACAGTCCCATTCTGACGTACTGGAGTCAGGACTTCAGCATGTGAATGTGGGGGAGGAGGGCACAAGCCAGCCCCTAAGAGCATCATACTAGATAAATTTGACTGAATTTTAGTTTTGTTTCTTTTCCTATCACCAACTCTGTGAAGACTGAACTTTGTGTATATGACTTGTATGGATGGTTTAGTTCTTGAAAATCTTTTTTATTAAAAGGTATACGAAGGGCTACAGAACATTGCTCTTCTATTTATAGCAGATTGTTGGTATTAACTATATGGGTACAACAAAGTTGCTGTTGACCTCTCTGGACCCAAATTCAATTTCCGTAAAATAAGGTAGTCAAATAACATGACCTTTAAATTTTTGTTCACATATGAATTTCTTTCTCTTTTTTTAAATGTTTATTCTTGAGAGAGATAGAGTGTGAGTAGGGGAGGGGCAGAGAGAGAGGGAGACACAGAATCTGAAGCAGGCTCCAGGCTCTGAGCTGTCAACACAGAGCCTGACGTGGGGATCAAACTCACAAACTGTGAGATCATGACCTGAGCCGAAGTCTGACACAGTCGACTGAGCCATCCAGGCGCCCCTCACATATGAATTTCTAAAGCATTAATGTAATTAAAGCAACTATAGAAATGGAAAGCGACAGTCTATAAATGGAAAGAGAGGGCGGTAATTTTGCCAGTCTTTGTGAGCAAAAGATTGACTTACAAATGTAGAAAAGAATACCCTATGTACTTTTGGAAAGTAGTTTTTTTATATTGTAGATAATCTGCAGTCTGCAGAGTTATTAATCAGTTTGCTGCCTTCAGAGAGAAAAAGAGAAAACTTTCTGTTTTTACTCCAGTATTACAATAATAGCTGATCTTATATTCCACCATGGAGTAGGAAGAACACATATCAATAACACAGAAATCTAGATGTTTGTTCTGAGCCTTCTAAGAGGGTGTTTCTTTCAGATTGTTTTGCTGAGGTGGTAATAAACAGCAATGCATGTTTCATTTGGAGAATTTTACTGTAATGATACCAATGTGATTGAGTTTCCTGGTCTGTCATAATACCCCGAAACACTAACAGGAAATGAGAAGGGAATACATTGCTAAAGGGAGAGAGAGAGATTCCCTGTTGCTGTTGCACTCGATTAATCCCCAGAACTCATCACATTTTGTGTCAGAAAATGAAATTCTAAAAATGAGTTCAGCAAGTTTCAGAGTTGTAGCTAAGATATTTGACTAAAATGAAAGTGGTGCTGGAAGAATTATAAATGGAACAAAAAGGCCAAAGTCTTCAGCTTTATAATAGAGAGAACTGTAATTAGTTTCTTTTTCCTGCATTATTTAGACTCTCCGCTCTCAGGAGAGCTGATTTATGTTCTCTAATTGGGACATAAATCTTTTGGTCTGATGATATTTTGTTGCTCAAGCAAAGTAAAACAATTACAATTTTTCCCTGATGAGAGGTTCTTGGCTTATGAAATGTTAAAGTACTGCCTTTGGTAGAGACTTGATCTGTGATATGGTAAGTGAAAAGAGAGAAGGAAGTGGACAGTGGACCCAAGCAAAAGCACCCCAAATTATTTTCATATTCTGTCGGGAAGTTCTCAGCAGAAGCCATTCGTTTACTTTTGTCATTTTTTTTAAGCTTTGTTTTAACTAATTGTTTTGTGATTGTTCTTCATCATCCAAGGAATGTTATTAGTCTCGGACTAAAAGTATATCTTAAGGGACTTTTTCTCAAGTTTACTATCAAATTTTACAAAATTATTTTTGTAAAATTATTAGCAGTTGCGGTGATAGAATTCTATGACTTTGACAAGTCCTGTTCTAGCAAGGTGACTTTGTTCTGTCCATTTTGAAACCTGTAAATGAGTGATGTAAAAAATTTTAAAAACCCCTCTGGTCATTGGATTAGGGTTTAGAGAATGGTGATGACAGTTTCTGCCTAATTGGCTAAATTTATGGAGTTGGGATGGGGAGTTGGGTTTAGACCCTGATTTGCTCATGGATCTCTGACACGGGAACAGGGTGGGCAGGAGCGCATCTGTGCTGTGAGTGCGGGACTCGGCTTCCCCCCAGCTGTACGAGGATGACTAGGGCAGAGGTGCTGCTCTCTCCCTCTCCAGAGGGCCGTGGAGCGCTATCACCTATTCCAGACCTTGGCGAGCCACCATCAACTGAAAAGGAAAAAGAAGTCAAAATGTAACATGGTAAAATAACAATGACCAATACAAAAAATAGTTTTGCAAATTTTCTTAAATACCCAGATTTTTTTTCCTGAATCCTTTGTGATTTTATTTTATTTATATTTATTTATTTTTTTTTACAAATAGTTTATTGTCAAGTTGGTTTCCACATAACACCCAGTGCTCATCCCCACAAGTGTCCTCCTCCATGCCC